>NC_135501.1:130532450-130837450 GCF_052857255.1 Amblyomma americanum
TACACAGTCCTGGGCTACAGATGGAAGCAATATTGTAAGGAGAACTCAATTTTTACATTACAAAGCTATTGCTCCCTGAATATAAGAAAGGAGCAGCTTTTCTTTCTTTTCACTACATACATTTTCACTGGCACTATTTAGTGCCTTTACGTTTTTTTGTGATCCTCTAATACGGTAAAAACAAACATCATTTTTAACCTTGAATCTACCATCCCATTTCATGTTGCTTCTAGTAGAAGATGGCGTCATCAGCTTGTGGCCCTATGTCGGGTCTTTCTTTTTGGTCTGCCAAAATGTTTCGGCCATCACACCACTTTTTTCTTCCCACTGAACTCCGCTGTCTGTCCATTCCCCTTGACGTCGGTTAACACTGCTTTGGTTGCTAATCAAATTTGCAATCTCTCGGCATCGGTGTTTTTCAGCGCCATCCCTCAAGACACTATGTCTGCTGGTGATGATCGACTGCCGCCTGGACATAAGCAAACTTCCGGAAGAAAATAGGCAAGTCACCCTCTCTGACAAGATTTGGTGTGTGATTAATCTAGCTGAACTCTGTTCAAAACGCGTCACAGTAACGCGCAGCAGTATTCATTTAGAAGGAGCTTTGAATAATTCACATGGCAAGGTAGGAGTAATTTGCTACGCCATTTAAAGAAAGAATAAATGACAATACAAAGTATATTTCTGCATCCTGTAGCTAGCAATTAGACGGGAGCGGGATCCTATGGCACTAAGATTTAGCGTGAGTTTTTGGTCATGAAAAGGCAAAACAAAAATACGGTAGAAGAAGAAACAAATTAAGATGTTACAGAAGGCCAAGGCAAACTTCAGTTTGGGTTCTAGCGTCTGATTGGTTATCTTAATATTAAGACTTCTTTTCAGAGTCGGTTACTTTTTTATTGCTTGTTTTATATCTAGTATTGGTTTCGGTTCACCTCGTTTTTCTTGAGCTTGGCCAATATTGGTAGTAACCAATGAGCTAACTGATTGCCTGTGCCCGCCTTGTAGCACCTACCACCAGCCACGTCCTCAACGCACGCACCTAGCTGAATAGATGTCCACCCACCAACCGCCGCCCTCGATCCACCTCACCACCACACTTCAAACTGCCCACCTTCAGCCCCCAGAAGCGCTATTCTCCATTCAGCCACCCACCTCTACCCTCCAGAGCCCCACCAATCGCCGGTCCACCAACCTCTACCCTCTACATGCCCCGCACCTTCTAAATGAGCACCCAGCAGTGCAGCGAAGGAGCGAAAGCAAGATAGAATGCACTAAAATAATATGAAAGCCAGTTGCTCTCCAAAAGCACCACCCACGAGACACCTCCTTACTCTTCCTACCGGTGCCCATGAACACCCTTCAGTAAAATTCTGTCGCGTGTGTGGAGGTTGGGCTGAGAGTAAAAATAATTTCAGGAAAAATATTCAATGAATTCCTGATGTTTAATCTAACTGCCATAGCAGAATTTCCTCATGAGATCTTTGGTGATCTGGTAATTATATTCATGTTACCTTTGCACCAAACACCCTTCGAACCTCAGTCAGTTGCGAACATTGCCATTACGCCAAGATGTCGTAGATAATATCAACATGTGCCAACCGGACCGATGGTTGAATGAGCCGTCTAGATCTAATGAATCGACGAGCTACCCTTGCATAACGCGTTCACTTTCGAGGAATGAATGTGTTTCTTACTGCAACCAATAAAGATGTGCACTACATCTCATTAACTTTCAGCAGTTTCCTGGTAGGTTTGTCTCTTTATTTTGCACAGTCAGAGATCCTGGGGTTGTAAATAGAGGGACGCGAGTGCTACGCGTGCCAGAATCAGTGCACTCTTTTTCACCGTGAGTTCTCTGTCTGTTACCAACTTACGCTATGCTCTCGCAGGTGGCAGATCAACCGCATGACCTCCAAGAGCGCGTCATCGATCGTCCGGCTCGGTCTTTGAATCGCGTGACATTGTCATTAAAAAATGGATTGGAAGCGGGCTTGCAAGTTATCTTCAATCTTGCAATTTTGATTGCAGATATGTTGTTTCCGGATATAAAGATACACGAAAGCTAGAGGAGGAGGCCGCGGTTACAATATAGACAAAACGATTTGCATGCTTAGAATAGAATTTTACATCAATTTGTGGAGCGGTAAGAGTTATGAATGGGATATTTGTATAGTTTCGCACGAGGCATGCCCATATCTGCGCGATGTAATTCAGCTTCCACAGCGACGAGTAAAAGTGAAGTTAACACACTTTCCACTGACGAAGACAACTCAGTTACTTTTGCCTTCGAGACGGACATTCTCGATAGTGACTCAGCAAAAGTGAATTCACCTTTGCGAGAGCTTAGAGACGCATTACGCACGCACCGCTCTTGGCATGAGGCGGAAAACTTTGCAAACAAACTCTAACCATTTATTACTTTCATGCTGAAATTACTAGGAATGTCTTCAGAACAGTCTATACACTTTAAATATACCAGCTATTCAATCCACAATCAAAGGTCAGCACCACAATCTTATTATTTCTGCTAAAATCTGAGAGCTTGGTATGTAGTTAATGAGCGAAACAGTTTTGTACACTTTGTGCACAAAGACCAAAACATTTTGAAAAACCGGATCGTAGGTCTTGAATGAACCATTGATGACGAAGACAAATTAGGCACATTTTCATCCAACAAATATTTTCCCTCGTTTCTCCTGTTTTCCAGAAAAGGAAAAAAAATTACAGGAAATCTTTACTTTATTGGAATCGGTGCGAAAGCAGCGATTTGTGCTACGTATAAGACGGCTGTGGGGCCAGAGCTGAAAGTTGATGAAGACGACGCTATGAAATGCACAGCGCGGTAGTGTGCTGCTGTTTAAGATGATGCCTGTCCGGCGGCGGCCTTTGAAGCTGATCTGTTCGTGCCGCCCCGGGTTCGACTTCAAGGCGTGGAAATTGATCTGATTTTCTGTTGTTCTTCTTTATTCTTCTGGCGCACAAACATTTCAAGATGCGATTTTGCTAGCCTTAAACGTCCTGCATTAGTGATTTCTCACTAAAAAGAGTAATACTGCATTGTGACGCTAAACACTGCGACCAGAATGCGGCAGCTACTGATAACGTGCTGACAAGGCACTTTGTATGACATACACACCCGTGTAACGCGGGAATGCAGGACGTACTACGTGGTCCATTATATAGGGTGGTGGCGTTGGTGAACACCTTCAAGACCGTCTCATTCGCAGCATAAATACCCCCGAAAAGAGGAGGACAGGAGAGTAAAGAGTGAAAGAAAAGTCGCGCCGCGCAAACATGCCCCGGTCCTATCCCGGAGGCAGTGCAACCGGGCAGACCCGCGCCAGAGTGTTTCAAGCCAAGCACTCCGCCATTATTCAAAAATAAGTTTAATATCTTAGGCCCAAGGACCCACTGCAGATACTATATCAGCTATCAGATATCTTTAGAAGTACGTAGCACATTTCTTCATAAATAGGTGCGAATGTTTTAGCAGTTAACAGCGTGGCGTTTTTTCTGAGCCACAGAGCCAATGAGCCACCGTGGCGGGCCCCCCACGGATTTTGAGGAAAGGAAAGGCGCATAACTGGCTCACTTTATCAGTTCGCACCTTAACCGTCCAGTGAGTAAAAAAATTTCGGCACAGACACTTAACACTTCTTATGTGTGGGAATGCGAAAGCATTACTGGCGCCTAAACGGAGAACGGCGAGATTAGTATTGATAGATAAAAGAGAGAGACCTAACAGAATATCAACATCGATTGGTACTAGGACTGTGTTCTTGTGCCAACCTGCTCGAATTACGTTTTCTTCCTTGAAGAATTATTACAAATATCTTATAAGGTCATCTAAAACAGAAATCATGGGCGCTTCGGAGAAGCAAAAGAACAAAACAGAGTTTGGCGAAAAGGCGATCATTCATCTGTTGAAAACTGGTAATTTATCTTACCCTTCCTTCGGTCATTGCTCTTTCTCTGAATGGATTCATTTTCCATTGCGACGGCCCTGCTTGCAAAATTCAGTTGGTTTGGAAAAATTTAGGAAAGGGAATAAGCAAAAAATCAACACAGATTGAAGCATTAAAAAAGATATATTGCAAAAAAATGCAGTGGTGCAACCGTCGCCTTTTGCCCAGTGAATCTCCCTCTGGGTCTGATAAAATGTTTCAATATGGCGAAAGAGTTTGTTTCATGAAAATAAATAACGCGAAAACTGCTCAGTCAGAGCGCTATAAATATATATACAGAAATCCATCACTTATTTATTGCAAGAAAATTTATTCCGCGCTTTGAACTCCACCAAGCTTAAAAAAAGTGTGTCGTGTGCCTTTCTTACCAGGTGAGATAAATAATCATTGCCTGTTAAATCAACGCGCGGTTGTATATGAGCACAAGCTTACCGCGGCGGTTTTTCGTGAGTGTGATGGCGAGTAAGCGATTGAAGTATCTGGAAGAAAGATTAAAGAGAAATATCCAGGGGGAGGAGGGAAGATTTTGTCTCTAAGTCCGCGCCGGAAACAACTTCTAAATGATCGGGCCACTCAGGGACACGGCTAGGGTTCAAATAGATTAGGGGGAGGGAGACGAAAAATTTAATAACAATTGGTATAATTAAATTTCTCATCTCCCTCCACCTGGTCTATTTGAACGCTAGCCGTATTCCTGAGTGGCCCGATCTTTAGGAGTTGTTTCCGGCACAAACTTAGACACAAAAGCTTCCCCACACCCCCTGGGTATTTCTGAGTGCGAACCACAAACTCACCGTTGTTCTGATGTCATCATGGTTCGGGAAACTAGCAATTTTGTTTGTTTACGTCTCCCTGTCTATGTGTTCAATTTATCCTTGTTAGCTGAATTGCACGGGAAGCATCTGAAATAATAAAGTATCATTGCAATATATCCCGTGCTGTACGCCAGGCTCTTGCACAAGTTGATATGCCAGGCAAGTGTGGGAATGCTGGTCAGGAATGAACGAAAATTGGCAACAACCACGCGCAGTACGGCGTGCGGCGCCGCAACTTTTTCCGGATCTTTCAAGGTCAGTGCATTGCCACTGAACCGCAGTGGTGGCCAAATGGTTGAGCATCCGTCTCGCATGCGGGAGGTGCGTGGTTCGATCCCCAGTGCCGCATGGAACTGATGCATGGAACTTTGGGTACAAGCTTTTCCCCTCGTCTGGTGCTCGACTTATTAGGGTGAAATGCTTGGGAAATGGGTCTTTGACCCCACCTTGAGAAAAAGAAAATACCGTGTGTCATGGCGCTATTTGGCCATAGGTGCCCTTGAGCCATCAAAATCCATCATCATCAGTATCGCCACTGACCCGGCGCAGTTATTATGGTAGTTCAGTCGTCGGGTTCAGCCGTTTGCTCGACAGTTTTCCACTGCGCTTTGTTTTATGGCGATTTAAAATTCTCTTTGTGCGCAGGTATTATAATAAAGTCAGAGGAGCCACGTACTTATGTGAAACACGGTATACGACATGAAGAGAAGAGTTTCAGTGGGTTCGATGGCATTCACTTTACGTTATGGCCTGTGAAGCAGTACCTAACGTCACTGATGATAATTCATTAAAAACGCGATTTCCTTAAAAGGTAAGAAAGCCTCTGTGTGATACGATGGGAGTTTTGCGCCGCTTGCAAGGATGTTTGCAAGTGCGGACCTGCAAGTTAGAGCCTCGTCCCGGCCGTCTTGAGATGAACTCCACGGCGGCCCGCACCTACCATCTTGGGCGCATCGCCCCCTTCCCAGCTCGCGCCAGCCATAACCATGACGCCCGCCCTTGTGGGACCCATCTTCCCCCACGCTGCTTCTTTTCCGCGTAGTTTTTCTTCGAGGGCAACCGTCTTTCTCCACAGCCCTGCTACCGCGCTGCTACAAAACTCCCTCTATGGTGCAACCTGCATCACCCTTTCTGCCATTCTGGTAGGTCCCTGTAAGGGCTGTTGGGTGTGTGCGCCTCAGGACGTAGTTTCATTTATTACTGAACTCCCTAAAACAACCACGTTGACTGTTCGAACGGTGGTTCTGCGCGCTGCGGTGATGAGTCGCAGCGGTGGCAGTCGACGGTTGTCGTGGTTTGTGTATTCAGCTATTTCCACAGTGATAGTTTTCAGCTCTAGGGTGCAAAGTGACGTGCTCGGCACTTCAGATACTCCAAGACGTGATCATTATGACTACGTTCGAATGAATAAGACTTGTGCAACGGCTCGTCGTCGCCGTTTGGCCCTGGCCGCAGCGTGCAGTCAGCGTTCTGTACGGACCCCCCTTCCTGGATTAAGCCGCATGTTGCCAAGTTTGCAGCTAATCAAGAATTATCGTGCGATAGCAAGTTAGCACCGGTTTTGCATGGTTTGTCTGTACTTTAGCTGATATTGCTCCATTCGAACTGGCTTACCTTGGTTGATTAACATATGACGTACATTTGCGTGATGTTGCATCATTTTATACTGGTACGGCAATAGAAATTGTCGTTCTCTATCTTCCGAAATCCCTGGGAGCCCTATGGCACTTTTCGCGCAGTGGTGACGCTATTAAGTGACGGGCCAGTGCCCTGAAATGGCAGGTGCTGCCATTGGGTGGGCTTGTGAGACCCAGGTTGATCTTCCCGAGGAACATCTCGTGTCTAATAATTAACTCATCTGCGACCTGCCATAGTCAGAAGTTTCCTCACATTCAGGAAAGCAGGTATTGACGACGTCACAAGGTACCGTGACCTAATGGGTCCACTTGTTACCCAGGCGGTTGGCAGCTCTTCCAGGTCGCGGAGAGACCACACAGACAAAAGCAGAAAGGTTGCTACCCGCCCATCGTGGCATGTCAGCCACCTGCCAGAAGCAGGCTTTGGACAGACGAACAGATAAAGATCTTTGAGCGGAGTGGAAGCCTTACAGGTAGCGAACTAAAGAAATTGGCGGTGGTTTAGCTCTGGATAAACCTGGATTGACGCGAATGCTACAGCTGGCCGAGTGGAACTTGCTTAGTTCAATTGCAAAGTCAGTCTTTCGGCGCTCCGTTTCGCTGTGCGTTCTTTCTTCATCTCGGTTTCACCGGCGCGCCGCACCACCGACAGCAGCAGCTACTCCCCACCCCGCGGCTGGTTACGTAACTAACCAGGTGATCAGCCACGGCGCCGCGCCGCCGGCAGCTGCTCCGCACCACGTGACCAACCGCATGACAGCGTGCCGGTGGCCACCCTGAAGGCTCAAAATTCCATGTAGCTATCGCTTCCATGTAGCGTTTTGTAGCTATCGCTACAAAACGCCGTGTGGAATGCTCGGGAATAATTTCGAACGCCTTGTGATCTTTAACCTGCGCTGATATTGCACAGGACATGGTAATCACAGTGCGGAAGCATTTCTAGCTGCATTCTCGGCGAAAGCTGTGGAATGACTAACCTGGAGTTTACCTGAATTTGCAGTAGCTGTTAATACAGCTGTGAAGAGACTTGGCAATGACCCGGGAGGTTGGTTGATGTGACCATGGCATACGCTGGCACGATCGATGCCAAAATATGGCCTGTACGACTCGAAATTTGCCCTCGGATTGTCCTTGGTCGAATTTGACTGCCGATGAATCTGGGTGTGTACCGATGAAAGACAGGCTTAGCCTAGTCTCAAAACAGAACTGGCCCCCCTCCAAAGATGAGGTTACCCCACCTCCGAAACCTCGTTGGCTTGGGCTCTAAAATAAGAAAATTGAATTGACCCATGTTCGCAACTGACCTTGGACGCCCCCAAAATGAGCTTGGCCGACCCCCTAAGATTTCAGTGCCCCTCCCCTGAAAATTTGAAAACTAAGTTGACCCATGTTCGGAACCGACCTGAGACACTCAGGGAATGGGTTTGGCCCACCCTGAAACTTTCGGTGGCAATACTAACGCGATAGCTTTAAGGTGTATTTAATCAATCAATCAATCAACCAATCTTTATTTTTTGCATTTTTAGTACAAATAAAAATGCAGGGAGTGGGGACAAAAAGCTGCTCTAAGGCAAGCTTGACTGGGTCCCCACCCCCTTTACATGGCAGTTTGTGCGGCAGTTATGCATGATATGTTGAATGTTTAAAAGAGAACAATTCACAGCACATGCGATTTTCGCGCAGGAAATGAATAATGTTACAAATGCAGTCTTGTTACAATATAAAAAAATACAACAAAAATGCAACAAACACTCCTGAAAAATGACAATGTTAATAAACAAACTCGCCTGAATATAAGGGAAAAGAAATAGTAAAGACAAATACACACAACTACAGTACTCTGGGATGAAATGACGTGTTACAAAAGCTCTGTTTTTGGTTATGAAGATGGTTGACACTGTTAAACGCCATGAAACTGGTTGATGAAATGAAGTTTTATATTACATTTAGTGGCTGTTTGCTGGTCGATTTCCATCATTAATAATTTGTTCAATAGTCTGGGAAGGTGATTTTCGGCGGTATCTAGCCCGTGTGTTAGCCTAGTGAATGGCACGTGCCATGTTCCTTTATTCCGAAATACATACCCCCTGTCAGGAAAGCTTTTTAAACTACATAAAGACAAAAATGCATTGTTATTAGTTTTTAAGCTATGTTTATATCTCATCGACAGGTTAAAGTCATATAATACTGGAAAGGGTATAATTTTGTATTCATAATAGGTATTATGTAATGGGCTTTCACTTGGAATGTTGACTACGTGACGAAGGGCTTTCTTCTGCAGAGAAAAAATCTTATTTATGTTTTCTTTTGACGTTGTGCCCCATACAAGTCCGCTTGTGTCATCGGCATAAACAATAAGTTGTGATTTCTCGGCTATATTCTCTATATCATTTATATACAAGTTAAAAAGCTGTGGCCCCAATATGCTGCCCTGAGGAACGCCTGCATTCAAGTTCATTAGAGAAGAAAAGTTGTTATTTATAGCAACGCATTGTTTTCTGTTTGAAAGATATGACTTGAGAAATTCCAAGGCAATGCCTCGAAACCCATAAAATTCTAATTTTGCTATCAGCGTTTGGCGATTTAAGCTGTCGAATGCTTTTGTGAAATCTATGAAAATGCCCATTATTAACTTCTTATCCAAAAATGACTTAAGGATTATTTCTTTTTGTGTTAGTAAGGCTAACTCTGTGGACATACCTTTCCGGAAGCCAAACTGGAATGGGGAAATTAATGAATGCTTATTGCAGAATGAGTCCAGCCTCAGCAATACTAACTTCTCAAGCGGTTTTGAGAGAACGGGAAGGACAGATATGGGGCGATAGTTTGAAAATGCGTTTTTAAAGCATGATTTATAAATAACAGTCACTTTAGCACGTTTCATGCTATCGGGAAATACACCTCCTCCTGGTTCCTGTAATTAAATTTCATTTTTCAACCGCACTGTCACCCTATGGAACGCGCTCTCAATAGAATTGAAGTTCTGAAAGGCGCAAAAGACAAACACACATGAAAAAAAGGGGGATGACACAAAGAGCGCCTACTAGCAACTGAGTTTATTGCGGAAACACCCTCTTTTATAAGCCAAGACATATCAACCACGAACTGGAAGCAGGAAAACACATAGTCATCGGCAGAAAAGAAAACAAAAGCCACAAGAACAAAAAAAAAACACAGAATCTAGACATACACGTGGCCGTCTAAGAAACCCAGCTCCTGGCGGCAGAGTTTAATCGATGGAGTGCTAATGTACGAGGACCCAGCTTTCTGTATATGATAGGTTTCGATAATCTCTTTTTCAAATCGCTCCCTGCCTCTGCCGATATATGTTGCCTGTTCCAACACCAGTCAGCAATCTCTGCATTCCCTACAGTGATCCAGCAGGTTGCCCCTGTCATTGTTTTTAATTGTTCTTCTGTGCTCGCTAGCTCTCTCGTTGAAACACCGGCCAGTCTGGCCGATGTAAGCAGATCCACAGCTGAGCGGTATGCGATATGACTTCGGACTTGCAATCGGTGAACCGTATCTGATGTTTGATAGCGCATATTCGGGGTCGTCTGTTCATCATGGAGCAAATTTTTGCAAGCTTGCATGGTGCTGAAAACAACACATTTACACCATATCGACCCCCTACCTTCTTGATGTGCGCTATCTTATGCATGTACGGTATTACCACCGTAGGCCTCTTGTCTTTCTGCTTGCTTTGCTTATCACCGCTAGAAGTGACCTTGATTCTTTGTAGCAGAGATTCACATATCGCAGTTATCATCAGATACGGGTAGCCAGCGCTACCCAGTCTCACCAGCTGCTTGTCGAAGCCGGCCTGCACACAATGATCACAGGATTTCGAGAGAGCTGCGTGTCGGCACGTGATGGCGATGCTTCGTTTAACCAGTTTGGAGTGGGCACTGCTGAACGGCATGAGGCTTTTCTTAGATCGAGGATTGTACACCCAGCACACATGGTCTTTTCTAGAGAAATCAAACAGAATGTCCTGGAACCGGATTTTGCCCTCTTGATGCAGTTCCCAAGTAAAAGTAAAACCTTGAGAACTGTCTCTAAAAATGTGAAGAATTTCAGCAACAGCATCGTCAAAGATAAAGGGAGAGGTCCCGTCAAAAAGAATAAAATATTCATCAACAAAACGGAAAACCCGTCTAACAGGAGTCCCGTTCAACTGCGCACTAATGCGCATGTCAATAAATGATAGAAAGATGTCAGTTAAAATAGGGGCAATAGACGAGCCAACGCATATTTCATCTCTTTGCAAATAAAACTTCTGGTTAAAATCAAATACTGTAGAGTGAAGCTAAAATTCTAGCAACGATATAAAATGGTCACTGGTTATGCCACAGGGGTTCTGAAAATCTACTTCGTCAGACTCGTTTAACTTCTCACCAATAGCTGTAAAGGGGCCATCGTGAGGAACAGAGTAATAAAGGTTTTCTACATCTATTGAAAAAGCACACGATGCCTTGTCCAACCTTGCTTTCATTTCAGTCAAAACGGAGTCAGAGTTCCGGATAGTGAAAGGGTCATCCACACAAAGATGCTTCAAAGATCGTTGTAGGAAATGGGAGATATGGGATTGCCACGTTCCTCTTTCTGATACAATCACTCGCAAGGGACATTCAGGTTTATGGGTTTTCCCAGTGAAGAACACTTCTAAAACACCTTTTTTAGTTGAGTTTACAAGCCTATGCAAATATTCTAGGTGCATATCTTCTAGTAATTTCAAAGCAGCCTTCTGCTTATTAGAACAAAACTTGATAGCTTCGAAATTCTTTGCAATGGCTTGTTCCGATTTTCTTCGCATTATGTCGTTATGGATAACTACAAATCCTCCTTCCTTATCTGCTTCAATAACAGAAACACTGGCCTCTTTCAAAGTTTTAACAATATGTTTCAACGGCGGTTGTTTACAATCGCTTGCACTCACGGATCGGATAACAGCGTCCACTCCATCGCCTATAACTCTCTCACGTTGTTGGAGGCTTGCACGGCCGGCGACTTGCCGAACCAAACCAAGGAGATACGGTCTGGAAGCAGATGGCTGGAAAGAAAATTTAGGGCCTAGCTGCAAAGTGTCCATAACATCACGGGGAAGCCCAGCGTTGCCGAGCACGGTCACTTGGCAGGGAGCAGTGGGTATTTTTGGTTTCTTAGGAAGGTGAAGTCCAGCCTGTTGCCAGATGAACTCTGTTATGTTGGACGCCTGCTTCTTGAAAGCCTGAAGCTTGCGCTTAGTGTCTTGAGGGTTCCGGGCATCATGCACCAGGATTAACATCCAGTCCTGTAGCATAGGTACCTGTCTCCACTTTTCTGACTTGAAGATCTTGTAGATCCGTCTCGTATGGCGCCGTGATGGTTGCACTCCACCAAAAACGGCTTGTACTTCTGGTAGGATGATGCGATTCCTGAGGCAGTAGGTAAAGATCCTGGCATGACATGTGGAAACTGCGATGAGGTTCGTGCAGGATATGACAGGCGTATGTGCGAGTTGTGAACACAGAAAAGAGCCCAGAGTAGAAGAAATGTGCTGCAGAAGAACTTGCTTTGGGGCTAGTTGGTTCATGATTGAATGAAGTTCTGAAAGGCGCAAAAGACACACACACAGGAAAAAAAGGGGGATGACACAAAGAGCGCCTACTACCAACTGAGTTTATTGCGGAAACACCCTCTTTTATAAGCCAAGACATATCAACCACGAACCGTAAGCAGGAAAACACACAATCATGGTTTGAATTCACATTTCAAAACACCATCGGCAGAAAAGAAAAGCCACAAGAACAAAAAAAACAGACTCTAGAACTACACGTGACCGTCTAAGAAACCAAGCTCCTGGCGGCAGAGTTTAATCGATGAACTGCTAATGCACGAGGACCCAGCTTTCTGTATATGATAGGCTTCGATAATCTCTTTCAAATCGCTCCTTGCCTCTGCCGATAAACGTTGCCTGTTCCAACACCGGTCCGCAATCTCTGCATTCCCTACAGTGATCCGGCAGGTTGCCCCTGTCATTGTTTTTAATTGTTCTTCTGTGCTCGCTAGCTCTCTCGTTGAAACACCGGCCAGTTTGGCCGATGTAGGCAGATCCACAGCTGAGGGGTATGCGATATATGACTTCGGACTTGCAATCGGTGGACCGTATCTGATGTTTGATAGCGCATCTTCGGGGTCGTCTGTTCATCATGGAGCAAATTTTTGCAAGCTTGCATGGTGCTGAAAACAACACATTTACACCATATCGACCGCCTACCTTCTTGATGTTGTGCGCTATCTTATGCATGTACGGTATTACCACCGTAGGCCTCTTGTCTTTCTGCTTGCTTTGCGTATCACCGCTAGAAGTGACCTTGATTCTTTGTAGCAGAGATTCACATATCGCAGTTATCATCAGATACGGGTAGCCAGCGCTACCCTGTCTCACCAGCTGCTTGTCGAAGCCGGCCTGCACACAATGATCACAGGATTTCGAGAGGGCTGCGTGTAGGCACGTGATGGCGATGCTGCGTTTAACCAGTTTAACCGTTTAAGTCAGAACTTCAATCATGAACCAACTAACCCTAAAGCAAGTTCTTCCGGATCCCAATAGAATCTTTCGCTGCTGCTGATGCAAACAGATTGGAGGAAAAAGCACAGAAAGGAATGTCTTGAATAGCCCGTTTGATTATTTCTTCCACTTTTTGCGTTCTTCTTTGGCTAATACTGTCCTGTTTTGTTTTTGTTTTGCGGCTTGCTCACGGTAGCCTGCTTTGCATTTATGTACTTTATGCTGTATAATCCTCATGTTCGATCTTCAATGAGTAAAGTATTTCTTAAATAAATAAAAAAACGAAAAAAATGACCCAAAATGAAATATGCAAAATTAAGGACCTAACAGGTTATTTGTATACATATGCATGCAGTATTTTGTAATCGGAATAATTTTACCCTGGTTAGAATTGTCCATTAAAAGTGAGTCTAGTTTTGCTACGTTTAACTATCGTAATGGTTGTAACACCATTAGCACTTTTGCGGTAGTTTTAATTCCTCGTGATTACCTTTCCCGTATAGGTATTCTATTCTCAGATTCTATTGACTGACCCCCCTTTTACTAAGGGTAAAATAAGCTACGCCATCTGTAAATATTCGGATATGTGGGCTGAGATTTGTTTAATTATCACGCTCAATTCTAAAGTTCTTGTACATTATCGGCAAATGAAGCATTAATTCTGATAACATTTTTGCACATTATTTTGTTGAAAGCATCACCGAAAATTCGTTCTGTGCGTAGTGTGCAGCTCATAAAAAGGGTCGTGTCTAGTATTTCTCTATAAATCACTTAATACAAAGCACTAAGGCTATGTTCAAAAACGATATCATGAAAATACTACTAGGAATGAAATCACACGTTCTTTACGCAGAACTTGCGCCTTCTTTTCTGACCAGACCCATCAGCAAAAAATATTAAAAATTTCTTCAAAGTGATAATTAACGAAACTTCACAACATTTTCTAAACTTGCAAATCTGCATTTGTGTCGTGGTTGCTGTCGGTTAGGAGATGTGCAATTTTCACGTGCCTTTCATTTACTGGCTCCATCTGAAACACGAAAAATGGAGGCTGGTGGGAAAGTTGTCGTGAGAAGACGAAAGTAAATAAGCAAGGCTTTCCGAACTTCTGTGCAAGCAAGTAACGCATGCCATCAGGACAGCTTCCGGGAAGGCTCCCGAAAAGTTTTCACGCTGACTTCTGACAAACGACGAGAGGAGGGAGGACGTAGCGGCCATCCAATACAGCTGGCCTTGCCAAACGACCGTGGTTTCCTTAATTAACATACGCCCATTGTGCGCCCAGTAGCACTTTAAACGAGCATATGCGTGGAACAAGAAATTTCGTTATCCCATGCAGCCGCACAAGAATGCCTAATTGCAGGGAACGTGTTTTTCTCGTTATCGCTTGCCTGCTTCAAACCCGCGGGAAGAGGGGGCGGCGAAAAGTTTAGGCCAAGAAGTTTCGGATTATCAGCCGCTTGAGCAACATATTAACTGTGTAAAATTCGGGCTCCCGCTAACCCGCTAATTGAATCACCAAAGACTGTTTTTTTACGAGCGGCACAGTTTTATCATTCCAGCGGCTAGTACAACATTGCAAACTGATTGCTTATGTTTTGGAGATAGTAGCGCACAGCAATGCGTCATCCCGCCAGAAACAAAAAAGGGAATAAAGAAAGCCTTCGGAGCAATGAAAAGGGTAAAAACAGCTGGTGAGGATCAGGCAACAGTAGATCTGTTGAAGGACGGAGGAGAGATTGTGCTAGAAAAACTAGCCACCCTATATACGCAATGCCTTATGACTTCGACCGTACTAGAAGCTTGGAGGAACTCAAATATAATCTTTATTCATAAGAAAGGAGAAGCCGACGACTGGAAAAATTAGAGACCGATCAGGTTACTGTCCGTTGCTTACAAGGTGTTCACTAAGGTAATCGTAAATAGAGTCAGGACAACCTTAGCCTTTAACCAACCAAATGATCAGTCAGGGTTTCGTAAAAGATATTCTAATATACACACCATCAATCAGATGATAGAGAAATGCGCAGAACATAAACAATCTCTATATATAGCCTTCTTTGATTATGAGAAAGCATTTGACTCAGTGGAAACCTCAGCAGTCATGGAGGCATTGCAGAATATGGGTGTAGAAGAGCCTTATGTCAAAATTCTGGCAGATATATATAGCAACTGCAAAGCTACCACAGTCCTCCATAAAACTAGCAATAAAAATCGAATAAGGAAAGGCGTCAGGCAAGGAGACACGATCTCGCCAATGCTATTCGCCGCCAGTTTACAGGAAGTATTCCGGGGCCTGAATTGGGAACAGTTGGGGATAATAGTTAATAGAGAATACCTAAATAATCTGCGATTCACTGATGACATTGCATTGTTTGGGTCACTGAGGAGATGAACTTCAAATCATGATCAATGAGTTAGACCGAAATAGTAGAAGGCTGGGTGTAAAAATTAATATGCAGAAAATGAAAGTAATGCTCAACACTCTAGCAAGGAAACAGAAGTTCAGAATTGGCAGCGAGGTGCTGGAAGTGGTAAAGGAATTCGTCTACTTAGGGCATGGCAGGTTCTCTCAGATCATGAATGGCAGTTTACCAATATCCCTCAAGAGAAAAGCGTAGAACAACTGCATCTTACCGGTACTCACCTACGAGGCAGAAACGTGGAGGCTAGCGAAAAGGGTTCAGCTTAAGTTAAGGACAACGCAGCGAGGCATGGAAAGAATAATAGTAGGTGTAACGTTAACAAACTGGAAGCGGGCAGAGTGGGTGAGGGAACAAACGCGTGTTAATGACATCCTAGTCGAAATCAAGAGGAAGAAATGGGCTTGGGCAGGGCATGTAATGCGAAGGCAAGACAACTGTTGGTCGTTAAAGGTAACAGAGTGGATTCCAAGAGAAGGCAAGCGTAGCAGGGGGCGGCAAATGGTTATGTGGGCGGATGAGATTAGGAAGTTTGCAGGCATAGGGTGGGCGCAGCAGGAAAAGGACAGGGTTAATTGGAGAGATATGGGAGAGGTCTTTGCCCTCCAGTGGGTGTAGTCAGGCTGATGATGATGATCATGGTTTAGTGAATGCATATATTTTTTCTCCCCCAATCGTGTCCCTGTCTGCTCCCCTCACCCCCATTTTTGTTGTTTTTTCAACTGTATACATACATACATACACACACACACACATACATACATACATACATACATACATACATACATACATACATACATACATACATACATACATACATACATACATACATACATACATACATACATACATACATACATACATACATACATACATAGAGAGAGAGAGAGAGAGAGAGAGAGAGAGAGAGAGAGAGAGAGAGAGAGAGAGAGAGAGAGAGAGAGAGAGAGCACCGGACGCGCAATTCGCAAGTCGAGAGATCGGTTCCCCCCGGTGGTATGTGGTTGTTCTTCTTCTGCTTTTCTAATCAAATATAATCAAGCCATTAAATATTCAGTTATAATTGCTGTTGATCGATACCCCAAATTAAAAAAAAATCCCCTGTGGTCCTTGGTTTTTATGGCTGTTGGCTCCTCTCATAAATTTTATTGCCTTCGCACTACTATTCCATCTGGTGAGTAATGCTGTCTACTGTAGCAGACGACAGCCTCATTCGTTGAGTCGGAAGTGTGCGTGCCTTCTGGAGGCGCGAGCGTCAGCAAAGCTCCTAACGGCTCCTGTTCACGTTGTTTGCGATCGCGCATGAAGACATTCTTTCTTCTTGCCCTCAATACAACAGGCTAACAAACTTGCGTGCGTCCGGTCCATTCTTTCGGTGGACTAAAGACTTTATCTAACAATTAGGGAGTAGCGCCACTCTTAATCGTTAAAAAAGTCAATAAGGTCCTGTACACATTGACGTAAGAGATTCGACAAAGTGCAGCAGTCTTTTCTAATATGCTCTGGTAAGGTGCAAACATCTTTGAAGGTTCAGTTAGTAGCTTTGACGGTTTCACAATCGTTTTGCTGTTACATAGTTTGTCCTGCGCTTTTAAATGTGGAGGCCTACGATTGGATCTGTGTGAACCGAGTTTGCCTTTGGCTAAACATATGACGGCGAAAGCTGTGTTTTCACTCCGAGACTCACTCCACTACCAAATTGAGGCAATAAAATGAAGCGCAGAATTTTACGGGATGCTAAAGGACTTTTTCAGCCCGACAAAAATCTATCTCAAATCTAAGGAGCATTAATAGTGCAGAACACCCATTTTTCACGTCATCAGGTGCTTTGTCGGCTTGAAGCTGAAATACTCATTTATATTCATACAACAAATGCGGACAGGCTGGAGGAAATGGATAAGCTAATTCGAGTTTTTTTTGTGCAAAGTAAGGAGTTTTTTGTCAATTTGGTTGGCAGTCAGTTTCCTTGCAGCTGGCAGAGCAGAAAATATATATCGACCGGAAACGATACGGGGCCGGCGAACGAATTAAAAGCCCGAGTTAAAATGCTTTGAGAGGTACGGCACGTTGTCGGTATTGGTCTTGCAAGTTAATAAGATGTGTGGAGATTTGAATAGCGTTTTCGATGAGCACTTTTTTTCCGAAAAATTAGCTAAACTGCGCGCTTCTTGATACGAATATTTTATTACAGTGTGCATCACTTTAGAAAGTATCTTCGACTGAGAGTGTGCGAAAGCATCCTTTCCTAGTGCGCTCTTCCTGGACCGTCTTTATAACAGGCATAGCTACTTCAGTGTGACTGCCTTACGAAACTTTGTCACATTGTACCATGGCTTCTGCGCCGGTGGGAAATTGAGTCCAGCAAAAGAAACGTCAAGTTGGTTATCAGTTTATTTGCACTTTAGTAACCCAGCTTGTTGTCACGCATATGCTCAATTAAAAAACGCCAGTTTTTCTGGACTCCAAAATCCTGAACTTCAGATATAGGTTTCAATTAAAAAGCCATCCGTGTATTAAAAATAAAAAAACTTGTTTGGCATTTGTACATGCTCCCCCTCAAATGAGATGGAATCAGGTCGCGGAGATTTTGCATGGGCGAACGGAATTGCGTTTTCGAGGAACAGATCTCAGATTATGCTTCTAATATGGCAGGCTTTTGCCGGGCAGTAGGCGTCATAAGCTTGATGATGGCGATTATCAAGGCCTGATGAATATAACATTTCCTGAGGGCAGAACTTTATGGTGCATTAAAGTTGGTGGCTGTGTTGTTTTTAGGTCCTAGATACCATGAACATGGAATGCACTAAGGTACTGTCTACCGAGAACGAAGCCCTCGTTGCGTAAAGTTCTCACAAGCATATCCTTAGTACAACACTACGATGGCGTTCACATTACTTTAATGTCGTAAAGAAAAAAATACTGTGAGATTATTATGAACTCGAGGTGAGAGAGCACAACACCGGAAGTCAAGTCAATTCCGGAAGGAAGTCAAGTTATCGAAACCAAGGAAAGCATTAGGGAATAAAATTTTCGTGGCAAAGACTTTGAGGAGAAGAAAAAATTTGTTGGCGGTTTAGTGTTGGTATGAACAGTTTGTTTCATGTAGACACCACTGCCACGTACCTGAAAGCAAGATTGAGGTGTCCATTGATCCAGGGAGCCAATTATGCGCGTCTTCAAGTCCTTAACCGTAAATGCCAATGCAGGCCGGCCTCGTATTCTTCAGCGCCGCGTTCTGGCAGCAGTATTCTGAACGCCAACGCTTATAGCTCTACAGGTTTTTCCATTGAATGTAATCTATAGTGCCAGTGGAAATAATATGAGCGCCGAGAGATATAATCTCGGCGCCGTGTAATTTAATCTGAGTGCTGAGCACTCAATCTAACCGCCAGAGTATTAAATCCAAACGCCAACTAGAACAATTCCAGTGCCAGCCAATTTAATCCGAGTGCCAACGCAATTAATACAAGAGCCAGAGGTTAAAATCCGGGTGCCAACCAATTTAATCCACATGCTGAAAACGAATTTGGTAGAAGACTCCAAAGCACAGAACACGAATGCCAGAAGTAACATTAATATAATAATAATAATTGGATTTTGGGGAAGAAAATGGCGCAGTATCTGTCTCATATATCGTTGGACACCTGAACCGCGCCGTAAGGGAAGGGATAAGAGAGGGAGTGAAAGAAGAAAGGAAGAAATAGGCGCCGTAGTGGAGGGCTCCGGAATAATTTCGACCACCTGGGGATCTTTAACGTGCGCTAACATCGCACAGCACACGGGCGCCTTAGCGTTTTTCCTCCATAAAAACGCAGCCGCCGCGGTCGGGTTCGAACCCGGGAACTCCGGATCAGTAGTCGAGCGCCCTAACCACTGAGCCACCGCGGCGGGGGAAGTAACACTAAGTTGAGATAATTTCTGAGACATGCGATCCCTAAGAGTCGCCTCCTCATGCATTGTTTCGTTTTCATCGCATATCTTGCAACATCAAAGAGTGACGAGGAGCTCTAAAACCTTAGTATTTGACACAACTCTTGCGGCTTTCAGCTGATATGCATGACCAGAAAAAACATTTCACTATCGTGTTGTAATTAGCGGGTTAAGCACTGCTTATTATGGATTCTCATATGCGCTTAATCTGCATGCTGATGACAATTACGCCCCTGATATGGTTTTCATACTGTCGGCTGTTTTCTTGGAATTGCAACCGGTGCAAAATGTTTTCTGGAGATTTTGAGAGCGATTTAACACCGCTAGCAAAAACAAGAGGGCGTAGTTTAAAGGAGAGTTCTTCCAGGTGGGGCGAGTCATAGAACCGGAGTAACGCTTCTTCACTTACCGTTTTTTCAGCTTCTCAGGTGAGCGAACCTACACCGGAGCTTACAGCCTAGGTCAAGAATAGCTACTGGCGGCTATCTTGTAGCGGTGTAGGTTACTAACAACCTAGACATAAACATGTACAGAAGAGGTCGTCATCCAAATGCAATTTTATTTTCTGGAGGACATTGGGTGGCTCAAAGTGTGACCGCGCACTTTTTACATATCATCTTCACGCAAAGCTTCTGGTATAAAAGAAAATTTATGGCGGTCGAAAGTAGCGCACTCTACCCGCTCTATTTGCTGCATAGAGTGTCCAGCTCCCTTATATCTATTCCGGGCGGAGTGTTGAGCGCCAAGTCTCTTCGCTCACTGAAGAAGGGTTTAACTTCTGATTTCAACTTTGAAAACACTTCCTCTATAGGACTAAAAAACGGGCTGTGTGAAGGCAGCCGCTTGATCGAGTGCATCTGACTGGCCAGGCTTGCCAGTTCTGCATGGCTGTGAGCGGGAGCATTGTCAAAAATAAAAACAGCTTCTGAACCGGGTTCTTCACTTTCGACACAGGCTGATATGTCGCTGATATGTCGCTCAAAAATTAATTGAAAACGACCCCGTGAACCTTGTCGACAGCGTCCAATGTATGACACCATTTGCCGAAATGCAGGCGATAATGTTTGGTTTGGTTTACGGGGGTTTAACGTCCCAAAGCGACTCAGGCTATGAAAGTCGCTGTTGTGAAGGGCTCCGCAAATTTCGACCACCTGGGGTTCTTTAACGTGCACTGATATCGCACAGTACACGGGCCTCTAGAACTTCGCCTTCATCGAAATTCGACCGCTGCGGCCGGGATTGAACCCGCGTCTTTCGGGCCAGCAGCCGAGCGCCATAACCACTCGGCCACCGCGGCGGCTTGTGATAATGTAAAGGTTTACTCCTTTGCGCCAGTCGTCGTCTGCGCCGCAGGCTGGCCCTTAACCGCACGACCGAAGCTCGTCGAACACTATGTGTTATAGTTATCTCATCTACGTAACACCTGTAGAAGTGGGGTCATTCACACTGCAGCCAATGCGCATATGCTTTGCGGGTGCGTTTTACGTCATCTCTGTTGCTGTCGACCGGCCTCTGAGTCACCAACTTCATAGAGTAGCCGTGCGCTTTCAGTAAGCGATTAATGCCTGTTGTGCTTATGGCAATTCCGGGCAATTCTTCTTCCACCGCCTGCTTTATCTGCTTAAGCGTGAAAGCAGGGTTGTTGTCTACGATATTTTTTTAGAGCCGCTACAACCTCATTTCCCAATTTCTTCGAAGTTCCACCTTTCTTCAATGCTTCTCTATCGACTGCTTCAATAAATCATGCTGTCTTTAAAATAATGCCCAGCATGTCGGCCATTTTTTTCTGACAACTCCTCCACGCTTTGACACATCGAGAATTATGACCCTCTCATGTCCGGAAACTTTTCTGTTCTTTCTTCTGAGTGCACCTAGAGGCTTGAACGGTGGTGCTCCTATTCTGCGTCCAATTAGAGCGTAAGGGCACAGCTCGCGGCTTCTATTGAAGAAAATGCTGAGCGTTAATGTTCATGCGAAGTGAATGAAGAGGCCTACACTACCACCTGCTGGAAGTATTCGAGTACGCACCACCACCGTCCGGCTGTCCTCCATTGTGCAAATGCAGCCGACAATGCGGCACACTCAACGGAGACGCAAAATTTCCAGTCTGCTATGGAACTCTCTTGTCTTCTGTGTTTTCAGCAAGGATTTTACTTCCCTAAGAAAATATTTCTATTTGTTGCAAAAGAAAGTTCACTCATTTCTAATAATGAATGGACATACATGTGCCTTCGTCTGTTGTCCTAGCATATAGCGCAAAAGCAGATGATAATCCAGCAGCAAGGACACCGAGGCACACACCTTGCCATCTGCTTTGGAACTTTCCATCATTGGCTGTGTAACTTTTTCTCTGAAGACATTACATAGGACTAAAGTAAGGTACGGTTTAATAAAAAGTTTTTAATGGTCTGAGAAATAATTGTATAATTTATCGAAGACAGTTTACTTAAATTTTCTGTAAAGAACTGCGCACATTTGTGCCCTCCTCCGTTTTCTTGGCATAATAAAGAACCCGTAAGCCATAGCAGTGAGCCCTTGTGCACTTTTTTAATGCTGAGATTGTGTGCTTTAAACGGGGCTTTAAAACGCTTGCGTCAAAACGGGGTTAGTTATAATAATGATGAAAGCTATGCAATATGTTGATGCTCCGCTTAGGCGTCGCAGCATGGTCCGAAAAAAATATCTCCACTACACTTTATCCGATGGCGCTTGTATTAATTGCATCGACACTCAGATTAAATTGGTTGGCGCTGGCATTGCTCGAGTTGGCGTTTGGATTAAATACGCTGGCGCTTAGATTAAAATCCTGCACTCGGATTAAATCACATGGAATGCATACTATGTCAGTCAGCGCTTATATTATTTCCGCCGGCACTAGGATTAAATTCGGCGGGAAAACCGGTAGTGCCGTGTTTCTGCCACAACGTTGTGCACGCAAGCACATGCAGTTCACATCCTTCCGTCAATGCCGCGGTATAGCTCCAGGCGAAAATATTAGTCATATAGCAGTATTGCTTGATGAAGAAGACGATGTGCAATGCATATCACAAGAGTGTGCTGCAGTTTACCAAGAATCTTGACAGGGTGCGGCGATAGCCTAGCGCTTTCGTGCATTGACCGGTGAAGGTGGACTGTCGCGCTGTCACGAGTTCGAATCCTAGTCGACGCATTATTTATCTTATTTATTAATTTAATTATGGTTTGTCCAAGGTAACCATAACTATTCGTAAAGTGCCTTTGCGTTCCCGTTGAAAAGCAGCCTTAAGAACAGCGTACTCAGAATTATTAGCACCCCCCAGCTCTTGCGGGCTGTACTGCAGTAAACTGTAGTTGTTAACGTGTGGTCTATATAACGTGCAGAGATGATCGAAGCATTAATTCTTTCGAACTGACAAGACTTCAGACGATTAAGAGCTGGGTGGCCAAAAGTTTTTCTAATTTTGTGGCGGTGGAAATGGACGAGATATAAATTTACTTGTGTTTCAGCAGTGTATCAGGATCTCTAGGACCACTAATATGCGGAATTTTTGTTAATTTGAGTCATTTAAGAGCACCGCTTCTACATGACTACCAAATGGAGCCAGAAACCGCTCGCGAATTTACAAAACTGGGAACACTCCCGAATTCCGCACAAGGAGCCCTCTTTAGAGCGGATTGTTTCTCCGAAAATGGCTGAAATGCAGGCAAGTCAAACAAAAATACAAAGTATGCACCGCGTATTTTGCTTCTCCACACGTGCCAACTTAGCTCACAGGTAACAGAAATGCACACCGGTGAAACGCCAGTATTTTCGTTCTTTTTTGGGTTATAACATGTCTTACCAGCGCAAACCGGAAGTTCATAGCGATCGTGCAAGCGTTACGAAAACCAGGCAATGACAGCCACCAGCGCGGAAACGCCTCCTGAAGTGTCACCGCTTCTACGCAAACCTTTTCGGTTTCCCCCGGAATATTGCACAATAAAAAATTCAGTCGGACTCAAAATGTGTCATCAGCAGTCACTGATTTTTCCAGATTGCCAAAAAAAGAAAAAAGTCATGTTTTGTCGTTTTTCTTTTTCTTATAGACCAGACTCGCTCTTGCTTTCAGAAAATATCTGAACTTTGAGCATGAATATTGAAAGATTCCTGCTTATATGGGTTTTAAAACGCTGCACAGAGGCTAGGGTGCGTGATAACGTATCTTGGATAGCCAAAATTACTACGGCACTAGCCAGGACGGCATTCCCGATGACCCGTAATGGTTGTTTGATACGCAAATTTCAATTGCCCGTCAACAGTTTTGACGCCGTTTTGTTAATATGCCAGGAAACTAATTACCTTCTTATTTTCTCCCTTTTATTAGCATGCACCCTAGACCATCTCGACGAACCTCACTTCGCTGTTAGCTACAATTGTTTTCATTCCTTCTTCGCTAAATTGAAAATAATAGAATTTCAGAAATATAGGTGCGAAGCTGCTAACGATGGCTGCCAACAAATTCGTTCAGGAAAGGTTTCTTGAAAGCTCACTGAACATATTATAGACTTCGAGGAGTTTAAAGGGGCCGACTGCGTCAAACGTTCAGGTAAAGACTGCGAAGTGTATGTGCTCTAGCAGCTGAATTGGTGACGTATTCGCCGAATAAAGCCACGACCGCGTTCAGGCTTCTCTGCAGAGGACTCAATGATGACGTTAGCAACGACGGCACAGCGTTGCTTGCAAAGAAACGGTACTTTACAGGAAGAAAATCAACCGAAGCATTGTTTGGCAGCTCTGGACAACAAATGGCAGCATATGAAGGAAGGCAACGGACATGTTAAATTTCGGCAACAATGACGTCATTACGAGTTCGCTGCACATTTCGAGCGTCGTGATGAGAAGCCTGAGCATCGTCGTGGTTCTTACTCGCGATTACTTCATCATTCTGTATGCTATCGCAAACCTACTTGGTTGGCATGCTAGATCTTGAAGCTTCATACATTCGAGTTTTTCAATAACCTCGAACTTAAAAAAAATTCAGCTTCCCTTTAAGTGCAAACCCTGTGACCAAATTGGCTAGAACAGTGTATCATATTACTACGCGGCTACAGAAAATGTTTTTGCGCTTTCCATCAAAGGTCTCTATTAAGACTGCAGTTTCAATTCTTTTTTTTTCTGCCCCCCACCGATCGGTCGCAGATATGTGCGCTAAGTAACCAAGAGAGTAACCCCGGCAACTTCAATTGCACATAATATTCGCCACGCCCTGTGCGCCTGCTTTGATTTTTTTACAGAAAATTGAAAACGAAAAAGACCCGGATACATAAAAGCAAGCGTTCCTTTCATGGCACGTAGAAAATGCGAGAAGATGGCCAGCGTTGCATATTCCTTTGAGATTCCTTTATTGATTTCTTCGCCTGCAGCATGCGGTCGATTGGTAGGACCATTCTGAATGCGAGCCGTAATGTGGGAAAGAAAAATGCGCAAAGCACTATCGTGTTGCATGAAACTCAACCGTGCTTGAAGCTTGGCGAATAATTCAGTTTTCCTACAATGCGCGGAGAACATGTGCACGCCACTGAAATGCTGCAACGGACAAATACGAAAAAGATGGGCGCTCAGTGCAATGCAAAGAGAGGCGAGAGTAGTGCGTCAATGTCCGCTCTACACATGAGCTCTCATGTGCCCCGACAAAGTTTTATTAAATTAGAGTAGTAATTCCTACTGCACGTGAGGTATCATGGGATGTAAAATGCTAAATGCACCTCATGGTTTAGAAGAAAGAAAATTGAAATTTTTTTTTAATGGAAATGACGCTCTGTCTCGCATATCTCAGTGGACACCCGAACCGCGCAGTAAGACCAGAGATAAAGGAGGAAGTCAGAGAAGAAAGATGTGCCGTAGGGGAGAGCTCCGGAATAATTTAGACCACCTGGGGATCATTAACGTGCACAGATATCACACAGCACACGGGCGCCTTTTGCGTTTCGCCTCCATCGAAACGAGGCCGCCGTCGCCGGGTGCGAACCCGGGTACTCCGGCTCAGTAGACGAGCGCCTTAACCACTGATCCACCGCGGCGGGTTGAAGAAAGGCATGATTATCGTCTTCGTGCGCCACTCGTTATTTATTTCAAGGAAATATTTGCCTGTTTATAAATACATCAAGGCCTAAGTTTTGTCAAAGACAATCCCGGCGTCAACAAAATTCACTGCTCTTCGCGAAGCTGCGAATGGCACTTGGTATTTTCAACAAACACTTGTTAATATTGCTTACATATAAATCTATGTGCGCGAAAACGATGAAAGATGTGCTCAAAAACAGAATTTTCACCAATACTAATTATATTGCATTCACGTTATGAATGACACCAGTTTCCCCTCAGACTACTAAATCAGAGTCAGGTATAAAACACTGGCAGTAAATATTACAACTTTACATTGCACAGTTGTTTACTGCTGACAGAGAAATTTATTGTCTCCAGGTGCACAGAACAAATATATTTCGGAGCAGACACTAAAGCGAATCTCCCGAAACGCATAAGTGCATCAAGGGACTTCAATTTTGCGTCCACTAGTTTCAATAGTGGGCGAACAGACCACCAGGCAACTGCAAAATTGTTTTTTTTAGAAAAAAACTTGTCCCGTAAAGCTTTAATGTTAAACAATTACCTATATTCGATGAAGGATTGTCGAAAGCCTTTCACGTTATCGTACTCGCCACAAGCTGATTGTTGCTCTGAAAGAACTCAAAATAACTGCCCTTAATACGCCTTCATAATTAACTATAGAGAAAGAAGTTAGAAGAACGAAAGTAAGCCCGTGTTGCCACCGATCTTCTCATACTCAGGACAACGACGTTACGTAGTTCCTCATGTGCGTGTGACCAAGACAGATTTGGCACATGCAAACAAGACGGCGGCTGAACCAAACCGGGAATGCATTTTCCTACTCGTGAGCACTATGATGACCGAGAGGTGGGCGCTTTCGTTGAGGGTTATGGTACTTCCATCACTGCCCTTTCCTCGTCTAAGGAAAAAGTTGACACCTCATAAGTATACACTGCTAAAAGTGGTTAATCTTTCCACGTGAAAGGTCAGGCTGCAGGCAAGAAAAAAATGGAACTTTTTCGTAACCTCTGCTGACCTGGGTGAGGTCGTCTTGCAGTTTTTTTGAGATAAATATGCCAAACACTTTTGAGGCTCAGCCACAGATACAAGTGCCAATTTTGCAAATGAGTGCCAATTTTTTCTTGCTTTCTTTTCAAGTCGTGCACGTGAAAACAGCACCGTATTTGTGAAATACCTACAACAGGATGCAGCTTTGCCCTGGCAGTTTGCGCCATTATATTTTAATTCTAGACATACTATTAATGTGCTTTGACAACCAACTTATAATGTCTGACCACACTGAATAGAGATAGAGTGCAGAACTATCTAGAACCCAGCCACTAGGTCACACGCCGCGTCAAAACTACACGACTCGCTCCTGCACCTGTGGATGCCGTTCGCACCAAAGATTGAGCAGACATTAATCCATTGTCTATCTTCGCTGTTCGAGTGGGCCGCTCAAGTTGCGTTTTTCCTACCATATGAATGGTGGTCCGTCCGGCGTCGTACCTCGGAATGAAAACACATGCCAATGAACTGCGTAAAATTCTCTCAAAGCTAAACATTTGTGAAGAACAGTGAATCAACGACATGATGGTGTAGCAGCCTCATACAGAGCACCCGAGAGGGAGAGAAAGTTTGAAGGAGAGATTAGATGAAATAAGGAACACATTACCATGCCATTTGCATATTAGTTGAAAATTGAAGGACTACAGACGAGAAAAAAACACACAGAATAAAAATAGGAGCCTTTCTCGCAAGCTTATGTCCTATTCCATGATTTTATTTTCTCCATTTTTCTTCGAAAATACGATATCTCTTACCAAAATCAAAATTACTCTTCTCCAGTTGAGGAAGAACACCAGGAACAAGTGTAAGAGCGAAAAAAGATTTCACAAGGGCCGCTGCAAACATGTATCTGCTGTGCTGAGGTTTTCTTTTTTTTTAAGTTGACCTGAATCCGCTTTTGCAGAATCTTTTTCTCATACTATACAGCACTTGAAAGATTTTACTATGTTATGTTCTTTTGTACATGAGCATTGCACTGTAAGGGGGCGGAGGATTTTTCAAGCCACAAATGTACGGCTTTTCCCTCCGCCTCCTTCCACTTCTTTGTGGAGAATAAAACTTGTATGTATGTATGTATGTATGTATGTATGTATGTATGTATGTATGTATGTATGTATGTATGTATGTATGTATGTATGTATGTATGTATGTATGTATGTATGTATGTATGTATGTATGTATGTATGTATGTATGTATGTATGTATGTATGTATGTATGTATGTATGTATGTACGTATGTATGTATGTATGTATGTATGTATGTATGTATGTATGTATGTATGTATGTATGTATGTATGTATGGAATAATGTTCAGCCCGTTTGCGGCAATTTTCCTCATTCAACAAAGTTTGTGACCTCTTTCCCAAAGTACAGCACAACTTCAGTACAGTTCCTATTTTTGATTTCTTGCTCTGTTTACGTTGTATTCTTTCTCCGATCACCTAAAGATGCTTCTTTGAGATTGATGTAACGTTATCAAGCATTATAAGCTTTTTCTTTTCTGCTTTCTAATCCACGTAGAGATAGCGTTCGACCTATCATATCCCCGCTGATAGCTCCTTCCGTGATTGGCATTCTTTTCGGTGCTTTAGACGACTTTCCTATTAGCTTCCCACTCATCTCCAAACGTAATGTGCCTAGCAGTGATGACTGCTCAAACACCGAAGACCGCTCTCTGCGTGAACGGTGCTGCTGGCGAAAAGATGCTTTGTTCGTTTTGCTCATTGAAAAGTTTCGAAGTAAGGAGTTTACCACCTGATTATTCTTAGTTCAGCTCGCTGCTGCTGTCAACTGAGATGTGACATTATAAAGAAAACATACTCGATTATTAGAGATAGCAAGCTAACATTGAATTTTCTTTCCGTTTTTATGTGCTTGCGCCTCAGGGAACCAATTAGGTTTTTCCAAGCGCTTGAAATATGTTCCGGAATCGCACCTAGAGAGTTTAAAAAAAACATCAATACGTACCGATAATATTTTAAGCGTTTTTGCACTAATTAAGGAATATATCGAGAATGGCTACTTAAGCTCTATCCAATGTGCCATTTGTTCCCCAAAAGTGTGCGCTTTTACTGAAGGTAATGTTGTAAGCCTTCATCGATAATAAAAAATACTGTTTTAATTGCAAAAAAAATTGAATATTTCAACTCGTCTAAAGACAAACCAGTTCAAAATGTCAAAAACATCCTAACAAAGAAAATTGAGTACAGTGCTATGCATGTAGTAAATTTTAAAAAAAAATTAAGGTAAACGGTACGCTTCGAATAAAATGTTGTCTACCTGCACAAGAAATGCGTTCTCAGTAATTTCCCTTTAAAATTTGTCCTCGAACATACCAGTAGACTAGTAGTTTGAGCAGCCACCTCATGTGCAGAAGGTGGGCGCCGCCGAGTGCCTACCGGTGAAACAATAGGTACCGCCGGTTTTTCCTGGCTTGTTCCTCTGCTTACCTGGGGTGAAAAACATGGAAAATGGGCCTTTGATCTCACCTTGTGTTGGCGAAAATACCTCGTGTCCACGGGCTCTCTGGCAAAATCTGCCCATGCGCCATAAACGTTCGTCCTCACATCATCATTATCGTCAAAATTTAGCGAGGTCTTGAAACTTCCTAAGTAAGGACTGTGCATAGTCTTCAGCGCCGCTTCATTGCACATCGCTATGAAGCCGTTCCTAGGAAATTCCTTTATCTTCTTTTTCTTCTTGCTGTTTCAAGAGGGCGCAAAATCTGCCTTGTTATCAAGGGTTTTCTGTGCGTAGTGCAGCACCACATCACACAGTATATCTGTATGGCATAGTGGTTTACCCAAAACGTGCGCCTTTCCTACATTTCGAACATTTCCAACCTTTTTCCTACATTTTATACATAGTTTATGAAAAGAAAGAAAAGTCATATAAGTTTTCATTGTTTTTTTTTCGTTCAAAAAGGGATAGCCAAACAATGCCTGCGAGAAGTCGCAACATGTTTTAAAGATTGAAGTGGCGTTGTTGGCAACAGCTTAAAATATATTTTTATGCTCTTACAAGCACGCCGTTTAGAGCATATGTTCGTCCGACATAGGGGCAGTTTGAAACGATCATTCTTTTATCGAAATTTTCTACCATTTGACACACACACACAAAAAAAACAGAAACCACGGCAAGTTTTTTTCGTAATCTCACCAAATAACACGTTATTTTCTACGTTCTTCTAAGTAAATCCTGACAAAACCTTTTCACGCATTAGACACGGGCGTTTCCTAAAGAATCGCGCAAGTGAAAGTGTCTTTTCTGATCAGTTCAGCTTATTGTTTATTCATCACGTAAACTGTCCCACCTTGGCAGGTAGCCTTTGGAGACCTTACAAAACGGACGGAAGTCAATGTTGCCGGTCAATGAGGGCAATCTCAGGATCCTTCCGTTGCCTTGGTTATACCAAACTCGGTACGTTTCAAGGGCAAAAGGCGGCGCGCTATACTCATGAAAGGCTGCCTTAGACGTGCTGCCTCCCAGCAGCAGGGCGGCAAATGCGTCACCTGAGTTGCTTGTTCTATATAACTGCCAGTACATTTTGATGACAAAAAAAAAGAAAATGCTTTCTGGTACGAATGATGAAGTTGCAATTATTTGTTCTTTTATGGCCACAACAGAGACGGCCTGTCATTAGAAAGCTTAAAGTGCGCATAATCGCAATAGCGACACAAATGCATTATAACTCTTCTCTATCAACGAGCTGGTACCAGGCGCCTGTTTCCAGAATATTTACCTTGTCGACATAACCATTTCATGTATATCTCGTATCACAGCTCAGTAGGAATTATTGCCACTTGAATGTCATAGTGCACATACATGTTGCGTTGCTCCTAGCTTTTTTAACGAACGCTGAATGTCAGGTCCTCACTTTTTTCAACATAACAGCTAGGCTCAATGAACATTATGCGGGTGCTTTCGTTGGCCGCAATAAATATAATAACAAGTGCCATTGTAGGCACTCGGAGCTTTTTATTCCGACATGTTGTGCTCGTGTACTTGTAATTAGACATTTTCAGAGCTGGTCCACGTAGCGGACACGAAAGTGGCTTCGTTATTAACCTTCAAAAATAATGCAATTGTTTTCGAACAAGCAATGAACGAAAAGAGTTCACGTCGTAGCCTCTCTGTTTTGAGGCTCGAAGCTTCAATTTCTCTGTTGCTCAAGGAGACGCAAGCCCTTTTTTCCCAGCTTCAGGAGTTCTTTTCCTATAAAACACTTTTGTCCTTGGTAACGTACCGTCGCCTTCGTTTAATTTTTGAAAGCGTTTACCCTAAAGAGCTGACTCTTTCTGCGCACCATTTCACAAGATGAAACAGATTCGACCTAAGCCCTGTCAAGCTACAGTCCGGGGCACACGCCTTATGTTGATTGACGGATGACACCGACCGAAGTAAAACCGAAGAAACGCTGAAGCATTCGCTAACACCAAGATTCCAACTCGATGCCGAGTCCGTTCTAAAGCCTTGAATTGATAGTAGGAACCTCTTTTGCGTAAAATCCAGCTTCTTCGGCCGCCGCTCATTATTGCTGCTGCTCTCAGAACAAAAAAAATATATATCTCTCAGTGGCACAGAGTGGCAGTCGCCGTCCCAGCCGGCCTCCTGTAGGTGCATGACCAATCTGTTAGGGTAAACGAAATCACGGCGGCAGCACTACTATCGAGTAAGCGGATACGAGCAAAGAATATATATGGAGGAGACAGAAGAAAAATATTTTCCCCCGCATCTAGAAGAAACAACGAAGACAGGCATGTTTCCTTCACGTTTCAAAGTGACATGACGTGACATTAGCAGTGCTGTAGAAGGCGGAAAATGGAAGCCTATTAATACACAACAACAAAAATTCTAAAATTAAAGTAAAATGAGTTCGTACCTCACACTCCCCACAATTCGGCGTGCTTTCAGTTGTCCATACAGCAAGACTTTCCACTGCTGCTATGAAACAAATTTATCAGTGGTGTGGCAAGCGTGTACTTGTTCATAAACGGTGCGTTGAAATATTTTTGCCTTGATAACAGGCAGCCCGTAAATAGGTGATAAAGCAGAAGGTAAGACAGGCAATTGGAATCCGAAGGAATAATATAAGCCCAGTAAAATACTGCGCAAAATGGATGATGAGGCGATTGTATGTGTCTGAAGAACCTCGCCTGTCATGCTTCGCTTCTCCCCTGCCGCACTTTTCTCAGTGCCACTGGGAGGTGCCATCTATTGCCCGGGAAAGCGAGATAAATTTATGTCATCAATATTCTCCCGTAGAACATCAATTACGGGCAGTGTCCAGCGTGTGACAAGATTTTTACAGAGACTACTGTTAAGGTTCCGCTTTGCGTTTCCGTGCTCTCGACGGCGTAGCACAAGTTCCACAAGCCAAGTTGATTAGTTATAACTTAGCGACGTCATAGCAACATGCTACACTGAACGGTCGAAAAATATGACGGAACTCGTTGGGTCACAGTTTTAAAGCAAATATAAAATATTATCACTAGAAAGCAGCCCACGCGCACAAGGCCCCTTCCCACCACCTTTATCCTGCATTTGTGCGACTTAGTACAGCAGACGCGCTGATGTACCTAGCTGCGAACATTTACACTAAAGCCATGCATGTTCGGCACATTATTTTGGTGCTCATTTTGTTTATCGCCTCTGAGCAACAATAAATTCTTGCAAGAACTGTTTTATGTGCGCAATGGTACAGAATGTAGGCGCTTGGCAAGTCTATAGACCTATTTCTAGAGAAAAATGAAGTGTAACTTTGTATGCTCCGCGTCAGCACTTCATTCATGCTTGCATGAAAACAAGAGGAAAGTAAGTGCTATTGGCTTAAACGTGCCGCATTGCCCTGCCGAAGAATTCACGTCAAATGTTTGAGCTCCAACTGCCATAAGCTGCAAAGCAATGGAAATCAACGGTGAAGTGTCTTCGTTATGAAATAGCAATGAGGTGAAGCATTGTCACTCGTGGACTTGCCGAAGAAAGCATATTCACTTTTTTCCTTGAGCACTGTTTCTAATAGGACATGCGTGTGAAAAAACTGACGACTTCTTTTTGGGTGAAACTCTTGAAGGAATTTTGTAATGTTATCAAAGAGACCGCGCGCTCGTCTTTCCTTAACAGTAAATTACTCGGCTAGTTTGTTCATAATGCAGAGATTGTGGAACCAGCGAAACTACTTGTTCTTGTCCTGCGTCAGTTTCGCTGGTTCCACCATCTCTCCTCTTTCCGTGTTCGCTGAGTGGTAATAGGACTCATGATGTCCCGTGAGTGCCTTTCTGAATGGAACTTTTTTCTTTTCTTTCGAGTAAGAGAGCGTGCAGCCTGTTGACCGGAAGAAGTACAGTTCGAAGTGTAGTGATCATCAGTCTCCAAGGCAGTAATTTATTGTATGCTCAGTTTCCCACGCTCTGTGCGCCATTTAATGTTTCAATTTTATTTATACTGCATTCAGGAAATGGCCCAGCACCTCAATGCTCCGTCCTCAAACAACGACTTTAGGAGCCCTGTAACCTCAGGCCCGCGGCACTGAGCAGTGGTGAATTTTCGATTAATCAAAAGCAGCCTTCCAAGGCTTACAATTTAATCTTCGCCGCTGTTGGATACGAGGCTGGGCACTGAAATATGAGAACTCGATGAGGAGAGTTGAAATTTGGGTTAGCTGGTACATAGCCCTGAAAAATAGCGAGGAAAAGGACCGAACAAGAGTTGACGACATCCTCGTCGAAATGAAAAATAAATGGGAATCTCCAGGCTATGTAATGCGAACGCAAGATAACCGATAGCCGTTAACGCTAACGGACTGGATTCCAAGAGAAGTCCAACGCTGTAGGGGGTGGCAGAAAGTTAGATGCGCAGATGTGATTAGGAAGTTTGCGGAGATGAGGTCGCCTCAGCTGTCATAGGACGGGCTTACTTGGAGAGATATAGGAGAGGGATTTGCACTGCAGTGGGCTTCGCAAGGCTTACTATGATGATGGCCATGAAGAGGATATCCGGCTAACGGCTGCACGGACACTGCAGCATCGCAGGAAACCACCGTGCGGACGAAGCCACTCTATGGGCCCTCAACGACCTCATTTCTTCTTCTTCTTCTTCTTCTTCTTCTTCTTCTTCTTCTTCTTCTTCTTCTTCTTCTTCTTCTTCTTCTTCTTCTTCTTCTTCTTCTTCTTCTCTTCAGTAAGCATGGCACATACCAACCCAGGGGGATTTTCGAAGGTTCAGTGGATAATCCTGATGAAGTATATGTGTCGGTAACAGCAAAGACAAAGTGCGATGCCTTTGAATGCTTTCGCGCGGGACCATGCATGCTTCATAAAATTCGAAGGAATTTCCTGGGTGTTGTTTTTTTGTACACAGAGAACTTGACGTTTGGGATGAGGCTGATTTGTTGCCCCCCCCCCCCCCCCACAGCCCTGCTCCCTGCCAACTACAAGGTGAGACAACTTTCCTGTATGACGTGTATCGTGGCGTTGCGTTCAGAAACCAGTACTATTTTCTCATCGACACTGTGGATAGCCCTTCCCTCATTAGACAGAGGTGTGGGAAAACGATCGGACGCGTTTTCTGTGCATTCCCAAATCTTGGAGGCGAAGGACAATCACTGTCCTATCCAATCGACTCGCTCCACTCTGGCCCGCTGGCATTTACGAAGATCATCGGACTATGGCAGCAGTGTTTTGATTCTGAAGGCCTACCAGGTTCTGTTTCTTGAGGGCGCCGCGCTGGCGACAAAGGCTATGACTTCGCTGCGCGTTGTCCTCAATTCGAACCTGTAGTTCATTTTGAACTAAGCTCTGTTTCCCCTTCTCAATTAAATCCCCAGATAAATTTCCCCTTTTCCAGGGCTAGAAGCCAAGACATCATCCTGGGTAACATCCTAGCACTCCAAAAACCCTCCCCTCTCTCCCTATACTCTCTAATACACACTCCTCTCCATGCGTGTTTCAGGAGCTCATCGCACGGAGCCGTGGAAAAACAATATACAGATAAAATCGTGGCACTCATTCACCACCTTTGAGTGAAAAAAGAGATAGCATGAGACAAATGCTTTCAAACAGATAGTGAGTAGCTTTATTGCGCAGTTTGCGGTGTGTTCATGTCAAATAGTTACACCTGTTTTACAGTAGAAGTTATGAAGTTTGTTGTAGCGTGAGGCGCATATGCATCACAGAATCTTCGCAATATGGTAAAGTGTCACGATGAAATCATCAGCGCAGAATTCTCACTAGCTCTCAACGGCAGCTAGTCTCGCGAGTTCACTCACACTGATATGCAGCTTATGACCTGCTCGTCGGTGCCTGGTCGAAGGAGCAGAGAAAGACAATGAATGACGTTAACAAAGACGAGAGCAAAGGTACGAGCTCTGGCTTGTGTCATATGGGCTTCATGATTTACCACTCTACTCCTCAGAGAAGTGATAACTGAGCCACACACACTTCATGGTCAACCTTTTCAACATGTTGCACATGGGCGAGGAGAAAGGAATATAAAATTATTGAAATGCGTAGCTGTGTTCCGTTGTCCTAGAAGAATGTTCTTAAGTCGATAGCACGAGATCTTTCAGTAAGTGCCATACGATACCAATGCAGTCGTCAACTCAGACTTCCTTTGTGAACAATAATGTGGATAACGATAAAGAGAATTGTAACTTTTTGGGCCATCAATTTTATTTATGTGGCAGTTGTGGAATATGGAAAGAAACTCTCATAAACATACCGATGTAAGTGGACTATTCTTCCGCTGCATAATAAAATCTCTCACCTAAAGTTTGTCCTGCGTTCGCACCGAGTAATTAAACTTGCGTAAAGACCTATGGCGCGTTTTATCATAAAGAATGGCTGAAAACGAAGAGCGTCCCGAGAAGGATAGGAGGTTATAGTGATTATTATGACGCGATCTTGCGATATGCGAAAAAATTATGTTCATAAACAACTTCTCCTTGGAAAACTGCACATCTCAAGGATTTCTGGGCATGTATGTGACACTAACAAGAACCTAAAACGCACGACACAAGTTCTGCAGTGCGTCGAAGACTTGCCTTCGTTTACATTAGGTGCAACGAAGGAACGTCTCAAAGATAGATACGGTGCTGGACGTGCCAGAGAAGCCATCTTCTGTGTAGCTGAAGCTACGACAGCAAGGTTATCTTCTTGTACCTTGGGTGTTCGTTTTTCTAGAAACAGCTTGACGTCAGGGAATTCCTAGGATGAATTGCTTCTTTCAGCACAATGGAAAGCAGTTCTGCCCCTACGATGTGTGGTGTGCGATTGGGCACTTGCGAGTAGAGACTGGACTGGGGAAGCACCATCTGCAGTACCCCAAAAAACACATTACTACCCGTCACAGTTGCTGCCATGACGCTGACATGACAGCAGTGTATGCTTATGCAGCTTAGAAGCATGATAAACAGCAGGTGGCACTACCCTGAGGCCCTTATTTGGAAAAAAACACCAGAATAGAAATGTGCACCAGAATAGCACCTACTCGTTATTTCACAAAGAAAAAAAAGGACACCTAAGTGCGACCTTTGTCTTAAGATAAAACTTGTAAAACTTGAGCACATTCTCTATGTTAGATATCAACCTAGTACAAGTGAAACAAGTAATGAAAATCGCCTTAATATCCTGTTCTGCATCACATTGAGTTAATCTTCGTGCTGCTAATGAAGCTAAAAAAGAAATGATTAAAATAGATGCAGAACAAGGTACAAGACGTTGGACAAATAAAAAAACGTGACAATATGTATTTTTCATATGCCGAAGACTTACAATACTACTAAGGCGCTATCTGTTCCTAAGTATCATAAGTTTCAGGGCTTTGGTGCTTCTTTCCTTTACCTTGTACCCAAAAAATCTCGGTGGAAAATTGGCGGCAATGTCGCAGTTTAAGAAAGTTAAAATTTTTCTCAGGTTTTGTAACTCAGAGGACCGTCAAAGGATATGGTTACTGCGCGATGGCGCAGAGTGAATGCAGAAATTCTTAATTGCCAGCACGGCGTATCCCAAGTATCATATCCGAACACGATCGAACACGCCAATTATAAAGCGCGTTGCTTGGAGTGTCATTTTTTATCTTGATAAACAATTCATTCGGAAACTTCGGGCATCTCCTTCTGAGGCAAGAACACGCTAAACAAGAAAACATACGCGGATCTTTTTTCCCAGACAGTCAAGGGCCACTGTAATAACTTTGCAACTGCAATCCACTCCCGAAGATGAGACTTGCATGCATTAATCTCGCGAATTCTCGCCGGCTGAACGCGGCCATGTAATAAATAACGCTGTCACATACTGAAACAGCAAAGAAGGTTCCACGCAGCGAAAGCTGTGGCTATTTTTATGCGGCCCATTTCAGGCCCATAAAATGAGACAAACGGCAGTGAGAAGAGAGGAGGGGGGGGAGGGGGGGCTTTAGTTGAGCCGGCGTGGCGTCGTTTGTTGTTTCAGATTGCCTTATGCTCGAGTTTCCGTATCGACCTTGCGTCGAGGGTGTTTGTTGCAGCCAGGTGCAGTAACTTTCGCAACCTCTGAACCGCAAAAAGAGTGCACGAAAAGTATACGAAATTTGTTTTCCCTTCCGGTGCCGAAACTTACGTTCAGCCATGAACAGACCGGAGGTGAAACAAAGCAGAGAATGCAGCATTAAGTGTGGTGCGGGCCAAGGGCATCAGACAGTTTTTTCTTTTGTTCTTTTTGAATTCCGAATCTTAGGCGTTGGTATAAAACAGTGCTTTCAACGGAAAGATATCATTTATTCAGTGCTGCTGCATAAGCTTATCTGAAAGGGAAAGGAGACAGTTCAGCTTGGCAAAGCGAGGAAACGTCAGACAGAAAAACACATGTCTGACACTGTGATGTGGGGCGTAGGAGAAGTGCAGTTCTAGTTTTAGAGGAAAGAAAGGCGCTAAAACTGCCTCGCACCAGATGGACACCTGAACCAGCTGTGCGAGCATGGGTGAAGAGAGTTAACGAAGGATACAGGAGGCAGCAGTAAGCTACAGCTCTAGCAAGGACTTATTCCCAGGGTTATCGTGGCTATAAAATGATTTTAAATGTGACCGAATGTGAGGCATACGCACTCTTCTTTTCAAATATTAATCGGAGCAAATCAATGCGCATATTATCACCAAATACTCTCCGCTCAACTACCGGGACTGAAACTTCATCGCGATATGTCTAACGTGCAAAACATTTTTTTTTTGAGGTCCTATGATGTTCTTCAAAATGTTTGCCATGAAAAAAGCTAAATATGCGAGCCGAACTACGGAATCAGAGGCAGACCTTCGCAAACACTCAAGGGATGCAAAAATTTGAGCGCAACCTGCATTGATTTAGAATAATTGTTTTTCTCTCCTTCTGTCTACCATTGTGGTGATGTAAAGTTTCCAGTTGTGCGAAATTATGTAATATACTTACCTATATAGAGTCACCAGATAATCGCAGCATTATCTTTGCTTTTATCATAGTTAACGAAGGGAAAGCTAGCCAATGTTCACTGCAGCGTGGCAATTCAAGGTAGTGGCGGAATATATATGCATTACAGACAAATAATTGAAGGAAACATTTAAGCTACGCCATAAAGGCATGACCCGACAGTGTAGTGGGTTGATTCCCAGATATCCAGAAGGCCCTTCGCCACTTTAGACTCCCTGAGACTCTGCCTACCCCTCCTGGCGCACTGGTGTCGCGGTTAAGCGATGCGTCACTGCCCTACGAGTGCAGGTGCTCCCAGCGGTGGGCCTTGCGCGACACAGGGTACCCTTCCCAAGCGGTAAATCCTTAATTTAATTGCAACCTGCCACCGTGTTCAGTTTGCTCCCCATCCTGTGGGCAGGTTCTGATGACGCTGCAAGGTCAGGTGACTTAAGTGGTTCGCCTGTCCTTGTGGTTGCACTCTGGGGACCAGTTGTCGAGCCACTCCCATGATTTCTCGCTCACAACGCCGACACCCGATTTTCTGGTGTACAGGGAGTTTGATGCTATTGGGATAAAATTCATGGTTTCTTTTTTTTAATTTAATACTCTGTCTGTTCACAGCAGTGCATATTCGACAACCATGGGCTCCAAATGTTAAATACTTTCAAACTTAAATATAATTTCCCAGTGAGCAGACTCCTTACAAAATTAGTGCAAATATTTTTCTGCATGTTGCTTGCAATCGACGCGATGGAGCAGGCTGTGTGTGACCTATGCGGTAAGATCGGAAGCTTATTTTGTGTTGTGGAGCCCGCGTCTCGTCAACTATTCAAACTGCGCGCCACAGTTCACCGCCTCCGGAGTTCTTTGGCTGCCACCTATCCTACACGCCGCTGCCGGGAAAAGCGGCGGGGGGGGGGGGGGGGGCGGAAGGGGGGGTGGCAGGGGGTTCTAAGCGCGGCGACCAGTATGTACGCTCAATCTTGGCTCGCCCTTTGACACGCCCGGACTTGTCGACACCGGTGGCTAAAGGAGTGGGATACCTATTATCTTAAGAATATGAGCCAAATAAGCGCCTTTTCTCAACTATAGTTGTGTGTGTCTCTGTCTGTTCTAATAGACCATTTTTTGAAGCACTACAATAAAATCATTCCTCAATGCTAGATCACTCGCCTCTGTTTTCAACGTGTGAGTAATTTCTTGTCCCGTCAGCATTCCTGCAGCCGATATTCTTTTCTCGACTTCAGCTAGTACTTTGAATGAAATCATAGCCACCTAATCCCTTCGGGCGCACACTTGAATGTGTTTCACCACTGTAAAAACGTGGCACTATGGCAACATGAAGAAATATTTAAGGCAATCACAGTCAGAATAGGAGGGCCCAAGTAATGAGTGTTCCTTTTTGAAGTACTCGATCATTATTACTTTTGGTTTCATATGGCATATGCCAACCAGAAAAAGCGAAATTTGAACACCTCCGGCTCGCCGCTGTTTGTTTCATACATATCAAAGTGCCATTCCCAGATCCAAGGGAACATAAATTAGGCTGGCAAAGTAAGTGGTATCTCCGCAGTTGTCGTAAGAGCCAGGTTCAAGCATTTTCGCCGCAGTTGTGATTCTATAATGTTCCGCGTTCAATTCTGAAATGTTCCACTTAATGTTCCGCGTTCAATTCTGAAATGTTCCACTTTGTTCTTTGCAGGCTTGTTCCACCGCTGCGCCTTCAGAGTAATTTCTTGACCTATGTTTCGAAACTCTCGCTCTTTTCTTTTGCGGCAGATCGCAATAATTTCAGAACTCCTTGAATCCAGCAAATCACAGAAGCTGTTTGCTACATTCCACTTTCTTATTACATATCCGCGAAAGATTTAATTTTTTTCTCGAGCTTCTATCTGAGTAGGGTGCGGTGCTAACCTTTATAACCTTTGCGAGGGAGGCCATTAAGCTGTTGCCTCCGAAACTTCTGGTCGGTTGTTTTTGCTCTCCTCCACGAAACCGCGAGGTGCGAAAAACAAAGCAGTCACTTTTCTGTTTGCGTCATGCGCAAGTTTTAAAACGTGGGAAAGTAAGCGACGTTGATACCAGGAGCCAAAAAATCCGCGCCTCCGTTATTCGGGCAGAGGGAACACTACTGACCTCTAGTAGAATAGAATACGCGCTTAACCCAAACAGCACAGGTAATCCGCCCATTATTGTAAATGTATTGGCAAATGCTGGTCCTACAAATGACTAGCTTGAAAGCATCTTTTTCCAATGTTGGGCCAATTACCTGTGCTCCTTGGGAAGGTTCTAATTACCAAAATGATTTCTAAAATTGTGAGGCAATGAACTTTTGGTCATGAAAAATTTATAAATAAAGGGCTAAGGCCTGCTCTAGAATGGCATTATACGTCGTGACAACAACATCTAGACCGCTTCATACCAGCTAAACTTTGCTTAAATGTGGAATACGCTATGAGTGGACTGATATAACGTCATTAGAAAATATAGAGAGGCTTAAGATGAGAGAAACGTAGGGAGGTAGCCTTCAAACACCCGCCCCTAGCTCATTATCCTGTACATACAGTACAGTGAAGTCTCAGGGAAGATCCCGAGCCTCAATAAGTACAGCTGCGGTCCATGACTAAACAGGGAGGGGGGGGGGTGGAATAAAAAATCAAGAAATTGAGATAAGAAGGCTGACATACTCGCTTCAATGCTTGCCCTAATAAATGAATCAATGTGCAGTGCAGAGCGTCATGGTACGCTCGCAATCTGTTGCATTTTTGTGTGGTTCCAATTCTACTGGCTCAACCATCGGCCGATCGGTGAATGTCCGATCGGCCGTGTCGCAGCAATTATCTGCTTGAGGAACCTAGTTTTTCGTGTGCGGTCAGTTCACAGCGAAAAAAAAAGGAAATAAAACTAAATCACGTGCCCAAAAAACACAAGCTTCTACTTACCAGCCGTGATGAGTGCCGAGAGATTGAACCAAGCGTTTTACTAAAACATGGCGTTCTAAACCAGTGATAAAAATCCCAAGACATAAAACAAATTTCCTCAAAGTGATAATGAACGGCCAAAACAGAGGGGCACTATTAGGCGGGAACAGTAGGTGGATCCGCAGAACTGTCGGCAACACTTGTGGTTTACTTGATAGCTAACTTTAACCAACAAGCGACTGGGAAAAGCGGGCAGCGATGGGCTGAAGCACAACTTCCTAATTAACGAATGCAGGCACTCATTACGTTAATCCAGTCCGCGCTCGCCTCTCAGTGTCCCGTGCACGCCACTGTCCTCTTGTTTAATGCGGCCATCACGAAAGCTTGGAGTCGAGTGCATTCGCGCGCAGGTGCGTAGGCACGAAGAAGCGTTTGTATGCAGTGAGAAGCGTTAATTGCCGAGAAGTATTCTGGGTTCCCTTAAAACAATCCTTTTCCCTTCAGGAAGCATTCCTGTTTCAAATTTTTCGTCCCGGAACTTGCGTTGAGCTCCGCAGTTTAAGATAAAAGATTTTGTGTTATGTGGGATATCGGATAATCTTCCCAATCCGAAACGGAGGCTTCGATAGAAGCCACATGAGAGTGCTCCGGGTTACATTGGCTGCCTCGGGGTTGTTTAACGTGCACTGGCATTGCACAAGAAAGGTCGTTTCTCCATTTCATGTCAATGCCGATGCGGCTCCTACAGCCATTATCCCATCCTATGTGCAGGTGCTCAGCATCCGTACGCCTTTGCCACTAAACCGTGGTGAAAGGTAAGAGAAAAGTTGGCTTCAGCTTATTTTCCAGTCCTTTTGCAAAAAGGCTGACTAATGTATAGCGTCTTGCTTTAAATCTTCTAGTTTTGTCATAAAATAGGTGGTTATATTGCCGCGTCGAGCTCAATGCCGTAGCCATGTTTTTTTTTTATAGGACGATTACAGTTCTTTCTAAGTTGCTTTACTTCATTCATTTTAAGCAGGTTCTGTTTCACGCATAAATTTTGTAAAGCAACCAAACGTTGCTCTAATTATCTCGCTGCGAGTTTTCAAATATAAAAAGGAAATATAGCAAGCAGCCTTTTCCATGGTTTTCATTCATTCTCTTCCTTTTATTAGTCAAAAGTAAGTAACAGGTACAAATTACTCCAGCACGACAAATTTACAGTGAAGACCTGCTCATACAACCCCGCAAAGTAAGGTTGTAAAAAAAGGAAAGCTCGAGATCTCAGAAAGGAGAAGCTCATAGGCACGAAGGAACAGAAATGTGTTATTGATGTTGTTGACATGACATTTATATCAGAAGTTCAGTCGACATTTCTGTTGTACGAAACCAGGTCTTTCACCGCAATCTTTAAACCATATGCTTAAACACTGCTTAGCGAATCATACCGTTAGGTATGGGTATCAATCTTAGGTTAGCGCCAGGAAAGACGAACACAAGGTGAGGGAACGACGACACGACACATATTGTTTTAACTGATTCATCGTGTTCGTTACCGGTGTTTTTTTTCATTCCTTGCTCCTTGCCGTGCCATAAAGTCAAGATTAGCGAGTGATACATCAAAATGTTTTATGAAGAATTGTTGTCGTCTCCTGGTTGCGCTCATGTAATGTGACAATCCTTGAAATATGTACCCTGGAGCGAAAAATAAAACCAGTTGTTAGGTGTGCTCCTCTGTGTCGTGCCGTCATTCTCTCGCCTTGTGTTTGTCTTTTTTCGGCGCTAACCTATTTCAATGCACGTCTAACCAACTAGCCATGCACCAAGTTTTATTAAAATGGGTATCAAGCCGCCGCGGGGCTGAGTGGTTATCGCGCTCGGCTGCTGACTGGAAAGGCGCGGGTTCTCTCCGGCCCGTGGCGGTCGCATTTAGATGGAGGCGAAATGCTAGAGGCTCTGTACTGTGCGACATAAGTTCACGTTAAAAACCCCACCTGGTCGAAATTTCCTGAGTCCTTCACTACAGCGTTCCTCATAGCCTGAGTCGCTTTGGGACGATAAAGCAGCATAAAGCCTAAAAATTATGCCCTTCAATTGAAACATTGTCACTTTATTGAAAGCTTGGAATGGCCATATCATAGAACCTTTGTAATTCTGGAATGTCAATCAAATACTTATCGTGGTAGACAAGCAAGTGCAGAAAGTGTGAAAAATATATTATTTTTAAAAACGATGTGAACAGGTACAGTACAGACCGTAGTACACCTTCGCTTCAATTGGTGGTTATCGCGCAACTTCTTCCTTCATTTGAATTCTAGCTCTCTAGCATGCCCTAAGTTATTGGCTGTCTGCAACTGCAACTTTGCCGCCGCCAGACTTCTTCATCGCTCAAAATGTGATATGTGAAGTCACATGGTGGCGTCAGGGACGTCAACAGATAATTAGCGTAATGTTTTCAGGGCGAATTTCCGCACAAAAACTCGGTGGCGGCCGTGATAGCAACACGTAGTCATTAAGCCCACAGTGGCGGTTGCCAGACGAAGCCTGCTTAACATCCACGAAGACTTTCTAGATACTCAGCATTGGCTTTCGCGAACTGCCATTTTCATTGCAGAGGTTGGTGAGAGCCATTGTTGCCTATTGTCAGAAGGCAGAACTGCGGGTACATAAACAAGAACAATTGGTTCTCTGTTGTTTGTGAAAAGTGGAATGATATGACCCTGTATGGCGAGGACGAAATGCGGAAAAAAGAAACATGAAGAGAAGATGAATATACGGCGGTATTTTTTTAAACATCGACATGGAATACTTGCCAGAGAGTGCCTGCAAAGAAGAAAGCCACTCAGAATATGTGATCTAACTGTCCATCGACAATTCATGGAATTCTTTCCTGACTGTTTTACCTTATTGTGATGGAATCAGACAACCTCAAGCTTACTGCTTCTCGTTTGATGGGGTCCTTCACTTCAGTAATTTAGATTCTAGATGGTGCAGGGGACTCTTCTTTATCCGGCATTAGTTTTGCAGCGCAGGAAAGCACGCCTGCACGCTCCGCTTTACGAGCAGCATTGCAGTCTACGTTTATGCAGCAGCCGGAAAAGTGGATGCATGCCATTACCCAAACGACGTCAGATCGTTTTCTGAACCTAAACCTCCGTTATTTTTCGCATAGCGCGTACTGAGATAAGCCGGAGAAACTGCGTCCTTAGATCATTTTTTTTATGCTCGTTCCAGCCATACCTATTTTGCGTGTGATGCTGAACCATAAAGCGCATGCAATGCATAGCTTGCATGAGGAGCGCGGAGCAGCACTTGTACGTTTTGTTCAGCGAGGGCGCCGTGCGCTCTCATGTATTACTTCCTGACCCTACAAAAATTTTTTACACAGTCTATAGACTGTCCATCGACTTCCATATTAAACTCAGTAGACTTTCTATAGACAAAGATAATTAATTGTCTATAGTCAATGTAGAGATTTATGGCCACACAAGATTAGTAGACTTTTTCCTTAGAGAGCATGTACACTTTGAATATACGGAAATAAATATCTATACAAAGGCAACAGAGTCTATAAATTGTCTATAGACCCTCTTAAGACGATCTTTATAAGGGCCATCAGCTTAGTAGGCTGTCAAACAGCAGTACCGTTCTGGAATAGAATAGATTTTATACTGAAAGAATCTGTAGCGCGTCACATCATTTCATTGGCATAGCTTTCGTCCCTGTGATCCGGTGTCAATTATGCTTCGTTGGAAACCATATGAAAAGGTAAGATTTCATGGCATGCAGCCAACGGCGGTTAAGCGAGTCGCACTCTATAATTTTGGGTTTTTCTTTCCTCGATGTTCTTGCCTACTCACTGCATACGCTCATTAAATTCATGTTATGTATGGTCTACTAATAAATATAGGGACTTCCCTGCATGAGACAACCATGCGTACTTTTAGCGTTCCCTGTTTATATATTCATTTATTTATTTATTTATTTATTTATTTATTTATTTATTTCTTATCACATACTGCAGCCCATAACGTGGTCATTGCAGAAGGGGGTTAACAGTTCGTGAAAAAACGGCAATGTACGACATACACACATAAAAAGATTGAATCTAACATTTGACTACATAGCGCGAACAATGTGAGAGGCTGATATGCTTTAATGTGACTGAAGCAATGTGCAATGAACACAACACAAAGAAAACATCATGTGACACCGATAGCTGTTAAAAATAAGTTTAATGGAAGGGACCGCGTTATGCCAGAATTTCAGTTACAATGTTCAACAGTACGAGGAAAACATCTGGGATTGAAGTTATTAGCACGGGCGAAGTACGGCTTAACATGAAGGCGGTGACAAATTCTGTTTGATAGGACAATATCAGGGCTAAGATAGACATTAGGTGTGACGTGATAAAATGAATTGACGATGCAGTACAAGAACTTCATTGAATCCACGTGACGGCGCATGGACAAGGGTATTACATTCAAAGCGAACAAGGCATGAGAAGGTGAAGGATAGCGATCATATTTATGATATATGAACCTGATGGCTTTCACTTGGATGCTCTCGATTTGATCAATTTCACATTGTTTATGAGAATGTCTGACGGAAGACGCGTATTAAATTACGGGGCGAATTAAGAATTTGCACATTAAACCCTTCCTTTCTTTTGGTACATTACTTGACGTTCTCCTCAAACACCCAAGTGTTTTTAGTGCTTTAGTACAAATGAAATTAATATTTTGAGCCCAGGGCATGTTAGTGGTGTTTATAACGCCGAGATACTTATATTCTAACGTCCTGTGCAATGGTGAATTACTGAAGTCATAATTAAACAGTGAAGGGGGCGGGCAGTTAGAAAAAATATCAATATTGTGTTAGTAAACTGGAATCTCTGCGAAAAATATCCTTGTTAGGCATAGCTTATTGTTAGCTGTTTTCTGATTCGAATATAATGGCTTCTTAACCATCCGCTAAAGCAACGAGCCACCAGCATGTCAAAAAGTGCCAGCATTAGCGTCTATATCTCAGGCCATAACGTATTCACGACAGCAGGTTCATATTGTTTCTATTAGCATTGCTGCTGTTATAAATTGCAGTTCTCTCAATGAGTAAAGCAAACGTTCATTAGCTGTCACGAAAGGCAAGTCAATGGGATTTATCCCCCCCCCCACCCAAAAAAAAAAAAATCTGTACTCCCGCAAAAACAGTCTTACAAACTGGCGTCTTATTTTTTCAGGCTGAGCTGTATTTCCTTCACAATCAATAACCTAGTACGAAATACAATCCAAAGCAGCCGCTGCGGTGGCTGAATGGTTTTGGCGCTCGGCTGCGGCCCTAAACAAGCGGGTTCGATTCCGGCCGCAGCGGTCGAATTTCGATGGAGGCAAAATTCTAGAGGCCCGTGTGCTGTGCGATGTCAGTGCACGTTAAAGAACCCCAGGTGGTCGAAATTTCCGCCCTCCATTACGGCGTCCCTCATAGCCTGAGCCGCTTTGGGACGTTAAACCCCCATAAACTAATCTAAACCAGTCCGTGGACGCAACCTAAAAATGCAGTCCATACATCATATTTCGTAATGTACATTATTATTGGAAAGACAGCCGCGTTCCCTGAATATGGCGCAAATTTCAATTTGAAAAGTTTATTCTTGAACCTAGGAGCACATTGAGTAGCAGAGCGGGTACACGCTCCCTCGAAAGTACCAGATAATAAAAGTCAGGCGTGATCTATCATTTCTATTCGCTTTGTAGAAAAGCGTATTTGCTTCCTTGCCATTTGGACGAAGTTGAAGCTAGACGAGAAGAAAAAAGCAGTTCGATTTTACCGAAAATACTACCTCGTATTTCGTCGCGGCTTTCGGCCCAAAATAAATATTTCCATTCGAAATCGATATAACGGCGTTCACTTTAGGGCTATCCTACGCGGACGAAATTCTCTATCCCAGTTACTATTTGGGTGAAGGTCGAAGAAGTTACATAAAAAATTTTGTCTAGTGATTCCTTTTATCCTTCAAAGCCACTTTTTTGAAGGACGAAATATCTTCATTCGAGAAGTTTACTTGTTTTATTCGCCTGGAACGAAAGCGGTCATCTTTATTCTGATTATGGCTGAACATGTTTGGATGTGCGTAATAGATTTTTGAAACTATTTTTCGGCAAAGCTCCTCTGCCACTGGCGCATTTCTAAACTGAACCAGCTCTTACATGACATGCCACACGTAACTTGGCTCTAGTTTTCTAAAAGCGGCAGAAATTGTTTTATAAGTATCCTTGAAATGGAAATAGTTCGAATCGCTTATCGGAATGCGATCGCAATGAGGCATTCCCTATTCCTGTTCTCGAATATAGCTTCATAAAAACCTGGGCGATTTGTTATCAGAATGCGCAAGAAGTTTTTTTTGTTTATTGTCTATTTTTTTCAGCAGCACTGCTTGGTTGTCGTTGTGTGCATTCTTCTACCTACATACCGCACACGTCTGAACCGTTAAGGTTTGTCCTCTTTTGCAGCTGAAAAGGGCGAATTCTAGAAAAACTGAAGTGGCTTGAAATTCTTGAGGAAGCACTTTAAAAGCTTCGAATATTTTCTTGCAACCTCTAGTCCTCAGATAAGCCTCCGTGAAAAAGTTTCCAGACCTGAAACAAAAGCAAATAAAATGCTGAAGAAAAAATTCCTAGATCGGTCAGCAGTTAACAGGGCAGACTGAGCTGTTTGCGATGGATGCGTGATTGGAAGAAATATATTCTCTTGTTCACACGCCGTCATGCTTGCAGGAGCTTTCGGAACAAGATTTTTTTTCCTGTCAGAGCTTCCTGAATGTTGCGTAACATTTCACGGTTACAGCAAATTATCACAACATTAGTCAATTAAAATGCTGTCTTACGACATAGCTTTGCTTTTTTATCCCCTTTGCAGCTTTTTGAAAAGTCTATATGGTTGTCCGGATGCTTCACGACTGTTATCCTTTGCACAGAAGCCCATTCAAAAGGTCGTCAATGCAGAGCGAAGATTACGACCCTTTTGTAACAATTCTCCTTACGCATGGTCTATACAATTCTGTCTTGTGGCGGGGATTAGATCGCTCAGACAGGCCGGTGCATCAACAAAGGATTTCCAGAGCAGAATTGCTACTTGAAGGGTAAAAACTGAGTAACTGGGCCATCCACGGACGTGACTACAGCCCCTGTCGTCACCGCCCTCCCATCTAGGAGGAAAGAAAATATTAAGAAGGAACAGCAAAGACCACACTCGCGATATAATACAGGCAGCCTTCATCAGCAAGCAACAAGACAGCTGTATCAGCATACCATCAGAGTACCATTTGGGAAAAGAGTTATCTTCCTTTCTTATCCAAATCTAATTATTCGCTAATTGGCTGCTGCACGCCGTTTCAACAACCCCATATCCCCATTAATACGTCGACCCTCTTACATATATTCGGACGCTATCTTCACTCCCTCTTTTAAGATTTTTGTCCCATCATGGCTTCAGCTCTAATTCCATCATTTTTAACCCCGTATTGTCTGTTTGCTTAGTACCTTAACCTGACCTTCAAATCATTGTCTTCCTTATATGCACATTTTGCACGGTTTTGATGCCTGTTTCTACGCATTTCACAAATCTCTTGGAAGTGGTTTCTTCGTTTTTTAGAATGCATCATTTTACATTATTAGTTGTTATTTTTTTTCACGCTTCCACTGCTATAGCAGTGCAGATTGTTGAAATTTGTAGACACGATCCTCCAGACCAGTGGTTGTTGTGGTGTTCTGTCCCTGTTTTCTTTTTTTTTTGTTTTTTCATGTCTTTTTTTTCTTTCGGGCGGGTCAGATGTGTGGAAAATTTAATTGTACTTTCATACTTGTTTCGTTGGTTTTCCGTTTTTTGTACGTTGTGCACAAATAGGTGTCTGTGTCTCACTGTTTTTATAAAATATTTGCGTACCAGTATGCGCATTCGTGTCACAGGCTAATCTTTCCGTCACATTATAAAAGGTGCGAACCGAATGCCGTCATGTAACAACAAATATGTCTTCTGACAAAAACGGCATTTAACCTTCGGTTTTTAGGTGAACGTGCGTTAAATTTATACTGCTTATTAAGCACGTCTAGCGGTCAGTAAGGCAGTATGTGGGGTGTTTGGAATTATTTTTAATCTCTTTCTAGGCAAATGCTGCAAGGCCGGCGTGATGTTGACTATATCCTGCAACGAATTGCTTGTGAGTCCGTCGGTAAACGAGTGAGCCATACTATTCAACCCTTTCTGACACCATTTTTTTTCTTTTCCATTAAGAACAAATAATTTCCCACCTAGAAGTTATATTCAGTCCTCTAAAAATAAAAGTTTTTACACGGATGTGCAAAATTTCGTACAAAGTGTCCTAACTGGTGACAAACAACTTGTCTTACAGCATACACAGCGAAAAGAAAATGGGCATTTGCGGCCATACCACTGCATCCTTAATTCTTTCACTCTCACTTCTAGGCTTGCGGCTGTCCATTGCCCTAACTGGACACTTCTGGATTCTATGCTGTTCGCCCAACGACTGTAAACTATAGGACCTGCGCAAGCACGATCTACTTTGTGCGTGCTGCGGCGTAGACGCTTCTGGCTGCTGTTCATCTACAGGACAATTCCTTGGCTTTATATGATTGTGCTTACAATAGTACGCATCTACCGAAACATCACGTGGAGCTTCATTGTAGTGATTCCTTCAATGTGGCGGCGCTTCGTTCGGCCCACCTCCGCTCAACCTGCCTGGTATATAATACCGTCCTTCGCTGTCTGTATCGGCATTTTTCACCATATCATTGCATCGATAGTTCTCTTCTAATTTCTATGTGCGTGTTTTTTTTTCTACTATGAAAATTACCTTCAGTTTACACTTCTTATTTGCAGATCCCCCCCCCCTTCCCCTCGGCTGATTTCGTGTTGTGTCTGGCAAACGCGAAGTGCTAATCATAAGCGACGATCTTGCTTCCTACAGCTCCAGTATAGGTACCTTCGCAAGTTTTTCGCCGTGGAAAGGATTTGCGCTGGTCAGCTGCTCGTACCAGTAATTTCTTGCTTTGTCCTGTTCGCAGAGTGTGTGCTTCTAACTGCCTGCCTTGTCACTAGTTTTCTTTTGAGCTGTGGTGAGGTTGAGTCCAACACCGGTCCTGGTTATAGCAAAGTAATTGACGCTTTTCTTCAAAAACTAGAAGCTTCAGAGGTAAGAGACGTTGAGTTCTAAAAGGATACCAAGCTGCAGCTAAATAGCATTGCAGAAAAAATATTTGACCTTGCTAAACGTGTATCTATTCTTCAAACTTCCCTTAAGATCTGGACAGTTTAAAAATCAAATTTACTCAGGCATTTTCTTTCATTAACATACTGCAAATTAATATGAACCAGCTATTGGATGCCTTGGACTAACTAGTGAACAGATCTAGTCGTAATAACTAATTGGGAATGGAATTACAGAGGTGAAAGCGGAGACTTGAGAACGAAACCGCAAAAATTTATCGATTTTTTTTGCAAGTAAAGTGGGACTCCAAGTAGGAAGTACTGAATGCGCTATCGTCTTGGTCGTCCCAAAAGCGGTTTTAATAGGCCAATCATCCTTCGGGTTCTGAATTTCAAAAAGTAAAGAGGAAGTGTTCACTAATTCGTCTAAATCAAAAGCCCATAGTTGTGAGAGGAATTGGTTCGAGGTCGACTACTCGCCTAAAATGTGTGGAATGAGAGCGTAATTGTGAGAATTTGCCAAACAATTTCGTGATCAAGGACAAAAAGTAGATCTCGTGGTCGACAAACCTTCAGTCAACCACTAAAGACGTGCCTTTGATTATGGCTTCGGCACAGTTGTCCGCTTGGCAATCACGCCATCTGATTCTACGCAACCCTCTGTCTTGTAATGAAGTAAAGATGCGATGCTTTCAAAATTAAAAAACAAGCCTGGAAATGTTATCCCACTTTCAGCTTTGTTGGCTAACTTTCGCACTATTTCATACAAGCAGGAAGATCTGCTCTGTTTTGTTGCAGCATGTGTGGCTGATATTTTAATAGGAACTGAAAGACAGCTAATTAGTTAAGTACCAGGTCGTTTTTTCACAATCCATACTGAATTAAAAGTGTAACAAAAAAAAATTGTGCGCGTGGTTCTGGTGTCCTGGTGGCTTTTGAAAAATCAATTAAGTGTGCTTTTGCCGTTTTAATCCATTCAAAACTACGGGGTCACGGTTCGTTCCATGTAATCTCCTTCTTCCGTTCTTTTCGGCGTTTCCTATCGTCTTCCAGTCGCTTATTCTTGCTTCATTCCATTCTTCACGTGTGAACTAGAAGACATGAGAAGCAGGTTCCCTCATGTCCGTATGATTTTAGCAGGAGACTTCTACTGCAAGAGTATCAATTGGACCAATAGTTTTTTTTTTCGGAGTTCTAGCTTGTCCAAATATGAATGTCATCATTTTCTTCAGACTCTGCACTTGTTTGGTTACACCAGATTGTGAAGAAACCCAAACGGGACACTGCCATTCTTGATCTTTTATATGCAACACATCCTGACGCTATTTCTGCAACCTTTCTGAAAGAGATGACTGATAATTTTCTGAAAGGAAAGTGATTCATCGCCAATATATTTCCGGCTATTCTAAAGCAAATATCTCCGCAATCAGCAGTTTCCTTAGCAATTCTTTGTCACCTTTAGAGTGTAACATTGAAACCAATTCTGTTGATGATTACTCGTCACTATTAAAGGACATAGTTTTGCGCGCAAAAGATATGTTCATCCCAAAACCTCCGTATTTGCACTAACTTGAAAAACCTTTGCAATGCGCGCATTTGGACTGCTTAATAAAAAGAAATAACGCCCTTATCGCACTGATATGTATTATTACAAGGCTGATACCTGCACTCAGCGTAGAAGTATTGCACGTATTTGCAAAGGAAAACTAAAGACGTCTAAGGATTCATTCTTCAATGCCACACTTCCAGGAAATCTACAAACTGATCCCAAATATTTCAGGAAAATCGTCAGCACCGGCGGGTCTAAAACTCAACCTAAACCTACATGACGGAGACCACTGCTATATACACTCGAGAGAGCTCACAAACACAATATTAGATTTGCCAGCGCATTTCCTACCGAAAGGAACATACCTCGGTCATGTATCTCACCTCATTTCGATTCTGTTAAAATGCCGGATCTGGTTGCGTCTTGAGAGAGAAGTTTAAAAATTCTTCACTGCCTTCCTAACATATCGAGTCCCGGTCCCGACGGCAAATGCACCAAATTACTAAAAATTGCCTCTCCCCATGCATGGGCTTTTCTTTGTAAGCTATTTCAGCAATCTAGAGATGATATTACCCTGCCCTATTACTGTACACTCACTCACCTCATGTCTATTTACAAATCCGGGAATCGCGTTGGCTGCGGTAGCTAGAGACCCAGACCATTAAAGTCAAAGCGATGTAAAATCCTTCAGCACATTTTGTACAGTAATATCGTGCAGCAGTTAGTAAATAACAATGTTTTTTTCTAAAGCAGCGTGTCTTTCAGCGCCGGAAATCCTGTAAAACACTGCTTTTATAATTCATCACTGATATTCACTTGGTTGTTCACTGATTACGTAAGATTTATGCGATAATCATTGAATTTTCGCTAGCATTCAACCCAGTTCCTCATAACCGCCCATTTGTTAAAAATCGAACTTTTATTCTAAACGAAAGCAATCCAAGTTGCATCTACAGTTTACTAAAAGATAGATATCATGGACGTCCTACTAGACAACTTTGTTGCACCCCTTACTGCTGTTAAATCTGGCGTTCCTCAAAGATCCATCTCAGGCCCACCACTATTTCTGTTGTGAATAAATGATATCCCCAATAACATCTCGTCAAAAATTCGTCCTTGCAGAGATGTCTGTATCATTTATTGCCAGAGAACTGAACAAAATAATTGTCATCCTCTACACGGGGATCTGAATTCATTAGCATCACGGTGTAATGTAGGGTTAATGCAGAATAACGTTAAGAAAACCTAACAAACCCTGATTATATGTTGCCAGTAGCAGCAAAACAAATAATCGAAGCACGGTGAGAAATTTTAGACGATTGACATTACGGTTACTCGTTTCATGTAATCGTTGCGTCCACAGTGGGACGAAATGCAAACAGCGGCTTCAACTAGTCCACAACTCAAAAATTCTGCAAATCCTTTTTTATAGAGACCATTATTTTCTTCAGAGCACGAAATCGATCAAAGAAAAATACGAAGAAGAGCGCCACTCAAATAGAGTCCACTTATGGAAATAAGTAATTTGAAGCGCACACGATTTGCACACAAAATCTCGCAGCGCTATTTACATAAGGGGTTGGTCAAAAAATTTTACATTTTTTTTTCTTTTCAGTTCGCGAGAATGGAAGGAGGGTTGCCCACTAGAGCTGATCCTCAGATTTTGTTCAACTCCAGACTTGATTTTTTTTTTTGTTTCGTAAGAACGCTTCCCATGTCGAGTGCTTCCTGTAAGCGCTTTAGATATGTTTATAAGGTCGTAGGCAGTCGGTGTCAAGTTCCACGTTTTCTCTCCGACGCAAAGCGAAAATTGACATCCTCATTCTGCTGGAAGCTTCCGTTTTTGGACGTAAGTAAAGACTAACATTTTGATGTTAGTATTAATGAATGTGTGTTTGTTTTTTTTGGTTTCCAGCTGACATGCAAATGATCTTTCTTTTTAACAGTAGGTTTATGTTCAAGGACGAAGATGTGAACCAGATTTTCATGATAGTTTATAACACTTACCGAGATTGGCTTCCTTGGGATTTAAAAAAAACGTTTTTATTAGAACAATGCATGAAAATAAAAGAGTTATTAAAAAGACATGAGCATATGGTTTGTAAGCTCGCACGCAGGGCTCGCAATATTTTGTTTGCATTGCTTCAGAAACAAAACTTTTATGTTGCGTTTGATGCTACCCAATTATGCTCTGAATGCAGCATGTTTACATCTCAGGTTATTAGCTAAACAGAATTAGCAGCAGAGACTTTATAGAATGGCGGGAACAGCGGCGCTTACGCATGTCTTAGTACGCTATGTGCCCGAGAGTGGAATGTGCACGAATGAGAACTATTTTATTCTATTAAGCTTTTGTATGCCGGTTAGTGTAGTATTGTACTGTTCTGCATATATCTTGAAACATTTGCTAGCGAAAAGTTGCGAATATACCTTGTTTTCCTGAGTTGAAAAGAAATTGCTATTTTTTTTTCAAACATCTGCGCATACATCAAGCATAGATATATGTAAGACAGAGACTTTTCACAAATAAATGGTAAATTTTAGAAACCACGAAACACATCTTCCATATCCTCCAGAAAATGTTTTCATTGAAATGCCTCGGGGTAGAGTTTCAAACCACGAAAGTTGCGATCAAAAACAGCACTCGAAATTATTTGTTCGTGCAAAAATTTGGGCGCACGAATGCTCACGTACAGAGGGCAAAACGCTTTTCAAGACCACGTTCTGCACGCGTATCTTGCTAAACACGCGATACCTAGCGATAACATTTGGTTGAAAATTATGTGGATGTAAGGATGTCCAGTTAACCCCGTAGAATGTCATTGTTATTTTTTGGTTGCCTGGCCGCAGCGGCGTTGAGAGCTGCGGAACACACATTTCGATTATTCTAGGCATGTGTTTTGCCCTCTGTAAATGTCGAGTTCTGGTATCACTCACTGCCTTTATGCTTTTTGATAAGATCTTATTGAATATTTCCGGACTCCTGAAGCTTATATGTCGTTTTTTGTAACGTTAGCGTATTCGGTGAGTCGGTTTTTTCCTGTTTATGCCATTTTAGCCGCGTCTATTGAATACTCTTATCCGAATCAATGGCACGCTATTGTAACCTAGGCCTAAAAGAAGCATTATATGCATCGATATCGGTACTGATGGGAGTGTTTCCAAGTTCTCTTTTAATGATAACTTTTCTGCGCTTACGTAAGGTTATCAGTTTGAAACAGCTGAAGCACGAGATGCATTGGTGCAAGACTTCAGCAAAGCGTTCGACTCCATTAAACATGACATACTTATTAAAAAACTTCCATTCTATGGAATAAGAGCTATTTCCTTTACTCTACTAGATCGTTATCTCTGAAATCGTTCCCAATATGTGGTTCAAAATAACATTAAATCTGCATTAAGATATGTACAATACGGTGTACCACAAGCCTCTATACTGGATCCTATGTTATTCCTTCTCTATATAACGACATTGTATCCATACCAGGCACGCCAGAAATCAATCTGCATGCGGAAGAGACCAGCGTTTTCTTTTCTACACCTAATTTATCAACTGCGGTTACTACTATGAATATATGACTGGCGAATTTGTCACAGTGGCTTGCAGCCAACGAACTAGTGCTCAGTGTTAATAAAACCAAATATAGTTTATTTTCTTCTGCAACAGACCAATTAACCTCACTAATCCCAAAATTTTCCTGTCTCAACCTTTAGAGCGCGTTATGGAAGTAATATTCTTAGGCTTAGAATTCTACGAAAATCTCCGCTAGACACAACGTATTCAGAGAATTAAGTGTACCATAGCACAATGCATTAGAATGCTGAACAGGCTTCGCCCATTTCTACTGCTCCGGCTAAGACGCCAGCTTTATTTCAGTGCAGTCCATTCGAGGTTGTAGTATTGTTTGCTTATCTGGGGAGTCACTGAGAAAAGTAATCATGAAAGCCTTTTTTATTGCAAATATAAATCTATTCGCTTTATTGAAAGTTTATCAAAATATGATACCTCATCTTTCTACTTCAGCAAGAACCGAAGACTACCTATGCGAACATTATATTATGAGCGACTTTCTCTGGTGGCATTCTTGGAACTGACAGCCAATCGGCAAGAATTGTTTTCTAAATACACGACCGATCAAACAAGATATGAGTTTAGACGAACAAATATACAGAAATCAAGAAAGAGAACAAACTACGGTATGCAATCTTTGAACTGGCAAATCCCAAACCATTTCATCTCCCATCTCAAGTTAATTGATAATATAAAAAATCTTCCTCTCTCTTTGCTTTTCGTAAGCGGGAGAAAAGTTACTTTCTGGAAAATGCAGTATAGTTTTTTTCTGCGTATATCTTTCTATTGGTCGCACGTTAGTTTTATTTTCTAGGTACACAGTTAGTTACTATACATATGTTGGATCTGTGTCTGCTCTTGCACTGCTCTTCTTTGTGATTTTGTTCTTTTGTTTTTCTAGGTATATAATTAGTTTCTATAGATATGTTTAATCAGTCTTCTCCTGCACTGTCCTTTTCCGTGATTTTTTTAACGCGTTTTCTGATGAATAACAATAGAGTGAATGTTTATGTCAGAAAGTTGTTTTGTGCAAACATTTACATTGTGATCATTATATTGTTTATGTATGTGTATATAAGTGCTCCCTCCTTGCGGTTGTGTTCGAGTGGTGCTTAGGACCCAGTGAGGCGGACGACTGTCGCCTTTTGCTCTGTGCACCAAGGAACTTTGTTGTCCGAATTTCTTTAATAAAAAGAAAGTGCGACGCAATAATGCTCTGCTACTTGCAATTTTAATAGAATAAATTCACAAAAATGTTTAGTGTTTGCATCCGTACGTAAGAACCTCCTATGAGAAAACTGAATTTTTTCACACTTCGAACCCGACCGCGGCGCCTGCATTTTTATGGAGGAAAAACGCTGAGACGCCCGTGTGCTGTGCGATGTCAGTGCACGTTAAAGATCCCCAGGTGGTCAAAATTATTCCGGAGCCCTCCACTACGGCACCTCTTCTTCCTTTCTACTTTGACTCCTTCCTTAATCCCTTCCCTTACGGCGCGGTTTAGGTGTCCAACGATATATGAGACAGGTACTGCGCCATTTGCTTCCCCCCAAAACCAATTATTATTATTATTATTATTCACACTTCGCCTCACAGATTGTATGAGGTGGAGTGGAAGAGATGAGTGCGGATGGCGGAAGGTTCCGACAACCAATGGTTGACTCCGCGAAAATTTCTAAAAATTTGTGTGCCCTTCACATACTCTCCTTGACTGTGACCCTCATTTGAATAGGAGTTCTGCCGGGTTTAGAATCAGTGCTGCTTCTAAAAAATAGAAATAATAAGATACTTTAATCATAAAAATTTTTATTGCAAGGAAACACGACATGTTCATCGCATAGCCTCATTAGCAGGAAACAGTCTTTCTCGATGGAAGCTTCCGGAAGAAATAAACTTGAGAATACCGGCATTTCGCGTGTTTGTCTCACGGCGCGCGCACACTCTATTTGGTATATCAGTTATACTTGTTTAATAAAAGGAACCGTGTTTGTTAGCCTTGTGGCTCATTTAGTCTTTTTCTTTTATCTTGGTCCCTTTATGGTGTTTTAGGCTGCGAGTTTTGAACCAAAGCATTAAAATGCGAGACCTCTTTTGCCAGTTGATTACCTAGCACTCTTGACCCCATGCGGAAAAAAAATATTTCATGGCCGCTTTGATATGCAACACCAGAACCGACTACGTCTACAATGATAGTTGATGAGTACTATGCGAAAATATATATTGTATTTATTTTTGCTCCATCCGCACTTTGCTGATCAGAAGAAAGCGCTCAAGAATTCGCATCTAGTTTTTCCGCAGCTTGCTTGAGGAACAAAATGCAAAGAGTTTGCACGCACTTGATGGTCTTAGGCTTTCCTGAGGGCGCACATTTTTTTTTGAATTTTCGGGGAGGTTAATTTGAGAATTGTTGTTTTTCCTAAATGCAAAGGCATCTATCAGTGGCACACGAGTGCTTAAGGAATTGCCCCTTGAAGGAGAAATCAAACGGGGGGAAAAACCTCTAGCAGCCTGGGCTTTTATTTTCCTCTCAAATATGCTGACGGGCCATAATATTTTGTCTTCAATGTGTTATGAAATCCAGGTACATATAATAAACACAAGTGAATGACGACGAATAAGACCTAGAGTCCTGACTAGGTTACCCATGGTGACTAAATTTTTTAGTGAGTTGGTCCAGAATTTGTTGTCTAGAAGCAGTATGAGGTAACTACAAATTTGGATATTTTCTTTTGGGAAGCTGTAAAAGTGTATGAAAATAAGGGGTTCCTTGCATTAGCTGAATTTTCGGGGTTTCGTTATAGTGCGTATGATTTTGAATGCTTTCTAGATAAGTTAACAGTAAATTTTTTTTCGCAGTCGTTTCAGGCCCGAAAGACTTTGCAGTTATTTTTCTTCAGGCACACTCAGTTCGCTGGTTGTAATGAATTTTGTGCCAGCGAAATAGTGGAATATATATAGTACGAATGTGGCGGGTTCTCCCATTTCTTTCTAGACGTCTCTTTCTACGTGTCGACTCCTGCTTTCTGTTGCTGACACTAGGTTCAAAGAAGTCTTAGCTCTAAATAAAAGGCAGTAGGTTGTTTTTTATAGCAGCACACAAAAAACAGCAAAAAATGACTTTCTAGCACTTCCGCCTCTAGGACAGCTGCGTAGGACAGAATCTGCTTCTTTTTCTGATACAGCTGAGTGAGTAAGCGAAGGTTTCGTGGGATGTTTAGAGGGGTACCACGTAATGCCAAAGTTGCCGCCACTGAGAATTCTTGCTGGAGGCTGCAACGTAGATATATTTTCTGCATCTTGCATCACTGCCATGCGCTGATGCATGACATATGTTTACCAAGTTTTTCTTGGTTTTTAAAAACTTTCCCACACAACTGCGCAAATCTCATTCAACAGGTTTTACTCTCGCCTCCTGAAAATGTATTATACATTCTGCGCTGGTGACACTTTCGCATTTGAAATTTAAAACCATGACGGGCGCAACACCAGCGTAGCACAGAAGATCCTGAGGAGTAAAGCTCTAGTATGCTTCCGTTCCACTCTTTTTTGTTTAGTTTAGACGGTACAAAAAATTGGGTAAAAATTTTTTCTTGCACATGGATTCAATTCCCGGGATTTTTCAAAACGTCTTTCCGAGCTTCTTGATGTGCGCGAAGGAAATCAAGTTGTCATGTCGGTAACTGCCTATACTTTCCTTGCAGGTTTGAAGGAATATTCGTGTTTGCAGAAAAAGAAGCGGAAAATATGAATTCCCAGCAGCTTTTACTGAAAGAATATCTTTTAAAACTCAGGTAAGTTTTCATTTCAAAGAACAAAAGCAAGCAAACTGGAAAAGAAAGATATTAAAAATACAAGAAATTTTGAATTTCATGCGTCCGGAGGCCCCCCATCCCCGAATCTAAAGCACTTTTTCAATACCTTCAAGCAGAACGAAGTGAAAACAGAACGGGGAAGAACGCGATAGGGCTGATTTAATATCTGAAGAATCACGAAACGTCTGTGAAAGTCAGCAGGCATACCACAACACCTATTCTATTTAAAACGAAGCTCATTACCATTTAAGACCTCAAAATTAACCATTAAGACAAGTTCCTCATTTCCGAGCCTAATCTGACGCTTACCTTGTTGTTAACCTTCGTGGAGATTTCAAAGCACCTCTCGTATTTCTGTGACCCTAATCTCCCGCTGATTCTGCCACATAGGAATTAAGCAAGTGAAGCAGGTTTCCCTAGCCGTCCGTGAATTGTGTTTCCATTTAACAGCCAATATTGTTTAAAGAATAATGAGTTGCTTGCGACTGCAAACTACTCGATATGCCGCCGTAGAACGACTGTGCGGGTGTTGTGACGGCAGCCAGAAATGAAAAATACATCTTAGAAACCGCGCTTGCCTGAAGTGGGGTGCTGGGGTGCAGGAACATATACAGAACAAGCATTGAGAGAATAAAGCTGAATACTAGCGCCCGTAGCTAAAAAAAAGACTATTTTTTCAATTTAATCTCGTATAGGTTAACTAGAACGAGGTGCGAAAAAAAGCATCCATCTTGCCAAGTAGCTTTAGGTTGTGCAATTCCTAGTGTCGCAGCCTTAATTATTTAAGCATGCCCTTGTTGTACTTAATGGATTCCTTTCATTCCATCATTTCTCTACGCTGGGGAAATAGATTCTGGACGCCTTGTAAGGGCTTCCCCACGCTGACTATAAATGTTATTTTCTAATGGTCCTCACATTTTTAGCGTCGTTAAAGATCTAGCTTTTCGGTTCAAATATGTAGTAATAACATCAAAAGAACATGAGCGTGAACAGTGGCGTAAGTGCCATCGCACTTCCTGGAGCATGCTAGGCATGGTCCAAGTGCCGCCTAGACGAACTGTGGTTTGTTTGGCCTTTTGTGCATCGGAGAGCTTTGTTTCGTTTTTCCTGAAGGCGCAAGATGACACGTTTTGTTTTAACGCTACTCACTTCCTGCTCACGAATTACTAGCTAAGAGGTGCGAAAACGCCTGCACTCCTGTTGACAAACAAACTGCCATTAAAGCCTATTTGTTATTTCTTATATTGAGGTAGGTGACTAATGGGAAATTCGAGTGGTTATACTTTAAAGGAGAATGCATTGCTTACAGAATATATTTGATTTTTTTGGGCTTTCCAGTCAACGGAGCATGTTGTCCGTGTGCAGATGCACGCTTTATTGTCGAGGAGGGCATTAATTTTCAACAAACCTGAGCACGGATGTGCCGAAACGTCAGATACGTTCCAAAGAACGGCGGAACTTACAGCGGAGTTAATTTGGGTGGCAGTGCATTCCAAAACTAGCCAAAAACTAGAAAAAAGCCTGGCGGTAAATGTAAAGCAAACAACGTATCTAAACACTATGGCTGCAAATTTATAAAGTAGGCTATAATTCTTGCCGTCACACACACTTGATCATCAGAGTAACAACTCGCACACCATACACCCTTTCATTTCATTCTTTGTAGAAATTGTCTGTAATCCTGTGCGTCGGCTTTGGAGACAACAGTCGACGTCTTTCTTAGCCCTCATCACAGAGGAAAATGCATTTCTTCAGCAGTTTTCAATGTCATGGCTATTCAGAAAGAAAGAGCAAACGAACAAAATTGATGAGAGTATTTGGCCCTGAAGTCAGAACCCAAGAATCAGTGCATGGTAGCGTGCACTCATCCTGTTGGAATGTAAAAACAAATACATGTTACCCGGGAACACGATATCGCAATTCTCTTGCAAGCCCGGTTGAGTAGACATCACGATATAAAGCAGCACATAGTGCCGTGACGTCTATGCTATGGTTTACATTTGTGGCGCAGTCTTTTTTTTTTCGTGAACAAAAGAGGCTGTCTTTCATGGACTCCCAGCTCAACTGGAAGTAAATATCAGTAATGGGTCGTAGACATCTCCAGGTTATGCAATACCTTGATATCAGTAACCTGGGTACTGTTGCGGATTTTTTACATGTCAGAGAAGTACCCCAAGGCATGCTGCTACCACCAGGGAGAAGAAACGGGGAAAAATAACAGATATGGAGATTACAAGCAGCTGTTGACACCCCTGGTACTCGCAAAGTCAATCAGGAGAGTGTCATTACTACTAGGAAACAGCAACTTTCGTTTAAACAGAGACAGCGATCTAGCCCACGGAGGTCATTAACTGACTCATATCTCAGTAGCCGCCGCGGTGGCTCAGTGGTTACGGCGCTTGGCTGCTGACCCGAAAGACGCGGGTTCGATCCTGGCCGCGGCGGCCAAACTTCAATGGCGTACAAATTCTAGAGGCAAGTATACTGTGCGATGTCAGGGCACGTTAAAGAATCCCACGAGCATGAAAAGTTCCGGAGCCCTTCACTACGCTGTCCATCATAGGCTGAGTCGCTTTGGGACGTTAAACCCCCATAAACCATAAACCACACTGACCACACAAATAAACCACCGAGCGCTCCATAAAACAGCAGTAAATTACTTAAAGTACAATTTCTAATGCTGCGTCTTTATAATTCCTCACACTATTTGCCGAGTGTTTTTCCCATTCTATTCAGTTAGTCCTTTTGCCATCAGTTCAAGGGGAGAATCGCCACAAGAAATTCATCCGTACTATACACTAAAGCCTACTTGCAGCACGAATGTCAGTTTTTTGGGAGAACGAACGTGACTGGGACATAAAAGGGGGCAGATCTGACACCAGCAGATTGTGAACAACTTTTTCCCAGCATTAACTGAATGTAAAAAGGTGTGACGCCAGGACTGGAACGCAAGGGAGTTAGATGCGGGATGCTTACGCAACAGTGATGTGTGTAACAAAAGATGTGTGTAACAAAAGTGATGTGTGTAACAAAAGTGATGTGTGTATGCAAAAGAGTAAGCTGGTGTCCCTATACATGAGTAAATATGATTACTAATAATAGTCAGCACAGACAGCTACTCCCTGCCTTTTCAGGAAAATAAAGCACGGAAATCCGCATACAGGAAAAGAGTCAGCCGTTTCGAATGAACAATCTGCCGATGCACAAGCGTAGAGCGTTTTCGTTAAAATACTCCACAACACAAGACAGCAACTGCTAAACAGTCTTGTCCTTTTTTAAATATTCATGAAGATGAAGTTTGTGCTTGATGGGTAGCAAAGGGAACATTCACTTTTATCAAATGTGTTTATACATGAGCTTGTAGCCTTAGTAATGGTTTGCTTGTAAAGATTTCGATAAACCTGTGCAGAGCCTCGCACGTAGGCGTGCGTTAATGGTTTATGAAAATCGAGGCAATTTCTTTCATTTTCAGGCGTTCAGCAACTCTTAACTACGAAAGATAATCGTCCCCGTTAATACCAACGTCTTTTTAGATGACTGATGCGCTTAATTCCGCGGTTGGCTTACGGCAGAAAACACAGAATTTACTTCTTTTAAGCGCCACGCAAGCAGGACAGCTAAGGACCCAAGAATATTCTTTAGAACCTGAAAAAAAGTTCTCAGGGCTTGTATTGATAATACATATGAGTGTTCCTCCCTTCTTACATATCTACAATATAGGATCTGCTGCTAGAAAAAGGGCTCCCCTAAGAAATTTTTGTTGACTCCATCTTGCAGCACCCCAGGCTGCTATATCGCAGAACATTTCATCAGAATTACCTTCTAGCCAAGCGGCTACCTCTGCATACACTTCCCTTCCCCTAGGGTCCACTTCGTTAACAAAACAGATCAGTGTGTGTCTGACGGGATATCACATGTCCCACCCTTCACCTCTTCTCACTGATATGATATGAAACCTCGTTCGTTCTCCAGTCTATTCAACTGAATTTGTGTCTCCTAAAGTAATTCCTCTTTTTTATAATTATCAGGGTCCTCAATTTTTTTCAATTATTCAAAGGTTAGCAAATGACCCTTTTCTAATTTTGGACGCATTGCATTTCTTCGGCAAGCTGAACCTCAGTTCACCTCCTTGTGCCTAAACCTGGCATCGTCGCTGCTGATGTGTTGTCTCTTGTTCATGGCAGTGCACTCCATACTAATTTTGTTAAAATCTACGAACAGAAAAATGGAGCACAGCTGTTTGTAAAGCGCACACTGGTGATTCTGGTGCTTCAAGTTTCTATGAATAAACCTTCGAAAGCTTTTAGTCTCAAAAACAGCAGGACCGATCTCAGATGCAGCCACTCGCCTCGCGCGGATGCAGGCATAAAAAAATAATTCCGCACTTTCGGCGTCTTCTTGCAAGTTCCAAAATTTGAAGTTTTCAAAATAAAAAAATACAATGAAAGGCAACTATTAAAGTTCTGGTCTTGTGTTTTCTCATCAAAAACTCAAGGCAGTTCTTCAAACCTCATCTTGCTATTCCCTTGACGTTTCAGACAAAAATTAGAAGTGTCATCGCCCACTGTCAAGTGCAGCGGGAAAAAGATGAGGCCCCATGAAATTCTGCCCCGTAGAAATTCGAAACAAAATCCTCTCACGTTGCGCTGTGGACGTGAGGAGAAAAATAAAGATCCTTTGAAGTGGAGTTCCTTCGTTTTTAAAACGGTAATCCGTGTAGGAATGAGAAAGGGCATTCGTGTTCTTTTCTCTTCGGTACCTCAGTCCGGTTTTCTTTTAAACGGCTTAACTTATTTCGTATGTAGCTTGGTGAAGAGAGTATTTTGCACGCTGACAAAATGCAGTCGTCAAATTCATGCGCTCGCTCATGTTTTCTTTTCAGCTTGGGACATAAATATAAACAGCAGATTTCGCAGAGCACCCATAACTCTGACATTATCTTCTCAGGAAAGAAAAGAAATTGATACCTGAGTGAACACTTCTATTAATACAAAGGGGCATGAAAGATTCTGAAAAGAACGGAGCTAATTTGCGTGTCGTTTTCAACGTCAATATAGAGACAGGCTGTAATAACACATAGGTAAACGAGCCGCAAGCGCACTACGAGGCACTTCAATTTTCGGCTGTGGAGGTATACGATGTACGCATGAGCCCTGGTGAAACTGGATAAACTTATTAGTCCATGTAATATCTAAACATAAGTTAGCTCTGCCTTGTATCTTCTTTGTACATAAATGATTTATAGATAAACTAATTTCGCTATTGCAAAGGCTGCCATTCCTCAGGTAAGGAAATTAATTCTTCTTCTTGACGCGAAGTTCTGTAAGCATGGATGACTACTAATCATTACATTAGCTAGCAGTTGCACTGCTGGATTTATTAGCCTTCAAAATAAAGGAAGGTGGTTAGAACACAGCAGACAAACGAGCTGCGCGCACAGTGTGTCTGTTTCTTAAACGCTACTTGTTTAAACAATGTGATATTTGACGCCCTTGTATGTTCCAAAGAATGTCGGTTATTGGGCTCGTAGTACTGCACACCATGCGCAACGCATTGTATCCAAGGTGTGCAGTAAACCTACGATAAGGTGGTAAATTCAGGCAACGGCTGCAGAATCATGCAACCGAGACGCATGCACTGCGCATACATACACAGGGAATTGTGCATTTGGGGGGGGGGGGGTATTTTACTATTTGATATAGATTTCGCACTAATATTCTTGGCGCTTTAAGACTGATCGTCGACAGGCAACGGCAGTTACCCTAGCAAGATTCTTTCAGGCGAAGTGCTACCTACAATCAGGCTCTTTTTCTTCTTGATGAATCTGGTAGTTTATAAAAGAAGGTAACTCAGAGGAACTTTTGTGTGTGAGAGACTTCAAATAATCTCATTTAGGTGAAGATGTTCATCAGCAAAATGATGACCACGGAGGATTCACTGCTCTTTTACTAACAGCTTTCTTCGAAACAATCACAGCATGGTGTCGATCGAAAGAAAGAAGTGAGCTGTATGGACACAGAGCTTGGGTCTGTAAGGTAGACTGGTAAAGGTTTCAAATGACGCCTGCATGCAGCAGTTGAGCGATGCGCAATGGTCAGTATACAGCAAAAGGAAGCTGCGGTTCTCCCTTGCCTGTCTCTTCCATTGAATTTGAATCTCAGCGGCCGCTGACGGTTGCGGTTCAAAGGTGTACTTGAGCTTATCAGTTACTATTGGCACTGTCCTTTCAAGTAGCAAAATTTGTCTCTAGGTATACAGCAGGAAAAACACATCCAAAACGCATGATATAGGTCGGTTCTCGAAAATCAGTTGATCTACAGACTCTCTTCACGGGAAGGCGGTACCATTGTGCCCCTTCATTGATTTCAGCGGATGGAGTCAGTTGCAAAGAAGCACCGGTGTGTACGCACCATACTGCTTTATAAACCACAACAGAGGAGGAGTGCTAAGCTTTTGTTCACCAATTCAAAATAATAATTAGGCACAGAAGTACGTGAAACCAAAGGTAAATGTCATTTGCCATCCATCCAAGCTGAGCAATGGGGCTGTAAAGAAAAGCTATAGAACTTCAGAAACTTCGCAGTTAAAGAAAGCTGACTTCAACAACATAGTGTATGAGGAAGCTGAATACCTTTTGTTTGCAGCCGTATGGCTGCGCCTGGGTTGGTGCAAATGAGTAATTATTCTCTTAATACAAGTTTGCTCGAATTTAGAGGTCTCCCCTAAAATATTCGACAAAATGTCATTCGTAACCTGGGAAGGAGGGAAAGCTCACTCGAATTGTTGAAGGTAAGCTTAAGTGGTTTCGAAAAAGAAACGAAAGACTGGTGACAGATGGCAGCTGCGAAAACTGCATCCAATGCGCCCTTGATTGACTGCTTCCTTTGAATACCTGGCACTGCAAAACTTGCTGTAGTGCTACCCACATTCTACCGTCCACCTCGGTCGTAGGGCGTATCCATACCTGGTCGCAACCAGCCGACATCAATTACACGTCAGTCTAAAAATACATGCGCTTCATGGGAAGAGAGGCTTGCCTACGACAGATCTACCTATGACAAATGCCAGTAGCGACGCTACTGAAATGGATTGGTGATGACAACCATCTCCATGAAATAATACAATCAGTCACTTTTGCATAGACTTTGGTGATGAGTATTTTTGAACGAGGAAGCTTATACCATATAAATTGCGATTTGTTTGTATGATGTATTTGGACTCAAACACGAGGAATCTAAATAATGTCTGGCATGGGCCATTTTACTGTAGCCTTTTTAGCGCAATGGAACACAATGCGCAAAATTTACAAAAACGAAAAATTATCTCCATAGTTCCCGCAAGAAAGCTTTCACTCTGTGTTTCGGTTCAAGTTTCTAGAACATTATTGCGTAGTTTGTTTACTTGCGGGGTCTTTTCAATCACGTTGATCTTTGCAGTTGTTCCAGAAACGATCGAGGTGGAAATGCACCGAGAAAACAGTTAAAACAAACAGCCTTTGCCCTTAAGTCGCTGTCTGTTGCATGTTTTCAGCACAACAACTCATTGCAAGTGCTACCTATGCTATGCTGCGCGCACGATTCAGAACTTATTGTGATCGGGCGAAGGCTTCGCAACGTTACACAAGACTTCGGTTAGAAGGGTTTCATTTTTTAATCCTCTTTTAGATAAAAGTGAATGCGACGGCGGCAGACAATACAGCATTGCTTAAGCAGACTTTCAGAGGTGAACATTTCAATAGACCCTTTACGCTCATAAAGTTTTGTTCCGACAGCGCTTTTGGGATTCTTGAGAATTTTGTATGTAGCAAGCAGTAGTCTGCTCTTTCCGAGACCAAATGAAAAAGTGCAGAGGCAGGAACTTAGCTCTTTTTGAGGTCACAGCTATCTGCTGGTGGTAATGTCGAACGTAGCCGCTCCTTTACACACACCACTCCGGATACCGCCTTAGCAGCGCCTGCGATTGCTCAGTACTTCCTCTAACACCAAGCAATGTTCTAGCTGTTCCAGCGAGTGCTCCCTCAAAAGTTCGCAGAGCAAGCTTCTTCCGTATAGCGAATTCCGAAAAAAGGCTGGGTTTCCGGTGCGGCTTCAAGTATTCAATGCACTGCATCCTCGCTCTCTTCCACACAGTCGTCAGACTCAATGCGAGGACGGCTCGTCGGTAGTATATCTCCAAAAAAAATGCTGAGGATCAACTACTGCTGACCCCGTTTAGAGAGCGAAAACTGTGGTGTATTGGGCAAGTAGGCGCGGCTTGGCCTCTGTGACATTGAATGCATTCCGCAGGCTGGATAGGCGCTGAGAGGTCTCGGTTAAATTAATGGTTCATCGCGAAAGGTTGGTCACCCATTGAACGCTGCGGCCTATTGCTGCAGTGGCGCGTGTCTGCCACAACGTTCTCTGCGCTAATACTTGGGGCCCACATCTTTCTCTCCCCACCGCCGCGTGCCTAAAAGCGCGATTGAGGTGTTCACTGCCCCAAGGAGCCAGTTATGCGCCTTCGTTTCCTCAAAATCATCGGAGTCTGGAACGTCGTCAACGCCAACGCCAATGAACACAAAGAACGTCGACGGTCTATAGCTTCAGTGCCGCGTTTCTACTACAACGTTGTGAATGCCGACGCATGTAGCGCACATGTCACTACTGCCGCGCAGCTTAAAGGGCGACTGAGGTGTACACATCATAATCTCATTATTGTTTCTTAACTTTTTATTTGACCTTCGACCTTGACTTTACCTTGAGGTGCCTGGTGTAGCATGTGGTAGGACACCATAGTTATACCCTAGCTTAGTTTTCGTTTCACCTCTGGCTCACTTGAAGGTCAAAACAGCAAGCACCGCGAAATCGTTACGAGGTAGCGTAGTGAACTCTCGCTTCAAAAGAGCTTTGTGAATTGACTGGTGCAACGAGCAATATTCGTTAGGAGCTCCCGTGATATAACTCAGCCTCCATTGTGCTCCTTCTTGAATGCCTTATTTCGTCCTTTTGTGCAAGAGATTTGGTTCTTCACATTCCCTAATGGAGTATATGCTGCGTGAAATGGAATTTAACACTTTGCATTGAGACTTTCACGGTAAATTACAAATACATTTCCGCGGTGACAGAAAACTTAAAAAAAAACACCACGGCAGCGCACGGAGCCTGACTAATAAAATGGACTTAAGAAAGAAATTTCAGGCCGGTGATCTTTCTTTTTAGCCCCTCAAGGCAATTTGTGCACCAGTAAATAAATCGCGTACTAGCAGCTGTTTCCCACAGTGTTCTCTATCTAGCTGTGGTTTTTCTTCTTTCAACGAGTTTAGCATCCTTCCTGTTGCAAATGATATGCCCTTTTATATCGACTAGCGAATGGCAGAAACGATATTTCACAAATTATTAAGTGAGGTAGAACGGCTTCAGCCATTTGCTTCCGCACGATCTCGCCACCAGAGCTAATGCATTTTTTTTTCGAGCACCACGTGCACATTCGATGAAAAAATTGTTCCCTGTGGCCCATAGGTGCATGGTACCTAAAAAAATAATTGCATTTTAGAGCACGCAACTAGCACGACTCTTCGTAACAATTACTGCGCTTGTGCGTAAAAGTAACCAGTCCTGTCTTTCCTTTAATTTTAACTGATATTGATATGTTTTCTAGGATCATAGTTATATTATCTAGGAGGAAAATATTTGCTTGGAATCGTAACGATGAATGAGAAGTCTGCAGATGCGAGGTGCCCTAATGCATGCAGTCGAAACACCTGCAATGAGGAAACGTGTCCAGAATAGTTATTGCTGGCCTGAAATAATTTCTGATTTCGGTGAAGATGAGACGGAAATTTTTTTGTGTTGAATGCATGAAGCAGCGTTTAGGCGATTAGATATCAGAATTTCGGGAACCGAAAGTGTGCAAGTCCGAACGCACTAATGATGTTAGAGCGAAAATCTTTTTAGAATTATTTTATTCAATGCTCACCTCTGTTGACAATTTTGTTCAATCAGCCAAGAAGATAAATTTACGTACTGCGCAATAGTAATATATATATATATATATATATATATATATATATATATATATATATATATATAAATAAAAGGTGCTTATTTTATTCTATGCCTCCAAGGCAAAGCGTCTTATTTGCAAACAGCAAAAGTAGCCAGTACTAAGTCGGCGGATGAAGCCGGTGCATTTTCAGTGCTCAAAAAAGATCGCACAAAACTACCGCTGCCTGGCGAATGAATTTCTTTGAGTAATGCAATTTTTCGAATCATTTGTCAGCAAAGACTAAACGAGTCATACCTTTACATGAGAACTAGGACAGCGACACAATTTTAGAATGAAATTACCAGGAGTATGCTAGGAGAATTCATGAAGTTCAAAAATACGATGCGATTTTCTGCTTCACTGCCTGTGTTGAAAAGTGTAAGAGATTCTTTCACCTATTTTATTTTCATTTTGCATATATTATTGCGCTGTGGAAAAGAATGTGATCGTTTACATGCGGGGAAATGAACAAACGTGCATATTTTGAGGGGTTCAATGCGAACCACAAATAAATTGCGTAGCTAGCGCTCTTTCCTTGGCAAACGTGCTTATGGTCCATGAACTACAAATGTTGCAAACGGTGCACTTGTTATGCAGCAGCCAACGCAGCTCTGTCCTTCGGTAGCACGCACAAAAGTCCAAGTGAAAACCGCACTTCTCATCCACAATGCCGAATCATTGCACAAATCAGGGCTTCGCTGTCATGGCTGGCGGGGCCGTGCATTATTGGGACATGACCTCACCACCATACGCGCCCGGGCAGCTACTTGTACGACTTTTTCTTCCAGTGTCGGTCGGGTCGATGGAGTTTAGCAGTAGCTTCAGCCAATGCCATCTCGGTGTTCACTGCGAGTCGCTAGAGAAACAACAATGTCTACGTCCTTGGAGCCTGTGACCTGGTAACTGACGTGATTGCGTTGTTATCTATCATAGTTAATTATTTTTTAGACGTCGCTATGGAAGAACAATTTCCAGGCAGAATAGAGCAAGGTAATATTCGCCTTCAGATCCCAACAACCTAAGCATCCAACAGTTAGCGAAGCAGTCTGAAGTCCACCACGATAATCATTTCGCCGAGGAGCTTTCATTCGGTAGTCGACCAGGAATGCACTTATCGTCGTCCTTTTCTGCTTGGTTGAGCTTATACCCAAGAAATTTTGTCAAGCGCATTTTTTTACGGACATTGTTGATGAACGCAACGCAGTTTTTTTTTTCAAATTACGTAAGATTTCACTACATTGATCAATATTACAGCAGATCTGCCCTTGGTACAGGTGGCATTTTTTTGCTAGTCATGTTTTTGCTTCATCAACTTTCCACTTTGCTTTCTATGGCAGCCTTGACAATTCGATGTTAGCGAAGGATAAACTTTAAAAAACTTTCCTGTGTTTCGGAAAAATCGATCATTACCATGAGTATTTCCTTAACGATACCGCCGATATTACAATATTTAAAAGTTCTATGAAATATTCTTGTTCTAATAAAGAGTATACCGGGGTTTTAAGCAGAGTGGCACGATCTCTGCAATGATATTCATTGCTTTTTTAGATGTATTCAGTGTAGCGGATTAGGAACAGTTTCGAATAAACGGTTATAGAGAACACCTTACAAATCTGCAATTTTCTGTTGACACTGCTTCGGGATATAACTCGGAGGACGAATTACAAACCATGATTAAAGAGCTAGGCAGGAACATTAGAGCGGCGGGACTTAATATATTAAGAATAACTTTTTTATGTCCCAGAAACGAGCAGAACATCACTATAGGTAGTGAGGCGCTGGATGTGCTAAAAGGAATGCATTTACTTAGGGCAGTTTACGACGGCAGGTGCGGACTGCGAAAGTGAAATAACTAGAAGAGTAAAATTTGAGTGGAGGGCATTTGGCACATTATTCAGGTCATGAATGGCAGTTTACCAGTCTACATCAAAAGAAAAGCAAATACAAGCTCTATCTTACCAGTACTTACCAAAGAAGCAGCAACGTGTGGGTAACGAAAACGATTAAACCTGAACTGAGGAAAACGCAGCAAGCTAATAAAAGAGGAATGACAGGTTAGTCTTTAAGAGACAGGAAGAGAGCCGAGTGTGCCAGGAAACAAACGCGAGTTAAGGCACCCTAGTCGAAATCAAGAAGAAAGGGGCAGATGCCGAGCTTGTAATGCGAAAGGAAGATAACCGTTGGGCGTTAAGGATAACGAACTGGATTGAAAGAGAAGGCAAGGGTAGGCGGAGGCGGCAGAAAGTTAGGTGGACGGACGAGATAAGGATGTTAGCGGGGAGATTTCAGCGCCTGAGACAGGATAAGGTTATTTAGAGATATATGGCACAGGCCATTGCCGTGCAGTGGGACTACCCAGGATGAAGGCTATGATGCATGGTACTTTCGGAACGCGGTTCACATGGTTCCAAGCATTGAATTAGGAAGAAGGTTCTGCCGTTGAGCGGCCACGAATCCCGTTGCTCTACTAAACAAAAGAAACCTCGACTTCAGGTAAGCGATCTTCAGATAAGGTCTCGTACAATCAAAGTACTTTTAACGACGGAGTGGCCAAACCAGCAAGAAACGTTATGAACAAGGCAGAATCGATGGGCAGTAGATTTTGGACACGTCCTGAAGACATTGTTTCGGGTCGTCATTCAGTTCAATCTTCTCCTCAGTAATATTTTTAGAAGAGAGCCACTACTGTCCAAAATATATACGAGACTATGTGACACTCAGATAATCAGAAAAATTTTCCAGGCCTCCAGCACTGAGTGGTGGACATCGTCACGAGTAATTTTTTTGAAATCCGCACATTGGATCTTAGTGCGCACAAGAAAGGACAGGATATAACCGTGGCAGTAAGTAGTTACCAGTGACATGTCTGTGAAAATTACCGAGCAAACAACAACGCCTGATAGCATTACCCCGACGGTCGGTGGATATCATGTAACAGTTCACGATTACCACTAGGGGCAAGCTGCAGAGTACTGAGCCTAAAGTGACGCTTAATTGATATTTACTTTTTTTGGACCATGATCTGCCACTCCGTCTTCGCATGACCAATAACTGCGGGAAGTATGTTTTGTCAGCCGCCATTGCATCGTCTTTTTATTTTGTAACCGGTATTCTTTTGTGCGCCGTCAGTCTCATATCGCGGAAAAATGCGTAATACTAAGCCAGAGAATGTATTTATTCGCGTTTTGACAGCAGAGCCCAAACAACCACAGATTTTAACAACAGCGCATGCCTGAGGCGTTATAAGAAAAGTTGATATAAGATTGTAAACAGGAACACAATAAAAATAGCGCCGAAAAACCAGCCAAGAAATCATGTTATTAATTTTAGTGGAGTGCCTTGAGACAACCCGAACAAAGCGTGTCGAGAAGTAGTTCGTCCTTGTCGTCCAGATGTGGTAACATTGCGTCGAGCATCGTCGTCACTGCACGGCCGTAGACGAGTTGGAATGGAGACATCTGCGTTGTTTCTTGCATGGCCGTATTGTAGGCGAAGGTGACATAAGGAACCACTTCGTCTCACGTTTTGTGTTCAATATCGACGTACATGGAAATCATGTCAGAAAGGGTTCGGTTCAGTCTTTCAGTCAACCCGTTCGTTTGAGGGTGGTACGACGTTGTTCGGCGGTGGTCGGTATGACTGTAAACCAAGATCTCCTGCAGCAGCTCAGCCATGAACGCAGGGCCTCTGTCAGTGATCAGCACTTCAGGTGCCCCATGGCGGAGTACGATCTGATGCACGAAGAACTTAGCGACTTCTAAAGCGGTGCCGCTGGGTAGAGCTGACGTTTCTGCATAGCGGGTAAGGTAGTCCGTCGCGACAATTATCCATTTGTTGCCAGAGTTCGAACGTGGGAACGGACCCAGCATGTCCATTCCTATTCGTTGGAAGGGCCTTGTGGGTGGTCTAATGGGCATCAAGAACCCAGCTTGTTTGGTTGACGGTACCTTGCGACGCTGACAGGCTCGGCACGTTCTGACGTAGTGAGTGACATCAGCACGGAGACGAGGCCAGTAGTAATTCTCTTGGATTCGGGCTAGCGTACGGGCTATGCCCAAATGTCCAGAAGTGGGTTCGTCATGGGAGGCTTGGAGGATTTCATTGCGCAGGCTAGGCGGTACGACGATTAGGTATTGCGTATTGTTTGGAGCGAAATTTTTCTTGACCAGAAGACCATTGCGGATGCATAAAGATGGCAACACGCGCCTGAAAGCGCGTGGGGCGGTCGTGTTGCTGCCGTTGAGAAATTCCATTACGTCTCGAAGTTCGAGGTCGGCGCATTGTTGGTCGGCGAGGCAGGAGGCGCTGAGAGCAGTCAGTAAGATGTCGTCATCATTACAGGCGTCGGTAGAAGGATCTACTGGGGCGCGGGACAGACAATCGGCGTCAGAGTGCTTGCACCCGGATTTGTACACGACAGTCATGTCGTATTCCTGGAGCCGCAGACTCCATCGGACGAGGCGAGCGGACGGGTCTTTAAGGCTTGCGAGCCAGCATAAGGCATGATGATCGGTCACCACCTTAAAATTTTTGCCGTAAAGGTACGGTCGGAATTTCGAAGTGGCCCATACAATGGCAAGGCATTCTTTCTCGGTAGCGGAATAGTTTGATTCGGCTGGTGACAAACATCGACTTGCGTAAGCGATGACCCGTTCTTGACCTGCTTGGATCTGGACCAGGACAGCACCTAAGCCGACGTTGCTGGCATCAGTATGGAGCTCCGTGTCGGCGTTTACGTCGAAGCGAGCCAGAACGGGAGGCGCCTGCAGGAAACTTTGAAGGCTGCGGAATGCATTTTCTTGCGCTGCTTCCCATGTGAAAGGTGTGTCCGACCTTGTTAGGCGCATCAGCGGCTCGGCAATGCGAGCAAAATCTTTCACGAAGCGACGGTAATACGCGCACAATCCAAGAAAACGGCGGACAGCTTTCAGGTCTTGCGGCGGCGGAAAATGTGCAATAGCTGTTGTTTTTTCAGGATCAGGCTGAACACCGGCTTGATTCACAACGTGCCCTAAGAACTTCAGCTCTGTATACGCAAAGTGGCATTTCTCATTTTTGAGCGTGAGTCCAGAAGACCTTATTGCTTGTAGGACCAATTCGAGGCGGTGAAGATGCTCCTGGAAAGTCGGGGCGAAGACGACAACATCGTCAAGATAGACGAGACACGTCTGCCATTTTAAATCGGCAAGGACGGTATCCATGAGGCGTTGGAAAGTTGCCGGTGCAGAGCACAGTCCAAAGGGCATGGCCGTAAATTCATACAGGCCATCTGGAGTAATAAAAGTTGTTTTTTCACGGTCCCGCTCATCGACCTCAATTTGCCAGTAACCTGACTTGAGGTCCATCGAAGAAAAGTATTTAGCGCTACAAAGGCGATCCAGGGTGTCGTCGATCCGGGGGAGAGGATAGACATCCTTTTTGGTGATTTTGTTTAAGCGACGGTAGTCTACACAGAACCGCAATGTTCCGTCTTTCTTCTTCACAAGGACGACTGGCGCTGCCCAGGGACTCCGGGAAGGACGAATTACGTCGTCGCGGAGCATTTCCTTGACTTGGCGGCCAATAGCGTCGCGTTCAGCGGGAGACACTCGGTAGGGGGACTGTCGGAGAGGGTGCACGTTATCGTCCGTAATAATGCGATGCTTCGCTAGGTGAGTTCGTCCAACACGCGATGATACCGAGAAGATGTCGCCGTAGCGCAGAAGAAGATCTTTAACTTGTTGTTGCTGCGTCGGGAAGAGTGCTGGATTGACGTCGAACGTGAAACCAGTGACTGGGCTCTGCTCTTGCGACAACGACATTGTGGAAATACTGGGTGTGCTGCTGACATGGGCGATGGCATCAACGTGAGCCACAACGGTTCCCACGTTCAGATGTTGGTGTGCACCACCGAAATTGGTTATCAGCACTTCTGTTTCTCCGTCGACGAGATTAACGACTCCTCTGGCGACAGCAAGGCTCCTGGCAAAAAGCAAGATCTGGTTGCCTTCCGCGACGCCTTCGAAATTCCGCACAGTCTTGGCGCCGACAGAAACCATAATACTCGAACGAGGTGGGATGGTGACGTGGTCATCCAGGATGCAAAGTGCGGTCGGATGGTCTGGATCTCTGTGTATTGCGTTCTCTGTGGAGAAACACACGGCCTTTGACTGGAGGTCGATGACCGCTTCATTCTCGGTCAAGAAATCCATCCCGAGAATGACGTCACGTGAACAATGTTCGAGTATAACGAACGTTGCCAGGTAGGTTGCGCCTTGAACTGCTACTCTTGATGTGCAAGTCCCGGTCTGTGTAACTAAGTGACCCCCGGCTGTACGAATCTGTGGGCCCATCCACGGAGTGGTGACCTTTTTCAAAGTGGCGGCGAAATTTCCACTGAGGATAGAGTAATCCGCCCCTGTGTCGACGAGTGCAGTGACGTCTGTTCCGTCGAGGGAAATGCTCAGGTTTGCTGTCGTAGACGGCGTGTGAGCGGTACGGCGCGGTGTTCGGTCACGGCTGCGGTGCGGCGCGGGTTCATTTCGATACGTCAGGTGGCATTCCCGTTGAGTCGGCGTTTCACGGTGTTGGACGGCATTCGGTCGTGGCATCGGGTGGCCACCTAGTTGCGGCGTAGGAGGGTCTGTTACATTTCGTCGGCGAGCAACCTCCCCCTCAAAGGTTGCTGCTTTTAGTTTTCCTGGCGGGGGCATGGCGACCTTCCCCGAGGAAAGTCACCGTAAGACCGACGACGTGGGGATGGCGACCTGCGGGTCCCACCGGCAGATTCGGCCAGATAATCGTTGATTTCTCTGGGTCGCTGCCCAGGCTGCGGACGTGGTGCATCTGCAGGGAACCCCGGCAGGCCCATCTGACGATACCTGCAGTTGCGGTACAGGTGGCCCGGCTCACCGCAGTGATAGCAGAGAGGACGGTAGTTGGGAGTGCGCCAGATGTCACTTTTACGGGGATACGATGGAGCAGGACGAGCAGGTGGTGGCGGCCGAAAAGAGGCCGGGGTTTCCTGAAGACGAGTCGGCGGCGGTTGTGCGCGACGAGCAACAGCGGCGTATGTCATTTGTGGTGGGGCTGTGGACGGCTGAAAGGGAGCTGGTGTTGTAAGCGCCTGTTGCACCTCTTCCCGAATAACCTCGGATAGAGCAGTAACCGTTGGCGCAGGCGGCGTAGCCGGGAACAGCTTCTGGAGCTCCTCGCGAACGATAGCTCGTACGGTTTCGCGAAGCATGTGGGTGTTACTGATGTCCGTGGTTGCCGCAGTCATGGCCAAAGGTTGACGCTCGTATTGCCGCAACCGCATATCGAGTGTCTTTTCCATGGTGGTTGCCTCCGACAGAAACTCTGCGACCGTGCTCGGTGGATTGCGAACCAGTCCGGCGAAGATTTGCTCCTTGACACCTCGCATAAGGTACCGGAGTTTCTTCTGCTCTGTCATGTCCGGGTCAGCTCGACGAAATAACTTTGCCATCTCTTCGAAGTATACCAGTATGTTTTCATTTGGTAGCTGGGTTCGGGACTGAAGGAGCAGATCGGCCCGTTCTCTTCGAATCACCGTGGTGAAATCCTTCAGGAACTGGTCTTTAAATACGTTCCACGTCGTTATGGACGACTCCCGGTTCTCGAACCACGTACGAGCTGCGCCCTCCAGCGAAAAGAACACGTGCTGAAGCTTGGAGTCTTCCGGCCATCTGTTGTACCGGGCCACGCGTTCAAATTTCTCCAGCCAGTCTTCCGGGTCTTCGCCTGGAGAACCTTGGAAGATCGGTGGCTCCCGAGGCTGCTGCAGCACAACAGAAGGTGAACTAATCGTCGTCTGCATGCCTATTTCGGGCTGGACGGTCGTCGACGATGGCGCTGAACGAACCGCTTGGGTTGAGCGAGACTCTAGAAGGGGTTGAAGGCCTTGGAGCCGGCGGCTGCCGTGGTGTACAGGCGTCACCTCGATGGCAGATGACCCTCGAGCACTTGAATCCCTGCTTGCTGGGGGAGTCCGAGACATGGAATGCGTTACCCAGCACCTCCACCAGATGTCACGGGTGGTACAGCTCGGTTGGAGTAGGTGACTGCAGAGGACGTCAGTAGCAGTCCCAAAAGCGGAGCATTCGCAGCCAGACACTTCAGCTTCTTTTTTTAAGGCCAGCTCGCGCGCGCATTCCGCGCTCTCGTGGTTCTAGTAGAACGACGACGATGAATTGGCGGTGTCAATATATTTTCACGTTTCCCCGTCGCTGGCTTAAGTCACGAAGGTATAGATTTACGCGATCACGTGAGGATGAGAGTTCAATTTTGAGCATGCCCAGCAAAAACGTTTAATGCATAGAATAGATGGGTGGGCCCTCACTCCGGGAGCCGAGTCGCTTTTGTTGCCGCTCTTGCCCGGTTGATCAGCAAACATTGGTCTGTCGAATGTAAGCTGGACAGCGCCGCCTCCCAGTCCTCCATTCTTGGGTAATTGATTCTTGGTATAGCTGGGTTCTTCTGGCGTGCGCATACCAAAGTGCATAAATTAGCCACTTCACTGGAGAAAGCGCAATGGGGATCGCACGAATTTCGGTGAGCTCGCAAACCATGTTGCAACTCGGCGTCGAGCTCCTTCACGCGGCAATGCATTCTAAAATAATGGCGCCCAATATTTTGCAACCGCTTCTCTTATAGTTATCTTAACATTTTTGTCGAATTCACGGGAAAGTTTTAATGAAAAACAGTTCTAACTACTCAAAGCTCCAGCTCCTTATTATATGGATTCTGGCTGGAGAAATCGTATGCAGACGTGGGAGATGGATTTTTTGTCATTCCTTCTAAACTTCTCTAATAATAAAGAGATGAGAGCATTTTCGGTACCTGGTCTGGAAGCTTAATTTGTATTAATATCTTGTCATCTGCGCATGCTTTACTTTTCTTTTTGCAGTGAAGATTGCAGATCTTCGAAAAGGCCAGAATCTGGGTGGCATACTAAGAAAACCTGCTCATTTTTTGCGCTTCGGGTTTTCTCCTCCAGAATCTGGCGTTCAATGGGGTAAAACTAATATTACTTTACTTGCAAAGAGTTTCACCAATGCTCTGAAGGTCAATCAGAATAATGCGGGAGTTTCATATGAGCAATTAGGAGTCCCATCTCAGGACATATTTCCTGTAAAAGGTAAAGAATACTCCGAATAATATTGTAGCTAGTACGGAAAAACAACCTTTTATTTTATTTTTTCAAACTCTCCGGGCAAAGAAAAAACAAGCGCTCAGTGCGAAGTCCAATTTTTGAATAATATTTTTTACAGTACACAATACAAAACAAGGAAGGTGGTATAGTATGCATTCATTTCATGGATTTTCAACAAAATATTCTAATGTTTTACGGCTGATTTAAAAGAAATAGTCACCGAGGGCTACTCAGCTATCCTGACAGCAAATCACTGGTGATAACTTTAGAATTTTTATCATTTTGAATTTTTATTAATTTAGGCAGATTTGAACTCATTGCACGAAAGACTGGTTGATGAAAATTAAACTTTAAAGATTTTTAAAATTAGTTTCGTGGCATAGATGAAATCCACCTCCGCACATAGGTAATGCCACCACGATTGAGATCATAATTCTCAATGGCGGACACCTAATTACCTAAATGTAATAATGGTAGTTTTAGTCAGTGTTGTAAGCGCGGATGTTTAAATTGGAAACATAGAAGTGGTCGCATTTCTTGATTTCTCCGTTCGGTAGATTTTTATTGCACCCTTTTTCCAAGATATTCTCCCCAAAGCCTCTATTGATGTCGAGTAATTGAACATGCACAACGACAGCACCGGACGTCAATCTCCCTCCGTAGTTTATTGGAGCTGTTGCATCGGTTGTTTGTTGCCTTCAATGGCGGAAAGTATAAAGAAAACAGGTTTTACTTTCACTGGTCGTTCTACGTCGTTAGCAGAGAAAACACCGTGCCACGTCGGGGGGAGTTTGGCGCTGACAGTTACCGCCTTGCATTCGCAATTACGCGGATCGAACTGAAAGTTTGGAAGCGAACGTCTCGAAACAAACGCGTGGTAGGACGATTCCCTCTAATAGAATTGCGTAGGCTACGACTGCCTCTAAGCGTTCAGTATAAACATTCCCGCTTTCTACCATCATTAAAAGTTAAATTATAGATTTTAACTAAATATGCACCTGAAGGGGGAAAACAATCGTCTTAACACTTGCCCCCCAGCCAAGTGACTTATGCGCAGAGGTCGTTTACGAGTATATCGTAGTTTCTAATTAGAACAACAATCTGCAAAGCCTAATTCTGATCATCCTGTACACATCGTATCAAGAAGAGCTAACTTGCCTCTCGTTGCCAAAAAGTCAAAATATACAGTACGAAAAACTTTGATACTTATTTTCTTTGTTTTCCAATGATCCGTCTTGAAGGCGCCCTTAACGAAACGCCTTGTCTCTGAAGCCATATCTGACATTTTTTTCTTACGAAGCACAACTAAAATAATTGGCCATTCTAAGAAATTGCTCGCATGGAGTTATTGTGAGCAGATTGAGGCTGAACAGGAGTCTGTTCAGCTAGGAACAAAAAGCGTCTCCTTTTTTCCTCCTGAAAATTGTCGCGTGGTGCAAGACTTTTAGCCGACATGTTTGCTGAGCGCATTCTAATTATAAATTGAAAAACAAAAGTTTTCATGAGACCTCGATGAGTGTTCCACATATGTATAATTGTATTTATTTTGCTTAGAGTGTAGAGAATCGTACACTCCTCAGCGTGGAAGATTTACAGAAATAAAAATGACAAGATGTTGATAAAACGTTATGCGGGGAAGTTGCGACAGAACTTTAATTCACCCTCCGCGATTAATTTTTCTGTATGGTTGATCTGGGCGTGTGGTAAAGGTTGCGCTTCTTGCCAGTGTACATTAGAGTTACTGTATAAGTACCTATATCTGCGCGCTTGTTTTCCCTGCAGCGCTCGTGGCTTTATTGGCTAAACGCAATCACGTGGTTTAAAAGCATCCATTCATTGCGGAGAGGCCGACTCTTTTGCATCGTTTAGCACTAGACCGTTAATGGCAGTCCATTCGTGCATGCATTCGTGCGGCATTTTATGTTGTCTGAGTGAATATGTTGAGCGCAAAAAAAACTTATGTTCAGTGCAAATAAAACATTTAATGGGGCTCTAAACCAGGATCTAATAAAGTTGAGCTATGGCTGAGAAGTTAAAGGACGCCGCTTCACGAATATCCTCCACCAAGAATTTTTTTGATGCGGCTAGCAGAAGCTAATTTTTCTATAGCCAAAATTTGAAATTGAGCATTTTTCAGGTTTTCTCTCTCCTCGTCACTTTTTGCACACTGAAAGGTCGGCGCTCCGCTGACCCCACCACAGGCGGCGAAGCTTCCTGACCCTCCGGAGTTACGCGGCTTACTGGGCTTACTGAAAAAACTATTCAGAGAGGGGGCCCTTGTCACATATAATAGGAGTCGAAAATAAAATTATGAAGGAGAGAGGTGTGAGGAAGACGACGTGGATTAACCGAAGACTAAAGATGAAGAAGCATTCGGTGAGGTGGAGAGAGATGATTGGTGGAGATGAGAAGGAGAAGACGACGACAAGGCTTACGTGGACTAACGCCAAGGCTATAAAAGGGCGAGGGAGGGCGAGTCACGGGGCGTAAGAACAGAGAAGCGGAGGCTCTAGCGGGTCAGGGACGCTTCAGCAAGAAGAGAGCGATCCCGGCTAATGCTTCAGTGAGCTCGCGTACTACGGCTTCGCATCGTGCACTTCCTGCCGTTCCTGAGCCCGTTCCGAGGAGTCAACGGAGGACGCTACCACCTGCTACGGCCAGCGGTGTCTCCAGCGTTGTTGCCACCCATCCGGGTTGTGCCCCCAACCCCAACAACACCGACGTCATCATCACAGGCGCTTGGATAGGGAGCTTGTACGACGCAGCCAGCGACACCAGCCCAAGCACGTCGAACGCCACGTCGACGCCGGCTACTGGACCCATACAACGCCGCAGCTGCACCGAATTAACCGTGAGCACGAAAGTCCGACAACTAACAGTAGAACGATAGTAGTAGACGCTGGTAGCAGTGTTCCCGGGTAGTGTGTGTTTATAGTCTGTGCTTTATATTAGTTTTGTGTGCTAGCGTTTGTGTCACATAGGGTGTACTAAATGTGCGTCTGTGTGGGTACACCTGTAGCCTAGTCCATTATTTCTGTCCGAGTGTTCTCCGGGGAGATCTGTGACAAAGATATGTGCCGAGCCCGCCAGGATTCATTTGCATTTTTCTTTTTGCTTTGTCTCGGATCTTTCTGATTTCTAGACGGCAGAAAGGATGGATTTGGTAAAAACATCAGAACTGGCGGTCAAGCTGGGGTTAAGCAAGGAAGATGCGATGCGTCTCTATGAGGAGGCGGCAAAGAGGCATAAAGAGGAGGCAGATAGGCAGAGAGAGGAAAAGGCGCAAGCACGCGCAGACGCTCGCGAGGCAACAGAGCGAGAGGCTCGAAGATTAGAAGAGGAGAAGGAGTTTCTTTTGTGGAAACAGGCGCATGTCGAGAGAGTATATGAGGATGATCACCGTCAGTGACGAGCGTTCCTTAGCTGGTAGAGTATCTCCTAGACCGCCTAGAGTTATTTCAAGAAAGCTGATGGCTCCTTTCGATGACAAGAGACATGATTTGTACGCATCTCTGCAACGATTCGAGCGGATAGCTGTGGGGCAAGGCTGGGAGCGCAGTGAGTGGGCCACGGCATTGAGCATGTGTTTAGTCGGAGAGGCGCTGAATGTGTTTGGAAGGATGCCTGCTGCTGATTCCATGGACGACGAGAAAGCCAAAAGGCGCTCCTCCAAAGATTCAGGCTTACGGCAGATGGTTTTCGTGAGAGATTTTGCACCGCGAAACCTGAGGATTCATAAACCGTTAAGCCGTTTTCCTGCAGGCTGAACAAATTCTTTTGATAGGTGGCTTGACATGTCAAACAAAGAAAACAGTTTTGAAGCGCTCCGTGACAAGCTGGTCACAGAGCAATTTCTAGCGTGTTGCAGCTCAATGTGCAGTTCCTGAAAGAAAGTTGTGTTCATTGGAAGAGTTCGCCGACACTGCAGGCCAATTCTTCGAGGCTCAAGGGCTGAGAAATTTGAGTAAAGCAAAGAAGGAAACCCAAAAGACCCTAGAGAGAGATGCGGCAAAACCAAGAGCATATGGCAGTACATCTAAGGCGCCAGTAAGGTGTTTTCTCTGCGGCAAGGAGGGACACCTTGCAGTTGACTTTCGGAGTAGCAGCATTACCCAAAAGACACATGCTGTGTGTCAAGGTTGTAAGAGGAGATGTCATACTCTGGATGAGTGCCGATACAGAACGCAGGACCGAGCTGCATGCGTTGTCGACTCTAGTGTAGAACTTGTCACGCCACCTGAAGTTCCACAGGTAAAAGGAGAGCAAACGCCGCTGCGAAATGAGGCGGTGAGTGGAACACCCAAGTCGAAAGCAGCAATGCCGGTGGGGGTTGAGCAAATAGGGGACCGTCTTATATTGGTTCTTAGAGACAGCGGAGCCAATGCAGATTTGGTTCGGAGAAGCCTGGTGAAGGACGAGGATCTTACAGGGGAAGCGTTGGCCGTCACTCTTGTAGTTAGCACAGTAAGGTACCTTCCTGAAGCCAGGGTTCTAGTGTCCACGCCATTTTATATTGGACAGGTAGTGGCAAAACGCGTAGAACAACGCATCTACCATCTCATCTTGGGAAACATTACGAGTGGAAGAAATGTCGAGGACCCCGATCCCGAGTGGAGGATTATCGGCGTTGAAGAAGACCCAAAAGAGGAAAGGCCCGCGGCAGCTCAGACGGGTGCAGTCAGTTTCTCGTCGGCCGTGGAGACAAGAGCTCAAGTGACAGCCCGAGCAATGCAGTGTCCGCTTTCTATTCCTTTTACGATGTGCCTGAGCGTAACACCGGGATAAATTGCAATTAGTCAAAGCGAAAACCCAAGCTTGAAGGCCTGCTTCGAAAGAGTCGGGGAAAAGTGAAACGAAAGAAGAGTCGTGTGTCATTCGAATATCAATCGGTAAATCGTCTTCTGCACAGGGAATGCATATTTATCTCAGGAATTCTGGTCCAACACCTGGTGTTACCGAAAGATATGCGAGTGACAGTGCTACGCTTAGGACATTTTATTCATTTATTTAACACATACTGCAGGCCCTAAGTGGCCCCTAGCAGGAGGGGCGAAAAAAATACAGCATTTTGAATATCAATTCATTGCGCGAAACATAAGCAAGTAAAATACACTAAGACATGTTCAACTCTTACAATAAAATATGCATAAACACGAAACATGACTATGACGCCATTATTGCAGGACACCAGGGTGTTAAAAAAACGGTGTCTAGGATCACCGAGGAGTTCTGGCCAGGTGTCCAGAGTGACGTTAAACGCTTTATTCGCTAATGTGACGTGTGCCAGCGCACACTTCCGAAGAGAAGAGTTGGTACTGTACCTTTGCGCAAGATGACAGCCATCGACCTACCGTTTCAAAGAGTGGCTATTGACATTGTGGGGCCTCTCTCTCCAGTTTCCGCCAGAGGCAATAGATATGTGCTTACTCTGGTTGACGTGACCACTCGTTATCCTGACGCTATTCCACTGAGAACTATTGACAGTATTCATGTGGCGGAGGGTCTTGTGGAAATGTTCTCGCATTATGGGTTCCCGATGGAAATTTTGAGTGACCAGGCTCGAACTTCAGATCGGAGCTAATGAAGGAGGTTAACCGCCTTTTGTCAGTAAGACAGTTACTGACGACGCCTTACCATCCCATGTGTAATGGGCTTGTAGAGCGGTTCAACGGCACCCTCATAAATATGATCAAGTAAATGTGCCAGGAGAGACCTGCTGATTGGGCTAGATATCTCCCAGCTCTTTTGTTCGCTTACCGCGAAGTACCACAAACGAGTCTTGGTTTCTCGCCCTTTGAGATGTTGAATGGGAGAACCGTAAAAGGTCCACTTACAATACTCAAGGAGTTGTGGGCTAATAAGGAGATTGCATCAGATCTCAAGACAACATACACATACGTTCTTGAGTTGCGGGACAAGTTGGAAGGAACATGCAGGCTTGCACATCGATGTGTGGAACGAGTGCGCGAACGCTATAAGGGCCACTGTGACAAGAAAGCCACTCACAGGAATTTGAATCCAGGCGACAAGGTTCTCATCTTGCTACCCACGGATCATAATAAGTTACTTATGCAGTGGAAGGGCTCTTACCTTGTGATGCAAAAGAAAAATGACATGGATTAATGAGTTATTGATAAATAACACCAAGAAGGTTTTCCATGCAAACATGTTGAAAAAGTACGAAGAAGGAGTTCCCGCACAGTCCGCCCCCAAGGTAGCATGCTCGGTAGTAGCCGAGGAGACACATGATGTTGGCGAGATGCCCACATGCAGTGGGAAGAAAACTGTAGGTTGGGATAAGGTGCTAATAAACCCCAATTTGAATGAAGACCGATGTTCGCAGATAAAGACCCTACTCCAAAGCAAAGATGATGTGTTTTCAGATGTGCCGGGCAAAACGGATGCCGTATTTTGTAAACTAGATCTCTCCATATATAGACCAATCAGCGTGAAGCAATACCCACTACCTTTAGCAGTTCAAGAATTATTTGAAAATGAGGTGCGGGATATGTTGGAGCTGGGTGTGATTGAGAGGCCGTGGTCAGCATACAATGCGCCTCTCGTGGTTGTCAAAAATTCCGATGGTACTAACCGACTCTGTGTAGATTTTCGTCGACTAAATGACATCATAGTACCCGATGCCGAACCCATACCAAGAGTGGACGTGGTGTTCGGTAAGGTGGGTCACAAAAAGTTTCTTTCTTAATTTGATTTAGCTAAAGGGAATTGGCAAATACCAATGGAAGATTCGTCTAAAAAGAAGACTGCCTTTCGTGCTCGGCGGGTTTATTCAAATTTAAATTGATGCCTTTTGGTTTGAAGACAGCATCTGCAATATTCACGGAGCTGATGAGGAAGGTTTTGGTTGGGCTAGAAAATCTAGAACTCTATATTGATGACATCCTTGTGGCAACAGATACTTGGGAAGAGCATGTATTTACGCTGGAAAAACTATTTGATAGAATTCAGCAAGCCAGGTTGACCCTAAAACCGGCAAAATGTGAGGTTGGCTTGAGGCCATTTCTTTTCTCGGACACAAGCTGGGGATGGGCCGGATCGCGACGAAAGACGCGCTCTTGGACAAAATACAGCAGGCCCAGGCATCGACGACCAAGAAAGAGGTACAGTCGTTCCTGGGTTTAACGGGATATTATAGGGACTTTATTCCCGATTATGTCCACATAGCCGATCCGCTTGTCGAACTCACTAAGAAGGGGCAAGCAATAAGCTGATTGGACTGCTGAATATGAAAATGCATTCGTGATGTTAAAAGGGCATATGGCAAGACCGCCCGTTCTGCTTGCTCCGAATATGGATAAAGAGTTTGTGCTTTGCACTGATGCATCAGACCAAGCTTTAGGAGCCGTACTCTTGCGAGAAGAGAATCGCGTGCTACATCCGGAATTTTTTGCAAGTAAGAGATTATCGGCTATTGAACGCAACTACTCCATGGATGAAAAGGAATGTTTGGCTGTGGTGAGGGCAGTAAAGAAATTCCACATTTATCTTTATGGGAGGCATTTCAGAATTCAAACGGATCATAAGCCGCTTGAATACTTCACCAAGGCCGAAATGAACAATAGTAAGGTCATGAGAAGGAGTTTGCCTTGCAAGAATACTCATTTCAGGTGGAATATATTGAATGCAGAGATAACGTTCGAGCGTACTTCATGAGTAGAGCCAACTGAACAGCTCTGCGTATCTTTCGGATGTATCTTGTTCTTGTTGTTGTTGTTGTTGATATTGTTGTTATGTGATTATACAAGGGAGTGTGTTGTGGACATCAACACGTTTATTAAGGACTCTGTACCGACAACAGCAGTGGCGCGTTAATGTTCCGAAAATGCAGTTTGGTGTGCTGTGTTAGGGGTGTGCTTTTGGTGTGTGCTGGACATCTGCGTAGTGCTGTGTGCTGGGTCCGGAATCGCCACAGAAGATAGTCAGCTGGCTGGATGGCTTGAATATGAGGATGACGTGAGCAGCTTTTTATGAAAAAACTCTTGAGAGAGGGGGCCCTTCTCACATATAATAGGGAGTCAAAAATAAAATTTTGAAGGAAAGAGGTGTGAAGAAGATGACGTGGATTAACCGAAGTGTAAAGATGAAGAAGAAGCATTCGGTGAGGTGGAGGGAGATGATTGGTGGAGAAGAGAAGAAGGAGAAGACGACGACAAGGTTTACGTGGACTAACGGCAAGGCTATAAAAGGTCGAGGGGGAGCGAGGCACGGGAGGAAGAACAGAGAAGCGGAGGCTCCGGCGGGTCAGGGACACATCGGCTGGAAGAGAGCGACGCCGGCTACTGCTCCGGTGAGATCGCGTTCTACGGCTTCGCATCGTGGACTTCCTGCCGTTCCTGAGCCCGTTCCGGGGAGTCAACGGAGGACGCTATCACCTGCTACGGCCAGGGGTGTCTCCAGCGCTGTTGCCACCCATCCGGATGGTGCCCCAACGCCAACAACACCGGCATCAACTCCACGGGCGCTTAGACAAGGAGCTTGTACGACGCAGCCAACGACGCCGCCAGTGACGCCAGCCCAAGCACGTCGAAAGCCGCCTCGACGCCGGCTACTGGATCCATACAATGCCGCAGCCACACCGAACCAACCGTGAGCACGAACGCCGACCACTAACAGTAGAACGTTAGTAGTAGACGCTGGTAGCAGTGTTCCCGGGACGTGTGTATTTAGTCTTTGTTTTTTGTGTTAGTTTTGTGTGCTAGCGTTTGTGTCACGTAGGGTGTATTAAATGGCGTCTGTGTGGGAACACCTGTCGGCTAGTCTATTCTTTCGGTCCGAGTATTCTCCGGGGTGATCTGTGACAGTGCGATTGAGGAGGGTGCGACCTTGAAAAAACCGCTGGAAGGGGCTGGCCAACTTTTTCGCGTGATTGTGGGCTCTCTGCTGCGTGTAGAAGTGTAATATTTCGTTCAAGGTTTCATGAAAACGCAAAGCAGTGACTGAGCGAGATATGTGCTCTACTGTGAAGGTGTTTCAAAGCAACTTTTAATTGAAAGGGAGTTCAATGTGACCACTTTCAACCAGGATTCGAAAGAGCACCTCAAAAAAAAGTATGCAAAAGTAACGAGATCTCTCTGCGCTTGTTTACGGTAAGTCTACAAGTGGCAATGAGAAAGTTCATGCAAGAGGGCTTGATGACGAACAAAATGTGTCATGCCTTAATAACTTGAATTGCATTTAAACATTCACCTCCAACAACGAGAGGCCCCTTTTCAAACATTTTACAAGAAGAGGCGGATCATTTGTATGAGAAAGTTTGCAGTGTTCTTCACAGGCGTCTGCGAACCCCACATCAGACGCTACCAACGGCGAGAATCTTAAATCCGCGATAAAAGTTTTAAAGAAAATATTGCTCTCAAACGGGAATCGACGGCAGCTATAGCCAAACAATCCCAACTGCTGTGTGAACACGCAATATGATCCTAGGAGAGTTGCATCGTACCGTATTCTGATAAAATTACTTCATTTCATTCTTCTCACCGACAAATCTAGAATAGAATCTAAACTATTTAAAAATATTCAAAGAAGTTAAAAAGAGCATCATAAAGAAACTGTCATTGATCATGAGAGGAATCTATATTTTAAGCTCCAGATTCAATCTAAGGGGATAATTTTTATTTTACTCGCATTATTTTGGTCAAGAGTTTTCATTAGCCCTCTCCTAAGAATAACGGATTTCGCATATATAAAAACAGAAATAATGACAGACAAAAATGATGCTTGTAGACCTCTAAAGGCCAAGGTTGCGGTAGGCAGAAGAAACCAAACTAAACTGACGTTAAAAGAGAATTATAAAAGCATTATTTTTAAAACGGAGAAAAACAAGACCATCAAATTAACTATGCAACACATGCCGTTTGTTTTCTCAACACAGCAGATATTACAACCAGGACGTAAAAATAAGAAAGGTACTGAAGTCAAATTCCACGAAGAAAAAGTGGAAATCAACATGAATGAAGCAGGCGTAGGTCTTAATGCGCAATACGTTTTGTACCAGAACATGCCCGTGAAATGGGAAGCAATATTATTTAGTGTTATCTGCCACATAATCTTCTACTTGAGCAGAAATCATTTCATAAAATGCAGGTTGCTATCGTTAGCGAGTGTGTGCGCATTATTCTGGTAAGTTTAGAGAAAGTAGGAAAAGCGATATGCTTTATTTCCGCTCTCAAAGATTACGTTTCTTCTATCGTGTTTTAATATTTCCAGTATCACTTTCTGAACTACATCTTAGCTTTAAATTTTGCTTTCGCCTGATTGGTGTTTACGTCATGTTGAACTTGAAGAGGTCAATATTTATCCTCCTTTAATGGGGCTGTGAAGGGGGCTCTAATAAAGTTGCGGCATGCCGGGGATATTGAAGCATGCCGCTTCACGAATATTGTCCAGCAAGGATTTTTTAGATGCGCTTTGTAGAAGCTGATTTATCCGTAGTTAACATTTGAATTTCAGCGTCTTCGCGCCTTTCCTTCTCCTCTCGTGACCTTTCCTCCTTCTCCTCTCAGGCGATTCCTCTCCCTTATCGAGTCATCCGCCTCTACTGCACCGATGCAGGACTACTGGCGCAGACCAAGCACGTGTGGCTGTAGCGTAGTTTCTTTGTCTCAAAGGCGCAGTGTTCAAACTTTCGCTTCCACCTCCCGGCTTCCCATACGCCTTTTTTAATTAGTTTTAAACTTGAACATAAAGGTAACACGCACTCTGAGAATACCTTGCATGATACCTTGTTAATTGCTGGTGAAAAAAAAAACAGAACTATTTTCTTCAGTAGGGTTCGGATTGGTCTCCCGCGTTCAGAAATACAGCGGAAGATGCACATCATTTCATTGATGTGCTATTTATTAGCGGCGTTTGTATAAAAGAACAGATATTATACACAGGCTTTTACACAGTAGCCACCTACAGGCTGTACTGCGCTGAAATACTTAAATATATTTAACACTTAAATACATACATTTAACACCTAAACAGCTAAGGAGGGCAAGAACACAGCGGATACAAATTCAGTAGAAATTTGCTTTCATAAAAAATGTCATCATCAGAGTGAAATGTGTTTTAAGGAAAGATTGGTTGCGAATGAGTAATGTCTCATGAGAGGACAAGACTGCACAAGAGCAGACCTGCCTTGTGCAGTCTTGTGAACGTCCCACATGCGCAACGTATCTTCTAACAAGAACGTGGAATATCGGCACTTATTGGTAACTTCAATTTATTTAGAAACACCCAACATTCCTTCTTGACAGAACAATCTACGTGAGCACACAGTGGTGGTGTTCTCAAAGGTTATGCCACCTCTTGATGGCGCTAGACTGTGTGGCATTAGCCGCCATATGGACTCCTTATTACTGTGCACAAGAGATTTTCTGTTCTTATGCGTTTTCGGAAGAGACTTCAAATTGCGAATGAGCACTTTTAACCCTCCCCTCTCTAGCTATGCTTCAAAATTTGATTAGGTATTCGACTGCCCGATGATGCAGTGAACTTCACTGCAATAATTACCCGAATATGCCATAACGCCACTGGAGCCAAAGTCAGCAGTAATAATGTCTGCTTTTTTCTTTTGAGCTTTACTGTGCACACTCTGTCAGACCTCTAGCATAACCAGTCACAATACGCTCAGTCGTTACACAAGGGCCCATACGACAGTTCAGCGATGTGATGGGATGTGACAGGAAAAATGCAGCGCCCCACAGCTGCAATGAACCTGTAAGACTTTATATAGCAACAGGGCTCAGTCCATGGTGAAAGCGCTTAAGACGTACGTACATGGTCCAGGTATCTCATATTCTTCTCTTAACGAAGAAAATGTACCCGTCTATGAACGTCACAACACTGCGTTCTCGGTGGTATTGCTGCTCTGAGTGTCCATGGTGCAGCAGCCCGATCAGGCCGAATTCTTGATATTTAAGCCGTTCCCGGAGGATATATCGGGTGCTTCGAGCTTGGCGAGGCCCACTGGAGGGTGCAGTCAGGCTCACATGACTTTCTTTTCAAGGCATTCCTCCGGATCTGTCGGAGCGTTTGACCGGTTGTAAAACGCGTAATTAGGTCCAAAGCTAATTCTCTCGGCCTATTTTTCAAAAAAAAGCAAAAGATGTAGCCATAAAGAATGTATGCTTGCCGGTAGCACCAGCGTTTCGAAAAGGCACCTCCTGTTACGTTGCGTTGCGGACGCCGTCTGACCACTAATCATTGATCACATTTTGTCTATAGTTTTAGGCAAAGGTGTTATAGTTCTTTGATGAAGCGATGATGCAAATAAACACGAACACAAGCACTGATGCCTGTTCTGGAGGAACCGCTTGCCAATAAAATTGATCTCGATTGTTTCTTAAATGTCACTAAGCATGAGGCACACATTTGTCGCCGTAAGAAAAGGCAGCAGACGAGCAAGCTGCTTTCAACTCCCGAGCACAGAAAAGCAGATGCACGTACACACATATATACACACACACAAACGAAAAGAAACAAACGGCACTGAAACGGGACCTTCTCAGGGCGTCGAGCAGGGCGTAAGGGGACTATTGCGGAAGAAGCCAGTGATCTCCACCAACATGACCTCCATTCGCGACCTGTAACGCTTCAAAACTGGCTCGATCTAATGACCCCTTCGGAGTGCATATGCTTCGCTGCCGTGCGGTTATCGGCTGTGCTGTCGTGGTGGCTGACCGACGGGGCGCAGCTCTCGATGTGCCGAGCCATTGACGGTACCTTGGGCGGCGACTGCTGCCCCTGAGCCAGCACCTCCCTCTGCACTTCGGGCAGTTCGACATCTTTTGTCTCCGGCAGCCAGCGGATGGCCAGCTGGCATGCCAGGAGTCCCGTGGCTATGATGAGCAAGGTGGACCAGAAGTCGGCGAGTCTGGCGATGTCGACGAGCATTTCGCCAACACTCTGACCGAGGCACCCGGCAGCCACCAGCATTGCAACTCCCGTTGCCCGCACTGCGCTGGGGAAGCACTCGTATGCCTGCAGCTTGGCAATTAGCAGGCACAGCTGGACGACGGCGAACAGCACTTCCATGAGCACCTGCACAATAGCACGAGAGCACTGAGTGAAGGAAGTGTGTCAGGTTATGTTCTCTAGCTCTAGAGATAACGCTAAGAACAACGTTTTTAAAAGTTAACGGTTTGGTGCACATATTTACCTTTCACGAGATAAAAACGTCCTGCGCAAAGTCCGCAAAAGTTTTGTCACAATCCAGCGTAACTGCGCAGGCAGACGCGGATAGAAGGCCAATACCTCTTTTCAATTTGGAGCCGGGTCTATGCCCAGAGCACTCCTAGCGCCTGCCGCGGCTTTGTCATCGTTGCTGCTCAGCACGGCGGTCGCGCCGGGTTCAGCACCTGACCTTATCACATCATGAAAAAAGAGAGCTTATCTGGAAGGGAAGGAAAGGCAAAAAAGATGAGTGATCTGAATTATACAAGGAAAGCAAGTTGAGAAGGGGAAAAAGATGAGCGAATACGACATAAGGCGACGAGGAGATAACAGTTTAAAGCACGATGTGAAGAGTATCACGGTACCTCGAAAAGTGGGGCTTCAGGCGGACCATATGCACAACTTTAGGCCCCGGTCAACGTTTGTCGCGTCTCATGGTTACATCAGGAAAGGACAAGACATGTCTGGAATTTCATACCGGTGAGTGCAGTGTCCATCGTTCGGCGGACGTTGTAAGAGCACAGCTGAGCTCGAAGGGCAGGGCACGAAATTTGAAGGGTTTGTCCGGTGTTATGACGGAAGTTTTTCACAGTCCCTATCATCTCCCTCTATTTCCAGTAACTACTCCTGAGGTCCACAGAACAGAAGTAATTTGCTTGCCAAAGTCTATCCGGGGAGTCATCTACTCCCGCAGCATATAACCGTCTTTCTTTGTCACACTGTTAAGTTCCTTTTTTTTCGGCACAGAATGGCATTTTTTTTCTTTTTGCAATGACGACTGAAGAATATACACGGGCGCTTGACGGCTCATTTACGCCGTCGTCGGACAGCTATGACTTGCTTTAAGATAGCCCCTCTCTCGGTAGGGCACATACGGTAGGGATGGACGGGTCGAGTGCATTCATGCGTGATGATCCGGTGTTTAACGATTAAGACTTGCCGTAGTTTAGACAAACCGTGAAGCATGCGCTAAACTAAAGTCGAAAAATAGTTTCTGCAGAGAAATGGTTTCTCTTCATGCGTAAGGGCGGAATTTATGTCGGCGTCGTTCCCTGCGTCCTGTTGAAATCTCGGCGTGGTCTCCTCGCAACCAGTGCATTCATGGTCGACGTAAGCTACACAGCGGAACAGCTGGCGATGATCACTGCAATTGGGAACGAGTACCTCAGCCTGACCGCCACGGAAGATGGTAACACCTCTTGCTAAGGAAACCCATAGCTTGAAGAACAGGAACATTAGGCTAGATAACATGATGTCCCCGATGTAGCTATTCACAGAATAACTTCTGCGAGGATGCTGCAGCGTGGTGGCATGTGGAGTTATCATCGGCAACACGAAAGCGGCTGTAGAACCATTATTTTGAAGCTTTTTTGTTATTTCAGTTGACTACGTCGCAGGGATATTGGGGAGGTCTGCAGTGGCACCGTGCTCTCAGAGAAAGTTAATTCTAAGCATAACTTCTAGCCAGCATTCGGTCAGAATGAGAAAAGCGGCGAGAATGCGCAGCCACGCAGTTTAACCGTGGTCGTGCACTCTGCTAGCGGCGTAACAACATGCCCTCCGTCCGTACGTAGCTGCGTTTCTGCCCGCGGCTCCGTAATGTTTCTTTTTCGGGCCACGGGAATCTTACGAGTATTCTACTCCAGTATCAGCTACAGCGCTAGCCTCGTGAATGTCCATTCAAAAAGTGATATCCAACGACATCCTGCCTTTACGAGAGCCTGCCATTGCCGACGTCAATCCGGGATGATCCGAAGGGCATGTAATTGCAAAGCTTTGCGTCGATATGACGTCCGGCGGCCTCGCTCCATACGGCGCCTGGTTAGTTTTCCCAGCGAAGGCAGGAGGGCCTGCATTGGGCTCCAGCTACTTAACTGGTTCGAGAAGGCGAGAAGCGGCATGGCGAAGGCAACCATAATTGGTGGCGCTGAGAACGTGGTGAATTGCGCCGTTGAATGGTGGAGGTGCGTGGTACCGGCGAATGACGTATGATCTCAGCAAGAAAACCTCGAAGTCAAGGCCGCCGATAGGGGCACTGCCAGTTAATGTGGTCGGCCTCGCCGTAATGGTAGCAGAGGGGCCATCGATCCGGCGCGCGTCAGACGTTGCCCTTACTCGCCAGCATGCTGAAATTGGTCGAGTGGGGAACCGGCTTGGCCGATTGCACAGCGACCATCGGAAAGTTGTGCGAGGCGGCTGTTTTGTTTTCTCCTTTGCGCGTCCATAACGCCATCAGTTCGTTAAAGTCGTTTTTCCCATTCTTTCGTGCCCATGATGTCGACCTTCGTGCTGCAATCGCGATCGCAGTTCACTCGGGTAAATACGGTAGTTCCGAAAGTTTCGCAAGGCGAAATACCGCGACCTTCCAGCTCCCCTCTAGAGATTCGTTCAACACTCATTACCGGCACCTCTCCTTGACGTCAGGGCACACAACGAGACACACATTGATGACGTACCTGTTTATGAAAAATGTAGACATCACCCCGTTCTGTTCCACGTTAATGAAGTCAATGGATAAAATGCGACAGCTGTTAACAGAATCAAACCTATGACCCGGTGTTCATCACACAGATGACATTCTTGTGGTCTGGTTGGTGAACTCGAGTTTTAGGCGAAGCGGCGTGGTATTTTCGGATCTCTGCGTGTTGTCCTGTCTCTAAATACTGTCGTAAAACGTCGGATTATTGAAATCGCTGGATATGCTTACGGCGCGCTCCTGTTCATCAGCCTCCAGGTTCAATCGCCGGTAAACCGGTACCCACCTGGGCAGCCATCAGGTAGTCGTAGAACATGACGAGACCCGCTCCCGCCGCGGCAGTGGACGCCACCGCGAATGCCATGTACAGGCTCGTGAGCCGGTTCCATTTGATCACCAGGGGGTAGCCGGTGGCGTACACGGGCAGCATCAGGAGCACAAGCAGCATCTGATCCCAACCTGAGAAGGCGCTGGGACGGACCTTGCTCAGCGAAAAACGCGCCAAGAAGCACCAGAACCAGACCACCGACAGCGCCGCCGTGCGGGCCCGAAGCTCAGGAAGGAGCAGTACGTCGGAAAGCCTGAACGGCTTGCCCACCTGCAGAAGATGCAGGGACGACAACAGGTAAAACTTAAGGGGTGTCCTGGGTGGCATGCGAGTGCTCTCTCTTCCTACACTGTCTTAAATGAGCGAGGACCAGTAGCAGCAGCCGCATCACTGAACAGCAATTTATAGGAAGCATGATGAAAGGGACAGACCGATTGCCACCGCGGCGCCTAAATGTCATTCGTACGGACTTCAAGCCACAGACAAGACGCCTGAATGAAGAGAATTCTCAGTCGAACTGCACCAAAAAAATTGATGATGGGCTAGCTCTGTTAGGTCAGGATGCACGTAGCTTAAGAGCGGCGACATCTGGTTCGGGAGAGTTAATATATGAAAGGCGCGCCTTCACTATATGCGCGTGTATTCACGGCTAAACGTTGAGCCCTCGTGGCGGAGTGGTAGCGCCTTCGCCTTACCCCAAAGGCCCTGGTTCTATTCCCTGCCTCGACAAAGGTTTTTTTTTTATTGACTGATTGTACGGGGGCGTTGACCACGTGAGTGGCAACGTGGTGCGGTGCAGCGGCCGGCGCCGCGGCGCCGTGGCTGGCCACGTGGTTCGTCACGCAGTTGGTCACGTGGTGCGGATTCCAGAGGATGCGTGCGCAGCGGCTCCTGCGAGCCAACTGTGCACCGTGTAACGTCACTGCTCCTCGCGCATGCGCAGCATGGCTCTCCAGGAGCCGCGCGAAACTGCAAGGCGGATTTAAAGTGGTGGCGAAGGCTGGGCCGAAAAGTGGTTTACCGCGACTGTAGCACAACCAGAGGATGGGGGCAAAGCACTCATATAAAGAAATGATAAAGCTACAAAATTGGAACGTAATCTGCCAATAGAAAAGAAAAAATATATTAGCACCTTGTTTTATGAAAGAGGTAAGTCATTTTATTAAAACCTGGCAAATTTTGTATTTTTGCAACAATCTTGACCTGCCCCCTATTCATGAGTGTGCGGTGCATTACAGCGCGTCTTTGCAGGCCTTGTTTCGATACCCGGCTAACCCGGCCACGCCAGTGTCTGGAAGTGTTGCTGCCTTTCTATGCTGCCCCTCCTTTACCAGTCACTTTCATTGCGTTCCCAATTGCACATTAACAAGGCCATAACTAGCAGGAACTCGAGCACACAAGGCGAGCACATTTGACTGGCAAATGTTGGGGCGCGCTGAAAGGCAGCAACCTTCGAGAGGTACGGGCTCGAAAACGCGGATTCTACAGAAAGACCGCTTTATAATTCGCGCCAAAGCATACGTATGCGTGACGTCATTCTACGTCACGTTTGCGTAGTTTGCCCCCCAAAATCCAGGGGGCGCTGGAGTGCCCACGAGCCTCCATTTTTTGGACCAATGGGCGTCTATGGAGCCTTCGCTACCAGTGTGCATCTACCTTGGAAACTGCTCAACATCGGCCAGTGTAGCTAACGCTACAAAAGCCCAAGCAGCGCTGTTCTTATACTGACATAGCTTTTTCTTGTCTATTTATTGAGTGCGCTATGTTCGCCTTGGATATGAGGACCGATTTATGTTGCGCTACGTTCCGAGGCAGACAAAAAAATGAGTTGTTGAAAATGAGAAAATTAGGGGGGGGGGGTGCATGTTACTGCTGAATGAGCTAGAGAATAGAAAGTTGTACGACAACGTTATGGTAAGGTTAACATTAGGATGTCGGAAGAGAACAGCGTGCCCAGGGGAAGAAGAATTCATTGCTCCCACCATGGGATCAAGAGGAGGGTGGAGATCGCCAGAACTCGCAGTGCATAGAATGGGTAAATGTTTGCCTGCGAGGCTGACGAAGGAAAAAAAAAACGTCGCGTGGGCGGCAAGTGAAGAGAGATGGGGAGACGAAATTAAGAAGGTTGCTCGTGCAAGCCATCTGTAGACCAGTCGGAAATGCTTTTGTCACGGATCAGGCTTAATCGGGCTTTTTGCCGGCTCACCTGCAGTGGCTTGACAGCCTCGGCGTAGTGGACCAGTCGCCATACGTCGCCTAGTGCCACGCCGTTCTCGCAGGCCAGGCGCGTGATGACGGCCGTCAAGGTGTCGTACTTGCCCACAGCCAGGAGCCAGCGCGGCGACTCCGAGACCGCGTGGAAGGTCAGCGATAGCAGCACCATGCTCATCACCAGTGTGATGCGCAGGAGCCGCAGGTCCACGCGCTGCAGCCAAGGGCACAGCGAGCCGGCGTGCACAAGGACCGAAGCCGTCTGCGCAGCGGCGATGTACAGGGTGCGGCTGGCCGACGAAGAGGTCTGGCCAAAGGGGTAAGATTACGGACAAGGAAATCATATAACTGAAAGAAATGAATTTGTTTTATTTCTATACTTCAAGGGCCGCATTCTCGGATCGCTCACCTCTAGTGTTGACCACTTGCGTTTTCTCAATAGCTTAGCTATCACCGTACAATTAAGTATGTAATAAAGATTAAAAATTATTTTATCCAATATTTGATAACCACATGGTCAACAATTTTTTAGTGGGAAACCTTTTGTGAACGGAATTTTTTTCTTATAATGTAAAATTTCACTATAACAATCGATATATCCGAGATCACCCGACGAAACTCTTGCATCTTTTCGTATGTTAACATTTTTGCTGTAAAAAGTGTTCCCCATTGGTTTTCCATGGCAGTCTTAACTGTTCGATGCGATCGATTCAAACACTTTAAAAGAAATGTCTTCAGAATAATGGACAATTCATTCAATATTTTCACAACACTTTCTTGCAATTTTCTATTTTTCAAAATTTTTCTCAAAGGATTTTGCACATGAGAAGAACTGATTTCTGTACTTGAAATGCTTTTTCAAACCGCTCCGCACTGTAATACCTATGGCCCTGAAGGTGATCCAACAAAATTCGAGATCACAGCGGCGACCCGCTTTGGAGTAATGCAAAAGCATTGACGACTCCTCGGCACTCGTTGCCTCTTTTTGCATCTCTTTACATGTGGTCTGCGTTGAAGCTGCACTGTGCGATGGCACAGACGGCTTAAGCATGATGCCTCAAGCCCACACAACGCGCAATTAAGCACCACGGCCTCAGCGCGCGAACACAGCATCTGCACGCGGCAACGGCGAGAGAGCGAGTGGCGTACAAGCGGTGCGCCGAAGTTGAAGGGGCCATACACTCATTTCAATTTGTTTTTTTATGTGTGCGCTGTCGCTCCGTGTGTCTCACGAGATCGTGACGTCACTTCAGCAAACCGCCAATGGCGTAGGAGCAACGCGTCGAAGCGGATGGGGCTGTATACTCATTTCACATTTGGCGTGTGATCGCTCCGCTCCGCACCGTTCCACTATTAATTCACCCATTAATTATCCTTAATACACCATTATTAACCTTAATTCAACTTAATTTCTGCTTAACAGTATACATTATTAATTAATTATTTATTTGACTTCGGTTAACTGCGCATTATACCTCATTCGATCTCATTCATTTTGGGTGTTCAAATTTGGCGCCGTGCGTTGGTTCCGCCCAAACTTCCGGGCCTGTGGTCCCACACATCTGCCATTTCAAATTTGGTGCCACTTGTGTTCTCGTCCCGCCCACTTTTTGGACATAGTTGGCTCTAATTGACTACTCATCCGATTTCGAAAATACTTGTTTGGGCAGCATCCTCACATCACCCTCTCGATTACAACCACTCGTTTGACGCTACCTCTTCCGAGTTCCCAACAACTGCTGCGGACACGACCTTGCGAACATGACCTATAGTCGGATTCAACTTAAGTCTGCAGTGAATCTCCGCCCACATTCACGACCGCCTCACAGATTACCTCTACGGCAATAAAGTAGTTGATACATGGCTTGTTTCATATAGTCAAACGCTAAAATTTGATTTCGTTTAGTATTACGATGGGCCAGCGGAGTAATACTGTACGCCGCGGACCATGGCCCAGTGTTAGCAACTGCTGTTTTTTTAGGTTGTATCCTACTATAGTAGAGCTTTCGCTTTAATAAATAAATAAATAAATAGACAGTTGGCAGAGACACTTAGGACTGCTTACGCGTGAAAAGGCGTAAGCCCGCCTGCTCGCTTTGTGAACACAGTCGTTGCCCACTGCTGCGCGATATAACCCGGTGCCCCCCCCCCCCCCCTCTTGCAGCTGGTAATGCTACCTCTGCATGGCTTTACGTAGCCACCGCCGCCGCGGCCCTTCTTATCTGCGCGCTGATCCGCCTTAGGGGTATGATGCTGTGGCTAACGGGCAAATGCCCATATGTGATGTGTAGAAATTGTCTTTCTTAACAATCACACATTCTCTCTCTCTCTCTCTCTCTCACACACACACACACACAAACACACACACACACGCACACGCACGCACGCACACGCACACGCACGCACACGGGTTTTCGCACAATGGAGCAAGATAAAATGCAATGTCGGCGTCGTTTATGAGATATCGCTCTACAGTGGAAAAGTACATCTCAGGAAAGGGCCGATGCATTAACATTCGCGCAAGTGAGTATCAGATGCCAGTTCGCAGCACTACTTGTGAACATCGGCTGGTGCATTGGTAGTATTGGTTGTGTGAGCCATGTTTGCGAGATATCCGCATTGCGAGGCGATGCCATGATAAAGCGATGCAAGTATTTGTAAAGGCATATTGAACTGCGTGAGAAGAAAGACAAGGCTTATTCACATGCTCGGTACAAATACATAGCACGAAAAACAAGACAAAAAAAGAAACACAAACAAAAACCAAAGATAGCTATTACAACCTAAAAAGGAAATATCTTTCCCCGTCAGTGCAAGGGACGGATCGCTGACACGATTTGTCTTGGCTATGTAGTAGGCTTCCATGATCTCCAAAGACTTCTGATCCTGATGTGCGAAGATTACAGATGGTCTGTCCACGTGGGTTCAGTGGTATTTGTTTTGCTTGCATTCATCTAAGAGTATTGCCGCTAAGCTATGTAATATTTATATTCGCGTTCTTTGGTCAAACCTGCAGCACGCGGCCAGCACGCGGCGCCAGATGCGTCCGGATTAGGAATGGTAGTAGTTCAGCGGAATTGTTATTACGTTTTTTCTAGATTGTATAAGGTATTAAAGGGGCCTTATCTCAAGATGTCCTCGTTGCTTTTAGGTTCAACGCGGCCGAGTACAGACTATTCCAAACCCGACGACCGTCTATCGCAGCCGCCGAGTTTTTCTTTGCGGGGCTGACCAATAAATAGCTTGTGTTAATAGTAATGTATCTGACAGTTCTCGGCACAATCGGAGTCGTTTAGGAGATACCACTGTGCCGTGGAAAAGTCTACATCGGACAGAACGAGCGATGCATTAACACGGTCTGAGCTGCGGTCCGAGCCACCTGTCAAAAATTAAAACACTTAAGCCCCGCCTTTAAGGGTATGAAGGGATAGCGTTAATGGCTCCTTTCGCTGGTTCTTCAAGCAGTCACAGTTCATTTTTCACTTTCGCCTATTTATCATAATAATCAAAACACAGTTTCCAAACTCTCGTTCTTGAGCTCTCCATACTCCAGGTTGCGCACACAGTGTTTCCTCGATATACACACTCATTGATTAGTACTTACTGCATTGCACAGAATCACGAGACCACAAAGGAGCTTTCTACCAGGAAGCAGGTTTCATACTGAGAAAACTTTGTACTGGTCGTGCGCCATCTGTTTGGGCAGCTGCGTACATCAGATCGAAGGAATTTTCCGGCGGCCGCCGCAAGTCGGCGCCACCATGCCGCGTAGAGTTATTGTATATGTCAAGTAGGGTGCCTCGATGCAGCTTCCAAAAGCCTCTATCGAGCACCCTAACATCTTAAGAGGATATAAATGGGTCTCTCAACACAACGCCAGGGTGAGGTGGGCTTCTCGACATAGCGCCGACGCCGCCTTGTAGTAGTAGTAGTTGTTGTTGTATTAGTAGTAATAGTAGTAGTAGTAGCAGTAGTAGTAGTAGTAATAGTAGTAGTAGTAGTAGTAGTAGTGGTAGCAGTAGTAATAGCAATATACTCGTAACAGTAGAGCCTGTAGCGTGGTACGGCTTTCGCTGCTACTTTTGCGCACGATATCAAAGTGAAAGATTTGGGGGGTCCGTTTTCCTTTCCCAAATATGTCACTGAAGCATAGCTTCAAAAGCGGTTCCGGCCGGCGCTGAAATCAGTAGCGCTGGAGCGCGGCTAGAAGAGGGCCGCACCTCGAACAGCAGGATGGAGGTCATGATGTGCACGGCCGCGCCGGAGATGGCGATCAGGAGGTTGGCCAACACGAAGGTGGTGAAGGAGTCGGCCGCCGTAGCCACGAACACGGAGCCCATGGCGACCAGCTGAGCAGTGAAGACGACCGGCCTGCGGCCCACCCGGTCGGCCATCTGGCCCAGCAGGGGAGGAACCAGCACGCCGCTCACCGTGTAGTACGCGAACGTCTGCACCAGGTATTGCTCGCGGTCGCACACCAGGTCCCACCTGGATTGAGTTGTCCGTGGAGCGAAGACAGGTTTAGGTGAGGCACTGACGTCACCGCTAGCAAAGCTTGTGCAGGAGGTAAAAGCGAAACAGATGTCTGCCGTGTCCCTGAAATTAGACCGACCTGCATCACATGGTTACGTAAGGTCAGTTTTCCATGACGCCAATTTTCCTGTGCAGAATACTAGACTTTTCAAGAAACCGGCAGGTGAAATAGTAAGCTTTGGTTGGAGTAAGACTGTGGCTATAATTTTTTTACCATTGCTGTGGTGACGACAACCATAACATTTACTCTGCAGAAATTATTTGCACCTGTTGCTGTAACACTCAAGACATGCCGCATATTCCAAGCGGTGCATTAAGGTTATGTGAGGGTATAGAGGGTGCTTGTCCTAATGTGAGCCACAAGTTTTTGAAATGATCTAGTGGCGGCTGTTGGCAATGGAAAGAAAATAGTATTGCTGTCGTCATCTACAGCAAGAAGGAGTGTTTTGTTTACTTTGTGGGGAAATAATCGTTTAACATTTAAGTTTACACTACCAAATATTGGGCAGATATCTATTTGAAAAGTGTATAGGCTAAGTAGAAAGCACATATAATGTGTATTTTGTTTCGAAAGTTGCAGAACGAAAACATTTTTGTGCGATGAATACAGAGCACGAAAGTCCAAATGTTTTCATTAGGAAGTTTAGAAGGCGTGAAGCTGCGTCTCCCACTCGCCGATTATTGGGCACACCAAAGTTCCAGCGGCAGCAGCAGGAGTTATTATTAGCGCTTCCGAGTGGCCTAAGTTTTGTTAATCTCTCCTGTTTCGCGTGCATTCATTTCGCAGATAATTGAGCAAAAAAATTCCCCTTTCAGAAATTGTCCTATTGGATCCTTGGGCAATCTTCAGTTCTAAAGATAATTTTTTTTTGCGCAGCTGAACTGGTATAGTGTGCGTTGCTCATTATAAATAAGCCACCGCAGCGGTGGCCTAGTGGTTTGAGCATCCGCCTCGCATGCGGGAGGTGCGGGGTTCGGTCCCTAGTGCCGCCGGGTGCCCACCGGTGATACAATGGGTACAAGCTTTCCCCTGCCTGGTTCTCGGCTTCTTTTTGGGTGACATGTTTTGGATATGGGTCTCTAACCCCACCTTGTGAAATGGGGAACTACCTTGTGCCATTGCGCTCTTAGCCAAAGCTGCCCTTCCGCCATAAAAATTCATCAGGATCATCATCATTCTAAGTAAGTCGTTCGAAAGTATACGCCATTTTGCTACATGCGACCACTGACACCACTCTTGCAATTCTATTTTGTGACTTGCATCCTTTTTTAAACAAAGGCTTTGATACTATCATCAACAAAAATAAACAAAAACAATAGAACTGAGATGGCAACTCAGAAACACAAACGTATTAGCTCCTGTACGGTAAATAGAAGATAGCCGGACTATCGCTACTACAGGAGTGTTTTGGGCTTGTACGTTTACTCAACCTGTTCTAGTATTGAACTATCCCCTGTTGAGATGAATTTGTTGTGTGGAAGTGGTCAACGACATTCTCTACAAATGTTTTCACGTTACCGAAAGCTATTCCGCCATTAGCTGCAATCCTACTGATGCTTTCAAGTCGATCGTATTTTCATCAGAGTTCGGCGTAATGTGAGCTTCCGAACGTCATATTGAGAACTTTTCTCCTACTCTACTCTAAAGGCACGTGTGCCAGCATCGTGTTGAAGTCGCTTCAATCGCCAGCTGGCGCATCTCAAGGAGAGGGCTGCTCACTTGGAGATGAGCGTGTGCGTGTCGTCCGGCAGGTCATAGTCCCATCCGTCGCAGGGCACCTCGACGCGGGAGCCGTTGAAGACGATGGTGGCCAGGTCGTACATGGTGCAGCGGCTGTGGTGCCTGTTTCCCTGGCCGTCCTCCACTACGGGGATGCTCACATTTAGCCACTGCTCGCGCGTCAGGTGGGCGAACAGCGCGGGTGGCTTGCACCAGTGGTCCACTGGCTGCGTCAGCACGTGAGCCGACCAGTAGTGGAACAGCACCTGCCCGGACGTGGCACCCAGACCGAGAATAAGAGGTACATTAATATTGCACAACAATTCGCAAGATTTAGCTCATTGCAGATGCTCATTCGCAGTAATTTGAGATTAAGTCTCTGGAGATGATGCACTCAGTTGTCCATAGACCTTTAGGTATAATTTTGCTCACGACAAATTGCACGTTTACTTGATCAAGCCTACACGTATTGCTTTTTTCTTTGATGCGACCACACGCCACGTATAATGTGTTGCCTTCCTGTGTACCACAGATTCCTATAGAAGGTACCGTAGCACGGGCGACAGTGAGAAAGATGGGCGGATGAGTTCTGGGAATTTGCATGGATAAAGACAGCGCAGGACAGGGTTAATTGGAGGTCTGCGAGAGGGGCTTCTCTGTGCTGAAATGAACGTAGTTAGGCTGGTGAAGATTACGACTGTCATATATTACAATTACCCTCGCGTGCTAGGTCAGCTATCCGTGATGGCGAGACGCTTTCGATCAAAGGGTCATGAAGTAGGTAGTTCTGCCCTGCTGTCCTGATGCGCCATGCCGATGACCTGTGTTATAACCGCATAACGAGGACAGGCCCCTATCCTCACGGATTATCTCTGTGCTCAGACGACGGTCTCACCATGGCGAGGGACAGGTGGGCGCAGAACAGGAGCTTGTGCTGGAAGCAGCCGTGCCCGACCAGCTCCAGCAGGACCAGGTACTCCTGTCGCAGCTTGCCCGGCGGCAGGCAGCGAGCCAGCTCCACCGCCGACAGGGTGGTGTCCATCGGAGTGCCCTCCGGCACGTTCATCGCCCACTCGCGCCTGCTTAGACTGCTCCTGAAGAGGAGACATGCAGACATAACTATCTAGGCATACAGCACACGTTTGTCAAGAAAGAAACGAGTAATTTCTCATCAGCATCCAACCAGCGTAAAGGTTTTATGGTTTATGGGAGTTTAACGTCTCAAAGCAACTGAGGCTATGAGGGACGCCATAGTGAAGGGCTCCGGAAATTTCGACCACCTGGAGTTCTTTAACGTGCACTGGCATCGCACTGCCAGTGCATTGCCATCGTGCACTAGCATCGCACCCGCCTTTATAATTTCGCCTACATTGATATTCGACCGCTGCGGTCGGGATGGAACCCGCGTCTTTAGGGTCAGCAGCCGAGCGCCATAGCTACTGAGCCACCGCGGCGTCCCCAGCGTAGAGGTATTAATTTCCGGCGGAGTTCGTGAAGTGCCAACCGGACTTCCTTGAGCATTCCAGTGCAGGATTAGAGCATGGCTGGTTACACCCCCCCCCCCCCCCCCATGATTACTCCCTATCAGGTGTACAGGGCATAAAAGAACTCGTCTTTGGGTAATGAAAGCCTATAACACTGAAGAAAAAAACAATGAAAGTGTAATCAAGAGAGTATAATTAGTGGTGTCACGTACTTCAGCTTGTTCGTGAAAAGGGCTGGCTGCCACTCCTTGACACTGGGAAATCCGCTGAAACCGTAGGAGTGCCGCGTGCTGAGCCGTGAGCCTGTTGTGGGCCTATCTTCGCCGCACGGAGTTTCTTCTGCCTCGTCTTCCCGCGTATTCCTTTGCGTTGCTGTTCCAAAGGGCTTCCGAGGTCGGAGGGACCGTGGCGCGACGCGATCGAAGAGGCAGCTTCTTTTTCTGGGCCTCGTGCAGAGCGTTCAGCACTTCCTTTTCTCTTTCGTGCTATGCGTATGCGCTGGAAAACGGACCGAGTGCCTACGTACGCCTGCTGAAAAGTAGGGTAAATTTGCTAAGGTTAGTGCAAAGGGTAGCGTTAGCGCAAATAATATTGTAGAAGTAAAAGAGAAAAAAAAAGCAGCAGTCGAGAATCACCTCGTTAGTCAGCGTAAACGGTGTCATTTTTTTATATCTTCGTCTTTTTCACTCCCACCTGAATCCCTTCGGTATCGGTGCGGTTAAGCTCTCTACCCAGTGTAAGACAGTAATCGCGCATTTCTTTTCCTTGTAACTAATAAGCCACATCAAGACGTGCACTTTGTGTAGGTTATGCAGAGTGAGGACGCTCATTCCTCGACCTATGACTTAACTCGATTGCGGAGTCACCAGCGCTGCAAGTGATACTGCTGTTGTATTGCGGATTTTGGATTCGGTTTAAGTTTTTTAATGATCTGGTGCTTTCTCTTGTATGCGTGGACTTCTTTTTTGCTACTCAGAAGCGAATTAAGTACAATTAATGTTTTGTTTATGGTTTAGGAAGGTTTAATGTGCCAAATCGACTCAGGCTATGAGGGTCGCCGTAGTGAAGGGCTCCGGATATTTCGGCCACCTGGGGTTGTTTAACGTGCACTTACAACGCAATGCACACGGGCCTCTGGAATTTTGCCTCAATCGAAATTCAACTGCCGCGGCCGAGAACCAACCCGCGTCTTTCGGCTCAGCAGCCGAATACCACATCACCGAGCCACCCGACGGCTAAGTAGAATTAAAATTGTTGGTTACCTCCACCCAACCTGTAAACCTCGTGTTCGTTCACTCACTTCGTCCCGAGGCTCACACTACATTGCCGACGATGACGGTGCGTGAACACTGTACACTGGCGACGCAGCATTCGGCCAACGTCCCCGGCCACAGCGGATTGTTTCTACAGTTCCATAACTTGTGCGCAAAATTTTCCTTGTTGCTATTTCTCTAAGTATGTCAAATAGGCTTCAATATTTATAGCATTTAGTTACACAGCCGCCTGCACATCTGTTTCGACCACGTGTGAGCTCTGCGAGACTTTCCTTTGTTCGTCGTGACTTGGCGTCTAGTGCAAGCAGGGAGCTATAGCAAGCGGAAATCTCACGACTGCTTACTAGAATAGATGCATTCGAGTATCAAATATTTTGCTCCTCTACTTTCTTCACCTTTATGTGTGTCAAGAAAGCTATTAATTTTTTTTCGAAGTTATCTGATCAGCAGCGTTGGAAACTGGCGTCCCGAAAGAACCGTCGTGCGAGTTGTATTCAGTAAATGGCATTAAGAAAGTAAGACAGCAGATTTCATGAGCAAACAAGTTCTAAGGAAAAACACAAAATTTATCCAGTTCTTCAATGGGCAATAGACGCTTTTTTCAGGCCAGACGCTTTTTCGTATCAGCGCCCATTGTTTCATGACGCACAGCATACCCATCAGCAGTGAACAGCAAGGATATTAAACTTGTTTCCAATGAAATTACGTGCAATATCCTTGAAAATGTCTCGTGAGGCTGCGCTTTTGCTCAGTACCGGAGCCGTTCCTGCTGTGTCCAGGCTGACCCGCAGTTTCTTGCCGCAGTTGTTGCAGAAGATTAAAATATCTCACTTTGCTAGGCGGTTCTCTTTCATCAAAACAAAAGGTGTTTCTTTTTACAAGGGTGATTAAGGCAGTCGGATATAGTATTCCAGAAAATCTGCTCAGCCGATCTCAACGGAAACGATAAATGCAACGTGTGATGGCTCCTCAGATGAGTATCAAGCTAAACAACTGTGACCATCCGCACTAAAGAGTTTTCAACTCCCTCGCATGAGGTTCCGGAACGATATTTATCCCACTGTAGACGTTAGCAACGATACGAGGCGATTTTCGAACCTGTCCCCGGACATACTGATATTTATAGAATGGTCCGAAGAGATGCCGATTGACCATATTGTTAACTGGCGTGGTATCTCAGCGACTCCGACAGAGGTTATTACCAGAGGGATCGGCTCTGTTTTCTACTGTTGCTGTGCGCATACAACACAACATGTGCAGACAGCAAAATATGCGCAAAAAGCACCCAGTGGTCAAACCCGTGCAGAAGGCAGCTGCAACGCAGCCACCCATTCATATCGAAGGGCCTCTCCTCAAATCAACTTACAAAGTGGCGACATGGTCAACAGTAATACCAACGACCATATCTTATTTCTTCAAGAATGTCTCCTAATTATCAAGTCTGCGGCCGCAACGAGCGCCGCTTCAGTCAACAGGGCTAAGCAGCAGGAGAGCAAGATGTTACATGGAACCGCTTCCGGTGTGGTTCCAGTCGGCACAGCACTTCAGCACCCACCTGTCCAGCCAAAGGGAAAGGGCGTTTTCTCTGCTCACGAATAGGACACTATCAGAGCGTCTCCAATAGAAGCAAAATATCACTGGAAGAATTTCAACATAACCAGTGGTCAGAACAAGAGTCCGACATGAAACTTCTACGAACCGACTCCACGTATTGCATTAACAAAATCGAACGTCCGGCGTTTACATTCAGCTCTAAGTAGCTCAAGGCAGTCTTGTGGTGAACTCAGGATGGCTCGTACCCATCATCAATCAGAAGTTATTCACGAGATATTTCTTAACCACCACGGTGCTGCAAGTACCTCCGGTCACTCTTCTAAATTATTTCAAGAGAAACATTAACATTGTAGGCTGTTTTACTACATCGTGAATTTCAAGAAAGAACTACCACGATATTATTGTGTACAGTTCGAGAAAGCGTCACGCTATTTGGCTTGCATGCCATCCGAGCTCTAAACATCTTCACCGTTGCTACATTGTAATGCCTGCAAACAGTTGTGCTGTCCGAGTGAATACAGCTACCTTCAGTCGTGAACTGAATTTTGCAACGCTTTTCTCAACAGGAGTGGGTATCGCAAAAGGATACCAAGTTTAAGTCAAAGTTCGAGGAAAGGCCCAGCCAGTTTCGGAGAATGTGCGTCGTCTTCCACTTCCTATAAGGCGAAAGGCGTCCGAAGAGCTTCAACGCCCACAACAAAATACAAAACTTGTACTTATAGCAATACATTGCAACTAAGAGTATACGAATGCAAGGTATACAGCCACTGAGTGCAATTGACAACTAGCAGCTTGGGTACAATTCGAAAGCCTGCTTTTGTTTTAAAGGAAACACAGTTTTCTCTGGACCCTGAAAACTTCTCAGTCGTCGAGATGCTAGGTTGTGTCACCTGGAGAATGAAAAAAATGGAGGGCTTGCAAGTTGTGCAAGGGGTCTTCACATCCTGTCGTGAATTAGTCACCTGTTGGATCTTTTTAATCGCATTTTTTAAGTCGTACTTCTGCTTACAGTAGACAGGCTCTATGTCAACCTGATCAGCCACACTCGCGTAGTGAACCTACTGCGTCATCATCACGTGGAGCATTGAACCATTCGGGAGGAAGAATTTATTATTTTGTGTCTGCATCTGGACTGCCATTCGACGGGCTCAATGCGCCCAATTATTAAATTCAGCAGAATTGGCGCAAAGGTAGACATTTGGGCTAGTTGTTTGGGTTGCTATTAGAGAATCAGCGCAAAGGATGCGACAAGAGGGAGACAACAGGACGGGTGCTGACTCTCAACTAACGTTTTATTTCAGAAGGCGGTAATATATGGACTTAGAGGTCTTGAGAAGAAAGATAAAAATAAGACAACTGTAGCAACACAACTCATAATAAGAAGGCAAAAGGGAAGACCCATGTTTTGCTTGGCGGCTAACATTGGTGTGTGGTGTGTGTGGTAAGAAGAAAAACAAGAAAACGCAAAAACAGAAACAAAAGGGCCAACAGAAAAGGTTTGTAAACAAAAAGGGTAACGTGCGGCTTAACGCGCCGGAAGGAACTGATGGTTAAGCATGTTTTCGCATGCGCACTTTTCGTGATATTTCGTTAAAATGTGTCTTTGGTTAAGCAATGGAAAACAATAATCTCAATTGGCCTCGTGACTAGCAAGGTTGCAACCTGTTGTCGATGTAAGGGAATTGCAGAATCGGTGCCACTCCTGCAATCACTCTTTAGGGTTGTGACTTTCAACTGGGAGAGCTTTCAGCCTCCTATTTTTGTGATGTACAGAGCTCTCTTTGGTGTGGTTATGAGCAAGTGCAACCTTTTGATCAATCTTACAGCTTTCTGCATACCCCTATTTCCTCAACCAGAAGAACCTAGTGAGTGCCTTCGGATGCATGGAAAACAGGATAAAGCAGAGGCATCCATTACCTAAAGACAGTGTGATTTTCTGACCAGGTGGCATGTGATAAGGCATTATTCCCTCGAAGTGTTCTACCCTTATCCATGTGATTTTTCTCGATATCAATAAGTGCCCTTCTAAGGCATAGATCTTATTACATAACGCTGAAGTAATGCTCAAGCATAACTTCTATATGTAGCGCTGGACTTAACGGAAACACATAGCAGTTCTCCTACCAGGATACTCATTGAATCGGCTCCCATTTCTGTGAAGTCAATATAAAGGTTTATAAAGGTTTAAACAGCTGGTCGACTTCCTTTTTCCCTAAGCACTGCTTAGAGCTGATGTGATATTGGGGTTTTGCCTTTGAAAAAGATTTGAAATTGTTTTTCAATAGCAGTCTTTGAAATATTGATTTCCCGTTCTGAATCTGCTGCTTTCGAGATGTGCATTCTTTCCAAATATATAACAAAATCGTAAAGCAACTGCCCCATCTTGGGGTTTTTTAACACTCACACACTCAAGCGTTTTGTGAAACACAGGCATGCAGAATATTTCTCACGCAGGCCAGCTATGAATTGTGAATTTGAATTTGAAACTCTATGCCCGCACACAAAACGGGCGCCACTGTGAACCCATATTTCGGCGAAGTGCGGAAGCCTGATCTGTTCCGGAGGGCAGGATGCTGCGACGGGGGCTCGCTGTGGCCGCTGCTGTTCTCGTCCCGCTGTCGGTGCCACCAGCAGAACTGGCCACGAACGGAACTCCTGGGCGTCTTCAGAAGGCTAGCTGCGCTGCTTGAACTTCCACTGGGTGCACTTGCCCCGCCGAAGAACCCGCACGTCTGCGTTGCGTCAAGAATCATAATTATTGCAAAGGGCAAAGAATTCGTATATTTCCATACGGCGCATATGAAGAAAGAAGAGAAAATCTGTGATCGAGATCGTTTCAACAAAATTAATTAGCCATATAACCAGCGAATGGAACTGAGAAAGAAACTTAATGCATATACAGCTGGTACATAATCACAGGTGAACCTAGAACACAATACATAGCAGCATATGTAGGACGATGAGGACATCTTAGTTGGTTCGTAGGGCCTATCTCTTAATCTACGATATACGTACAGTAGGGGTGTCAGCTTTGGGGCGTTTATTCGTCCCAACTGCCTTGACATGCATAAATGGACCGCCGTATACCTCATAAACAAAGAGAACTGAGGCCGGTATACTTATCTTCTTTACAGAGCTGCACTCCAGTCTACTGTAGAGCACTGCAGGGATCGCATTCTGAGGAACGAGCCGGCTCCGGCCGCCAAATTCAAAGGCCTAGTCAGGCCTAAGACCATAGCTTCAAGCCCGGGCCTGGCATGTGTTTAGTATATCACTACTGAGCCCGGCACCGCCGAGTGCCCTTAGAGCGAAAAAGCCTCAGCACTCCTTCTGTGCCTTTAGAACACATATGCATTTATTTAGAACTCAAAACTCAAGAAGCGGCGGTCGTCACGGAAAAAGGCCACTGCACTCCCCCTGTCACGTCACGCATTTCGGTTGTCCCTCTCTTGGCGGTCGTCGCTTCATGAGGCTTCTGTTCTAAAATAGCTACGCGTGGTCAGAGATCAGGAGTCAGGGTGCACGCTAGCCGACGACGGTAAAGGTAGCGCCAGGCGCGTGCGGGAGGGAGCTGGAGAGTTACGTGGATGCGCAACACCATCGCTACCGACCGTGGCCATCAACGGCAGTGCTTGAACACGGTCATAAAAACTACGCTAGCGAAACTTTATTAGGAATGTCAGGGCACGAATTATAGCACGTTGCAAGTATGGCTGTAGGACGTCAGTATGATCGATTAAAATACATGCACTTGCTGTTTCATGATAAACTAGGTATGAGAAAACACGATTACATAGAGCCTGTACACCGACGGACCACCCGATCGCATCATAGCAAAAAAACTTAGATTATTCCTGCCACACTCAAACCTTCGCTAACTCTTTTTTTCCGAAAACTGTCCGTGAGTGGAACCGGCTTCCGGCCAGCGTTGTAGAATGCCCTACTACTGAAGCATTTATGAATGCTGTCAGAATGCGGTCAGATAGTAATTGATGATTACGGAGTGTTCTTGAGATTTTTTTTTTTTTGGTTTCTGCACGCAACTTTACTTCATCTATTTTTGCTTGTGAGTGCATCTCATTTGTTGAAGGCAGCGTGTTGTGCCTTGATTCGTTTTAAGCATGTCACCTATGTTTTTTTTTCTTCTCCCCCTCCTGCTTACAGCCTCACCTAGAGGCTAGCAGTACTGTGTAAATAAAATAAATTATGGATTCTGAGTGTACACCCACCGTGGATTAAGCTGGGCGATTTCGACTGGTAGCGGAATGGCACTAAGAAAATGGAGCTCGTAGTCGCAAGCGATGTTGCGGCGCTTATTGCATAAATAACAGGTATATCTCAACTAAGAAGGATTAACACGGCTACAAACATCGTTAGATTGAAATTAACAATTTGCACATTCATGTCGGGGAGAACTATATGGGTGTGCAGTCGAATGATGACGAACATACACGAGCAAACGTGGCGCTACCGGTCAAATTACCGGCGGAACCAGGTGTGAAAGTTATATCGAAATTTCGCAGCGCAGAACATATAAAATGAAATGGCAGGGTGACAATAGAGAAGACGCATTGAATGGTATTAACTGCTTGCATGTCGGAGAAGCGCATGTCTACATCTTATGTAGCACAAGTCCTACACAATGAGCACTTGCGCTTTCCTATCACGGCTCCGCCTACTTTTGGCGGCCACTACCAGACATGTGGATAGAAGGCGTCGAGGCCACAGCACTATGTGACGACGAGATGGCTGCGCTACGCAACACCTCATCAGGGAGTGCCCGAGCCCGTTCCTGATGCCTATCGTCATCCTCGGCCAAAGCTTCAGCCGCGGACTCGACCCCAGCCGTGTGTCCTCTTTCAGCTGCTGGAACACCAAGCCGCGCCTTCGAGCTGTTTTCTTTGTGTTGACTGAGAGCCTTTGCTTCGTCAGGACGCGGCGTGATGGAAGAGGTGGCAGCTTCAACCGTGTCCGATTTCTTCTTTTTCGGCTTGTGGTCCTGGCCCTCCATCAGGATGCTTTCGACGCTGATGCCGACGGTGTCCGGAGCAAAAGCGAAGGTGGTGACGCCACCCGCGAAGGTGACGGTGCCGCAGACCCAGCTGAGCACCGCCAGCGAGTGCGGGTCCGTGCCCAGCGTTGCGAACAGGCTGACGACTGCCAGCGCTGAGGCCCAGTAGAAGGCGCACACGCTGCCGAAGTCGAAGCCGCTTCCGCGCAGAGGCGCCAGTTCGACGGCCAGCACCCAGGACGCGGGACCCAGGCCAGCGGAAAAGGCGGCGCTAAAGACGACCTGCGGACATCCGTGCGCGATAAACACGTCCGACATTCTCGAGCAAAAATTTTTAAAATCGGAAAAGTATAAGACACTCTAACTGAAATGTTGAAAGTAATGGTCCATTTTTTTGAGACTGCCGTCGGGTAATCTGCAGATTTATTGATTGTTATAGTGAAATCTTACATTATATGAAAAAAATGCATTCATAAATAGTTTCAAGCTCGAACATGCATGCGTCCAGAATTGTTGGGTATGTGCCCGCACGGCGCCGCAGAATAGAGTAGGGAAGAGGGCGAGGCGGCTGGTTAAGAGAGATTTTTAGAAGGAGGGTGAGCAGTAAACCAAGTTGGCGAAGCGGAGGGAAAAGCGACGGTTTGAGACAGCAGGGGCAAACTGGAGCGCTAATATTCGTATGCTTAACGGTGAATGGTGAGCTGACTTAGGGCTCACATTGTACCGTCATTATTTCGGCTTTGGTTTAGAAATCAAACAACCAATTCTCAGGTCGTTTCTAATGCGTTTTACAGCTTGCGTAACAAAGTTCGTAAAAACAAAGACTGAAGCATACTGCTCAGATATTACGAAAAAAGGATTTTCAGTATTTCTGTCAAAGTAAGAGACATTTATGAAATGCTTATTATGGTTAAAGCAACCGGAATTTTTCACTACTTCCCAATAACGATGTCTATCTTCTGATTCAAAAGAATAATGAGTTCTCCCATCGTTATTTACCGAACAAATATCACGATATGTTTGTTAGTTCTGTAGTTCCTGAGGAGCATTTAGTTTTTGTAAACAAAATTTTGGAAGCAAATTGAAATGATATGGTTCAGCATGTGACGCAATCAAGTAATCGTTAGAAAAAATTAAGGTGCAGTTCTAATTTGGCAAACAGACCTTTCCGGCTCTATTTGCTAAAAAGAAAAGCTCCGACTTAAGGATACGGCGCGATAGCGTTAACGCCTCTCTTCAGCGGCCTGAAGTCTTCTTTTCACATTATTTTTCAGTTATGGACACTGTCCTTTATTTTTTATTTACTATAAGAGACGCAATGCCTCAATTTATCAAGTCGAACCAACGTTCCGTAGTGGTCGAAGGGCAGCGCGTCCGGTTCACCACCAAATGTGCAACGGTGTGAGTCCCGGCTCGAACACTCTTCGTTCAGCGCAATTGATTTTCATTCTTCATAGGTACTACATAATGGCGGTGGAATGACTTTACGCGCCATAGATCAATGAGAAATTGCGTACTAACGTTATCACTATTGTGCTGTGGGATTTTTGTAGGGTGTTTGAATTAACCGCTATAGGTGGCGTCGTTTTGACGTCACGACCCTTTCGATCAATCTCGATTTTCTCGACACGCGCACTCCAACAATAAAGGCGGCTTCTCCGCTGAACAAAACCGTTAACACTAATGTGTTAAAACATGCATTTCACTCCCTCAAAATTATTTTCAGGAAATGTGCTTTTTGATGCAAGCTCCGAATCTTAAAATGCTTGAGATGAGTCGATGTCTGTCGTCGTCTTCCCTGCAGTCTTGCTTTTAACAATTCCGGGAAATTCCTCTTTGTAATCAGCCACCGCGATGGCTCAGCGGTTACGGCGCTCGGCTGCTGGCCCGAACGACGCTCGTTCGAACCCTGCCGCGGCGGTCGGATTTTGATGGAGGCGAATTTCTAGAGGCCCGTTTACTCTGCGACTCCAGTGCACATAAAAGAATTCAGGTGGTTTAAATTTCTGGAGCCCTCCACTGCTGCCTCCCTCAAAACCCGAGTCTCTTTGCAACGTTAAACCCCCATTGACCTAATAAACCAATCCTCTTTGTAATTTTGGCGTTGTGCATAATTTTGTGTCAAAGACTCGGATCCGCAAGATTTCGTTCCTGTTACGGTGCCTTGATCAAAGAAACGCAGCATACGTGTATTCTCATAATACCAGCATATCGCAAATAAAAAAAGAAAACAGTGCTCTTTGCCAACTACATAAAATGGGGTGCGCGATTAGCGGAAGTACTGATGACGGTCTAATGCTAGCCTAAAAAAGCGTTGTGTGGAGCCTTTTGTTTACTTGGCTGCGCCAGTGGTGCCAAAGACGCGCACTTAAAGAGAATAGAATGTATACGCTACGACACGTCAAAACAAAGTATTTGTTTTTGCTTTTGTTTTGAAGTAAAACAACAATGGAAGCAATGCCTGCCTGAAGCCACAGATAATTCAGCGTTAATGACCAAATTTAGTGCAATGCTTGCATGTCTTTTAGCGCTCCTCTATCTTGCCGTCGTATTCCTTCAGGAGACAGGAGCTCCCTCGCCCTTCCTAGGAATGAGGCGAAACCCCAAAAACTTTTGTCTTCATACCCACCCTCATTGTGCAGGACCTACAGTTCGTGCTGGCCGAAACGAACGTCTTCGACACTTGACGCTCCAGCCTACATGCATCCGTATACAGACCACCTCGATTCGCACTGGAAGTGTTTTCCAGCCTCGTTCTTGAGCAGCACGAACTAGTTAACGCGTCTCGGTTTCTTTTGCTGACAAAACAGACCACCCGCGCTTTCTGTAGAACCCATTAGCCATTGCGAGGAAAAAAAAACTTCATATCAGGAAATAAGGGCCCTAGCTGGAACTGTTCTAGGGTTTAGGGCAAGGGGGCCGCAAGAGAAACAACTCCTATCACTAAGTAGTCTCCCGTCCCAAATTATCCAGCTGCACCAGCGCCCCTTTCAGCTTCCTTCCTTCCATGATTGAGAACCCTGAAATGACGGGCCCGCTATTACAATTAAACCACTTGGCGAACAGAAATTTTGGTTATTTTTACTGGAATCTTTTTGGTTTAAGAATGGTCGACAAGCAAGCACCTGCTGGACCTCTAAGTAATGAAAGAAGTAAAGGAGAAAATGCCTCACGCATGCGTTGAATCCTTGCTGCATTCGTGTTTCTTTTTTTGCTAGATGAGGTATATGTATGCGGCTTTGTCCAGTCCTTTTGAAGCCCCCCCCCTTTTTTTTCTTGTTTCGATGGAGGTGAAACGCAAAATGGCGCCCGTGTGCTGTGCGATTTTACTGCACGTTAAAGATCCCCAGCTGGCCCAGATTATGCCGGAGTCCTCCACTACGGCACCTCTTTCTCGCTTTCTTCTTTCCAATATTTTCCATTATTACAAACTAATTAACCCAGGAAAGAGCCTTGTTGAAGTGAAGGAGATATACACCTGCCCCATGGACAATAACAACCGAAAAAAATTCAAGGTATATTTTAATAAAAGTTTGCCTGATTCATTTTCTCATGCTGGGTCAGTGCGACTGATATCAAAGACATGGCGTTGTGATCTAACCTTGCTCGTTAGTAACGGAAGCGAGTTTCTACATTTTGGAACTACAATTTAGATTTGTAATGAAGTTTTGAATGTAGAAGAAAAAACCACATTTCAATTTGGTACCTTGGATCCGAAGATCAGGTTAGATGCCAGTGTGCTGTCTATTGCATAGGAGGGGCTTGCTGCCGCAAAGTAGACACTACCCAGAACCATCATGCTGCCCGTGCACAAAGTCACCGACACCGCCAGCGGCCACACGCGCCCCGCCAGGTCCAGCAGCTGAGCACACATCGCTGTCGTCACCAGCTGCGGAGCAAATAGCGTTGGGAAAGCTACGATCCAGCACCGAAGGCAAATAAAGAGCAATAAGAATTCTTTGGCGCATTGGACGCACGATCGTTCCTTTCAATAAACTTTTGTGGCACTGATTTTTACAATCATACTATATAATATGCATCTGAGCGCGGCCATAGGACTCCAATATATACCTTTGATGGTCTCTCGAATTCACCTATTTAACCAAAATCCGTTAGCTGCGTCACTTGAAACCGAAACGCACAAGAGAAAAAGAAAACAAAAACGCAACTCTTTCCATGCCTCGTCATTCCTACCAGGGAAAGATGTTGACGAAATAAAACAAAAACAGCACTACATTCCCTGCTGCGCCTGAAAATGATGTGAAGCAAAGAAAACGAAAAAAAAAAATCACAATGCGTCTATCCCTGCCGCGCCATTCCCGTTTGTGAAGTGAACGAAAGAAAACAAAAAAGAACACATCTTTCCCTGCCGCGCCATTCCCGCCAGGAAAAGACCTGGCCGAAAGAAAACCGAAGCACAGCACGTACTTCTCTGTTGTGCCATTCTCACCAGGGAAAGGCCTGGATGAACGAAAACAAAAGCGCAACTCGTTCTTATCTGTTGTGCCATTCCCTCCAGGGAAAGGCGTGGGAAAAAAAAAACAGGTCTTTTTCTGCCGCGTCATTCCTGCCACGGAAAGGCCTGGGCGAAAGAAAACAGAAGCACAACACGTTCTTCTCTGTTGTGACATTGCCTCCAGGGAAAGGCCTGGAAAATCAAAAACAAAACCACAAAACGTTCTTTTCTGTTGTGCCATTCCCTCCAGAGAAAGGCCTGGGAAAAAGAAAACACAAAAAGAACTCGTCTTTCTCTGCCGCGTCATTCCTGCCAGGGAAAGGCCTGGGCGAAAGAAAACAGAAGCACAACACATTCTTCTCTGTTGTGCCATTGCCTCCAGGGAAAGGCCTGGAAAATCAAAAACAAAACCACAAAACGTTCTTTTCTGTTGTGCCAATCCCTCCAGAGAAAGGCCTGGGCAAAAGAAAACAGAAAAAGAACTCGTCTTTCTCTGCCGCGTAATACGCGCCTTGGAACGAAGTGGACGAAAGAAAACATAAAACAGCACGTCTTTCCTTGTCGCGCGAATCCCGCCCGGGAAAGGCCTGGACGAAAGAAAAGATAAACACAATAGCTGTTTCCCTGCCGCGCTATTCCCGCCAGGGAAAGGCCTGGACGAAAGAAAACAGAAGACAAACACGTTTTTCTCTTTTGTGCCATTCCCCCAGGGAAAGGCCTGGACAAAAGAAAACAAAAGCACATGTTCTTCTCTGTTGTGCCATTCCCTCCAGGGAAGGAACTGGACGAATGAAAAGAAAAAAAAACACGTGTTTCCCTGCGGCGCCATTCCAGCCATGGAAAGGCTTGGACGGAAGAAAACAAAGCACAACACGTCTTCCACTGCCGTGCCATTCCCTCCTTGGAAAGGCCTGGACAAAAGAAAACAAAGCACCACACGTCTTTCACGTCCCTGCCATTCCCTCCTTGGAAAGGCTTTGACGAAAGAAAACAAAAGTACAACACGTCTTTCCCTGCCGCGCCATTCCCTATAAGGAAGATGCTGGACGAATGAAAACAAAAAAAAACACGTGTTTCCCGGCCGCGCCATTCCCTCCAGGGAACGGCCTGGGCGAAAGAAAATTTCCTGCCGCGCCTTTATAGCCATGGAAAGGTCTGGACGGAAGAAAACAAAAGCACAGCACCTCTTACCCTGCTGCGCCATTCCTCCCAGAGCATGTCGCGCCAACTTGACCAAAGCTTTACATTACTTAGGTCCGCCTAAAGGTATGCCGCGATAGCTTTGTAGATGTAGCTGACATCACGAATACGTGATATAATTGTGACCACGAGTAAAAGGCAGGCCTACAACATGATGTATACTGCTGATAAGAGTGCGAGCAGAACACAAACACTGCGCGGTAAACCCAGGCCGCGACTGACTTCGATGCTGCTAGGAGAGAAACAAATTCGTTCAGTCAAGGTCACTGTACGCACTAAGATCGAAACGCGGACAGCGCCGGGCAGTGACTCTGTCTCGTATTCCATTGCGTTGCCGCCGGCGATGGCGCTGCTACAACTTGGCGTGCTACATAGGGGCATACCTGACGAGAAGCTGGTTTCGCTGATGGCAAATGGTCAAGTATAGTAAATGGCACCAGCTTCAACGTGACAACCGAGTGCCACAAGACAGTGACGGGATCGGACTCTGTGGCTACTGCTTCGCGGCTGTTCGCTTTGTGCGGGACGCGAGCCACTGGTCTTTCGCGTCTCGCCGGAAGAAGCAAATTGGGAGCAGACCTTGTTCGGATTAGCGATTTCAATAGGTGCAGCCTTACAGATTACCTGGTTACTTACTGTCATTTATTTCTATATGACCGAAACGCAACCTATTATAAAGCGTATGTGGCAATGTTGAAATTTAGTTCAAAAATCTTCGCATCTTTGCTTCTTTGCCCAGCTGCTATGACGTGATGGACAGGAACAAACCTCGCTAAAAAAAACTGAACAAGTGTTCAGGACTGCAACAATGAAGGCTTGCGCAAACAAGAGGTTGAGGTTAAGGTTGTCAGTAATTTCAACTGCGCAAAGACTAGTAGAGAGAATGATGACAAAATTTGGAGAGAACGCTTTTAGCTTTAGCTGCAGCTGATGTGTTTTTGCTTCATTTTGCAGCCAAAATAATAGTACTAATTTGAGTGCAAGGTACGGCATGGCACATATCTACATAGTTTGTTATGTGCAACCTTCTTATGTGCGATAAGGCAGCCGCATTTTCGTGCTGTGCGTGACTGAGAGTGGGCTTTTACCTGTATGATGGCGAGGAAGATGAAATCCTCGTGCGGAGTCGCCCCGAACTGGACCTGAAGAGGCCCCGTGGAGTACTGCATGATGACGTTGACGCCGGAGAATTGTTGGGACACGATTACAATCACGGCGAGCATGTAATGCATGATGGGCATCGGTGTTTTCGGGTAGATCACCTCAATCACCTGCGATGACGTGTTCAAAACCTCCGATCATGCGAAGAATGCTTGCCTTAAAGCAAAAACAAAAGTGAGCAGGAGGATAAGCTGTGGATAGGAGTTTCTACATCGCGAGTAGAGAATTCATTCACAACGGGCGTCGCAGTTGTCGCCTTCAACTACTCGCTTTTTATGATTGTTGGATGTCCAGCGATTGCAAAAGGTATAAATAAATGGCATCCAACTTTGTCACCACTAAAAAGCTGCGCATTATAGTTTGAGCTGCCCAAGTATTTTCTCAGACCCTCCCTTTGACTTAGCCTACCCGCTAAATGAGTTAACATTCCGCTCTGAAGGTGAAGTTCCGGCAACTTTTTAGGAAATCTAAGAAACTCTGGTGGTAAGAAACAAGTGGTAAGAAATATGCATGAAGAACGTCAGTTAAGCGAAGGTGTAAATTCGAAGCGAAGGGCAGCGTAGCAGGGGGCGGATGAGATTAGGAAGTCTGCGGGTATAAAGTTGGTCCCAACTAGTGCACGACAGTATTGATTAAAGGCATATGGGAGAGATTTTAGCTATACAGTGGACGTAGGTAGGCTGATCATGATGATGTGACATTGGGTGATTAGTTTGCTTTGAAAACACAGGATAATCCGTAATATGCGGATGAAAGAAAATATTTCTACGCCACTGAATAGAGTTAAGTGCCATGCGTGGGAATTATAAAATGGGTCGCCTTTTTAAATTTTTATTCTTGATCGCCAAAAACACTTTTCCAGGTCCTTTCCGACGTCGCTGCTGAGGTGACTCAGTGGTTATGGTATTCGGCTGCAGGCCCGAGAGATGCGGGTTCGATCCACGTTGCGACGGACCCATTTTGATGAAGGCAAAATGCTAGAGTTCCGCGTACTGTGCGATGCCAGTGAACGGTAAAAAAACACCAGATGGTTTAAATTACCGCAGACATCCACTACAGTGTCCCTCATATCCTGAATCACCTTGGGACTTAAAACCTTATAAACCAAACCATTCCAAAGACAAACAAGGTTCTTTTCCCTTGACACAAAGTAAGCTGGCGCACTTGTCACCAGCATGATCTGGTTGCTGTTTCACCAAAGCCCAAAGCATTTTTCTACCTTAGCCACGTCGCTGGGGATACCGCAAAGAATTGCGAAAAATTAAATTTTGCCGAAACGCTTTTCATGTGGAGGCAATGAGCCTAATTTACTATTTATAAAACGTAGCGCAATCCACTAAACTGAGCTGACGACCGAAACGATATGTAAATACGGGGAGGTCAAAATGCTGCGATACCCACGAGGACCACAGACTTGCTAAGAAACTGGGTGCTTTCTGCGATACACGGGCAAAAAAGTAAAACGAAATGAAAGCCCAGCCATGTTTTTAGAGCGCCTCGGCCAGCACCACGAGATCTCGAAAGCATTGAAAGCAATTAGTTGTAAGGCGTGTGATGCTGGATTAGATTCTCCAAACAAGGAGGACAGCAGTTTAGGCCGCTGTGCACCGACACCGCGGCGGATACGCCCACCACTGATCTTCACTGCTCTTGCTCCTCGACGATAAGAAAAAGGGACATATTTTGTCATGGCCATCTCTAGCCTCTTTTCGTTACCATCAAGGTACAAGCTCGATGAAAACAAAAGCGAAAGCTGGAGCGTAGGTGCCGCGCTCTTCGCTTATATTTTCACCGCCCCTGTACAAGCGACGACTTTACCCTAACACCTTTCCGAATAAATACGTCAGGTCTGCATCCAATATGCAAACCCGACTCATAATCCTTGATGTGTAATGGGGCCACACTTTTGAAGGTGTTATGCAGCAGCACGGCGCCTTCGACGTCATTGGCAAACACTGATGTCTCTCGTCGAAAAGTCCACGCTATAGACTATGACTTGCCTCCTGTACTCCTGTCATCGCGTTAATGTAAATGCTGTTGGGCTAATCCCTGATTTTTCATAATGAGGGTGCAGCGTCAGTAACGCCTGATGAAAATGCGGACGAGCAATGCGTGCGTATTTTCCCGTCCGTTTTTGTTGCGTGATATAGGGGACCCGTGCACACATCATGTTCACCGTCCCTTCTCTCGAGCTCCCGTTTCAAAGTGCAAAAACCAGCTGTTGATTCTTCCACGCGTGCTAATCAGCATCATCGCAGTAGCGCGACTTGCGCAGCTGCTTACCTCGAACTCGCTGTCCGCCAAAGAGGCATATCTGCGCAGCCTCCTCAGCGCCGCCTGGGCGTCGCCACGCCTACCCTGCTCCATTAGCCATCGCGGAGACTCGACGGCGCGCACCAGCAGGACCGCCGTGAGGATGGACGGCACCGCGCAGCACAGGGCCAGCTGCGACCAGTCGATGAACTGGCCCAGAGCGTACGTGTACATTATACCTGCCGCGATGCCCGTCTGGTGAGCGCCACACTGCGCCAAGGGTAAAGAGGTGAGCGCTTGCGGCTTCATCCGCCAATAATGATAGACTCTGTCTTATCTATGTTGCTGAGACACGTTTCTCCTGAACAAAGACTCATTCAATGGGGGAGGGAGGTGCTGTTGGGACGCGAACATAGAATGGTTTGTAGAAGCTATCGCAGTATGTTATATTCGGTCCCAGAGATTTTCCGTCTTCCTGTTCACTCGCAGCTACTCCCCCTCGCGCTACCACTCTCTCAATGTTTCGTACCCCCTCCTCCTCAGGCTTCTAACTCAGTTTAACGTTTACAGCGCGGCAGGCACCCGCTACTCCGTCCACGAACGCGCCATTATCATCTGCGCTCTAAAATGTGTAGGCTCCAATTCCATCAGGGTTTGGTCAGTGCCTCTTGCTAATATGGCCGATGATTTGCGACTTCTCCACACCGCGGTCACACTAAGGGTACCCAAATTGAACTGTCAACTATTTCTCGAGAGCTGTATCATCACTTGTGTACTGCACCTATTAACCGCAATGTATGCAAAGCACCATAAGACCGATAGAGAGACGATCACCACAGCTCACCTGCTTGCCCCTGTCCTCGGCCAGGGCGATTTCGCCGATGTACGCAGGAGCCGCCAGTGAAACGACGCCTGTGCAGAGTCCTAGTGCACCTCTTGCCGTGAGAAGGTACCAGGAATCGGCGGAGGCCCAGGAGATGGCTAGCCACGAAGCAAGCGAGCCCGCAGATCCCAGAGCAAGCGTACAACGGCGACCCAGTATGAATGCCACAAGGGAACTGCCGAGTGCCCCAATGAGAGCCCCGAATGGAAGCACAGAGTCGAACCTGCGGAAACACCCCTTTGTTAGATTTGTCGGCGGAGTGTTTGGGCATGACGTTAGGGGAAATAATGGCAGATGAACTCTCTTAACCGGGGTGGATAACGGAACCACGCCGTGAGATCGAAGATGAAGAAGTGAACGGAGGAACGGGAATGGGGGCGGCTGTGTAGGTGTGAGGGATTTTCTTCTTTTGCCGTTGTGTTCTGTAAAGTGCACGGGCAGTGCACAACTGATGGGGATTACTACATTTCGCCTTCATTGAGGTGCGGAAGCCCCAGTGGCACCAAGTCGAGAGCAGCCTTTTTTAGCCCTCCTGAAGTGACGCCACCAGAAAAAAACGTAGCTTCTAACACGTCCTCTCCCCTTCCTGTTTCAGCCATAGTGCGCCGTGTTGCGCGTACACTTAAGTTGGAAAATAAATGCATATATGTTGTTCTGCCATGTCAGGTATCAGGGTAAACCCTAAAAAATTGTGGGCGCATTTTGTTCCATAAAATGGTTTCGCTCGTTCAAGCAGAGTCACAGGGTTTTGAACATTGTAGAGTGCAGTTCAATGACGCTCTAATAAAAACGCTTTTTCACTTAATAGGAACCAAATTAGCACAGAATAATATCCACGTCCTAACCCTTAAAATAAAGTTACAGTGCGTCATTTCGATTCATGCGGGAGAGTATGCGTTAGCATTAGGGTTCCCCCTGACCATGGCGGGTAGTGTGATGCAGTCCGTCAGTAACCATGTGAAAGGCAGTGCACCCTCTCTACTGTACCAATCCAATACGGGAAATACAGGCTCTCCTCGACTCTTATTGGCGACCGCCGCTACTATCTCGCCATTTCTCGCCTTCCACCCACCGACTCGTGCCCTCCTTGCTTTCACTGTGCCCTCTCCCTCCCTCTCCTTTGCCTCCTTCCTTCGAGGCATTCCACGCCGCCAGCTTAGGGCACGTTTCGCGCTAATGTGGCTTGTAATAGAAACTCTTATATAACCTAGAACCACTGGGTAAAAACGTAAATTTAAAATAAATCTAGCTTTAATTTCCCGGTACTTCTAAAGAAAAATAGCCCCTTCATTTAGCATGCTACGGATGTGCTTCGTCAAGCTACGGACCTCAGCTGCTAACCAGCGGTTTTGTATGCATGAACGGCAATGTGATCGCAATAGGCGGATGCTCCCTGGTGTAATATTTTCTTAAGCGTAGCTCAGGACATCGGTAATGCCCCTGTGTTAGGAGTATTTAACGGATTACAATTTAGTTAAATGTTATCACTGTTAGTACCAGCTTTCTTTCTCTTTTTTTTTGCTTCTGTGGTTCCTAGGTAAACAGGAAAGAACGAGTCAGAAAGCTCTGCCTATTTATGGGACTGCTCACGGGGGCCGCGAACATTAAATCACTTAAAGAAAACCGTACGTCTTCAAGTTTCGTACCAAAACACTGCCTGCCCAGTGCCTTCTCCGACGGAAGCGGTGCCTCTAGCTCGACCGAGGCTGCGACTAGCGGGCAGCGAGTAGCCGATGGCGACGCCCATGCTCAGCGATCCTGCCCACCCGGCTGCGAGCGAGCTCAACAGCCTGCTCTTCGTCTCTACGTGAGAGCGCCGATCTGTGGACGGGATGTCGAAGTATCCAGCCGACGGCGAAGCCGCGGACACTCTAGGCGAGGCCGGACTTGCGGGCGACGTGGGACGGCTTGTGCTGCGCCTTCCAGAGGGCGACTGGCCGGCGGAGCGCTTCGATGAGGGTGTCGCGATCTGAACTTTACGAGGAGATGGCGACGCCATGGCTACCTGTCTCACCTTTCTTCTTCTTATTTGTCTTCTTATTCGTTCTTCTCCTCAGCTTTGCAGCTGGAAATGGCACGTGGAATCGTACATGCTATCAAAGGGATAAGCGTCACTAGTAACTGAAATTATAACGCTACAGAAAATTTTAAATGATGATCAGAAAGAAAAATTTATGCCCTTTATTTCAAGTGGAAATTCGGAAACCAGAAAAATAACGTAGTCTGCTATTTATGGCCAAGAAAGAAGGAATAAGCAATGGATAGATGGATGGATGGAGAACTTCATTCTGCAAGCGACTTTGGTACCTTCGAGGGCTCAGGGCCACCGGACAGGCCCCATACGCACATGTGCCCAGGCCAAGTAGGGCCATGGCAGTTCCACCCCGGTTCACGCAGCAAATGAAAAGGAGGGAGCGCTCAATGAACTTGACTGAACTGGGTACAAGCCAGAAGGAAAAGCACCACATGCTTTAAATTTTGAGCCGACGGATGAAACTTTACCTGCCGTAAATGTGAATGAAAATGTAAGGTGGAACGGACAACGCGGATATGAAAGAAGGGCTGAAAGGATCAGTTCTTTAAAGTTTCTTCCAGAAGAAACAGAGGGCACTGGACGAGCAAGCGGACGTATCAGTAGAAATACTTAGCATGATGCCTTCAGGGTAACTTTAATATTGCCGCCTCAAATTTTCTTAAAAATGCATTGACCTGCATTGGAAATGACCTCAAATTATTCAAGTAGGCACAATACAGCAGAAACGACACCTCGCTTGGTTTGGCATTTACATAACCGAAAGCTAAGTGAAATGTTTATGTATTCACCTATGTTTGCCTACATTTAGAGAGGGAATGGGAGAAACTAAGTGAAGAAGCCCATCAACGCGTGAGCTGCAAGACGGAAAGTAAAGAATTTCAGCATATCGCTGAAGACACTTATCCTGCTTTAACCGACCAGGATGACCTTAAGGTTCATGCCATAAAGTATAATCTCACCGCTATCATGACGGAGTGCCCGCTAGAAGCAGGCGGTAGGATGGTTCGACAATATACCGGCAAGTTCTCTCAGAAGGCGAAAGATCAGATAAGAAAACGCGGAAGCACGAAATCCTTTAACCCCACATACAGAACACAACTGACTGCGCTTTCAAAGCTACTCAATATAGCAAAGTAACTGACATTAAGAACTTTATTATGGAGAGAATCGAACATGCTCTATGGACTAGAGGTAGCTGACAGCGTTCAAGAGGAAACTAAGCATAGACAAAAATAAAATATATGCGCTAAGATGCAAGGAGAGTTATTTCCTTAGCAATAACTGCAAAATAGTTCATGCAGCCCACGAGTTCGTTACAAATCTATACAGTTGCCAATGCAATCCTTGTGTTAATGAGAGAGGCAGTAGCGCACAGCATTTGGGCATCTAGCCAGCAGCGAAATAGGAAGAAAGCCTTAGGAGCAACCGAATGGGGTAAAGCCGCTGATGAAGATCAGGTAATAGGAGATATGGGGAAGGTAGTGAAAGTATTGTGCTCAGAAATCTAGCTACCCTGAATACTCGATGTTTTATAACCTCGAGCATGCCTGATTGTTGGAAGAACACTAGCATCATCTTAATGCATAAGAAACGGGACGTCAAGGACTTGAAAATTACAGTCCGATCAGCTTACTGTTCAATAAAACTTGTTGCTGGGCTAGTTGGTGACACATACTGTGGTGTCACTCACTAGCCCAGCACTGTGCGTACTGTGGCAAATTTGTGTTGCCTTTCTTCTGCAGTCGTCCTTTTTGCGCTACCTTTTTATCTGTTCGTTTCCCGCAACGAATTTACTAAACTAACCCGTAATAGAATCAGGACAACCTTAGAATTGAAGTTAACTATGTGAACAGGCTAGATTTCGTAAAGGCTACTCGACGATGGGCCATTATTACACTATCAGTCAGGTGACAGAAACATGCGCATTATATTACCGCTAATCGTTGCAGTGTTTGTTGATTCTTCAAAGCTGCCGCCACGCCGCTTTATCGCGTTGTTTGGGATACAGACGCGAACAGATTTACCTCGATTGATTGCATCCACGCAGAGCTTAATCTACGTTGTTCCAGAATGTTCTAGTAACTTTGCACGCTTCATCTATAAAGTTCCCTATCAGCTTTAAATTGAGCACGGCCGATAGCGGCAGGCATTCTGTTCGACGACCGCCGAGCACGCTTGTTGCTGTGCCGCCGCCGAGTGATGCAGTCCATTGTGGGCGCAAGTCAGACCAAATAAAGAGTTTTGTTTAGACACCATTTTCAGAGTCTTTCTGTTCTGTGAACTGAAGTCATCTTCGTGGCATCTGGTGGATGTGCTGGGTGAAACCTGTCGTCGAAGCTTTTCTCGGAAGTGGCGTCGTTTTGAAGGCGGTTCGCGTCGTGATCGTGGCTGTCATTGTACGCGGCGTCGGCGTGTCGGCAGCGGCGTCTTCGTGCGGCATGGTCATTTGAAGATCTTCGGTGTTTCGCTCGGGAGCAACCTCACCTCCAGAGGTTGTTGTCTTTTTTTTTTCTTTATTCTCAGAAACAGTACACAAACTGTTGGTTGGACCCATAGCCTTTACGGCTAGTGAGGGGTCCAAATACAACACAAGCACAATACTACCGCAGACCGTGTAAAATAAAAAACTTCAAGATTAACACACACAATTGATTCCTACATTTCCATGGAAATTAAATAGTGTTTTAAAGATGCTGAAAAGTTATATTTTTCTTTAACTTCATTCGGGATTTCATTCCACACATGGGCTCCACTGTATTTTAGGAGTCTCCGGCCGTACATATTGTAACAAGGTGGTAAATTAAATAGATTCTTAGTTGCAGCTCTTGTTTGTTTCATTGGTAATCTAAATAAACTAAGGGGCAGGGGGTTGTTAGATTTTATTACATTGTTTACTATTTCAGCTATCTTCAGTTTATATGCCATTGATAGGGGTAAGATACGAAGCTGCTGAAAGAGTGGCCTGCTGGGGTGTGTATTATTTGAATAAGTTATCATACGAACAGCTAGTTTTTGAAGGCGAGAAACAGGATCTAGGTATGTTTTATATGTACCACCCCACGCTTCCAGGCAATAAGATAATTGACTGTGCACAAAGGCGAAATACAGAACGCGTAGAATTGGAAGATCAAAGGAGTCCCTGGCCTTTAGTAAAACATGACAACCATAGGCTAATTTGGAGCAAACATTATTAATTTGTTCTTTCCAGTGCATATCAGACGCGAACAGGACACCAAGATACTTGTATTGAGGCACCCTCAGCAGAGTCGTGTTGTCGATAGTTACAGATATACGTTCGTAGTTCATGTTCTTCCTGCGCGAGTGAAACACGGTGTACTTTATTTTCTCAGTATTAAGGGTTAACCGATTACTTTTAAACCACTACGAAACTTCACCAAGCTCTTCATTAATTATACATTTAAGTGCCACTAAATTTTCCCCTGTAAAAAGCAGTGCAGTGTCATCAGCATATATTACAGCTTTCGAATATTTCAGCGTTGATGGAAGGTCATTAATATACAGGGAAAAGAATAGCGGCCCAAGCACGGAGGCCTGAGGCACACCTAGATTAATGCTTTGCGGTAGTGAGGCTAAATTGTTCACGACAACATATTGTTTCAGCCCTGTAAAACAGCTTTTAATTAGATCACGAATTTTCCCTCTTAAACCGTAGGTTTCCAATTTCTGTTGTAGTATTGTGTGATCAACCGTATCGAAAGCTTTTGATATGTCTAAAATATACTACTATGGCCAGCTTGTTATTATGCAGTGCAGAATTTATAAGTTGTGAAAGAACAAGAACTGCGGATGACGTTGACCTTTGGGGCCAGAAGCCATGCTGATTATGACATATAATGTTATATTTATTTAGAAAATTTTGTATACGTGTACAAAGAACCTTTTCAAAAACTGTATTAATTGCATTTAATACCGATATTGGTCTGTAGTTTCGCGGATCAGATCGCTCACCGCCTTTATAAATAGGTACAACCCTTGCAACCTTCAGCTCGTCAGGATATATTCCGTTTGCCAATGAATGGTTAAATATGTGTAGTAGATGGATCGCTAGTATATCAATGTTGTTCTTGATCAGTCTAACGGGTATTGCATCAGGTCCTGCCGCCTTGCCGGCTGAAAGGCTGCCGACTGCAGTGATTACTTCTTCTATGTCTATGTCAGGCAAAGCAAAACTGTTGTTAACGCGTTCCGGCATCTTCGCCGTAGGTGCGTCAGCATGAACTTGCGCGGCAACCGTAGGCCCAATAGAAGCAAAATAGGTATTGAATGATTCTACTGTCTTCGTCAACTGTCTCAGGGAGTGTTGCCGTACTGGATCCGTTTTCCGTACGGGGTTGGGAGACCTTCCTCGTACCGCGGCTACGTAGCTGCGGTGTGGCGACGCAAAACGCGAGGCTGACGGCGATTGTGAGCGCGAAAGGCGGTTGGGCAATGCTGAAGGCGGGTATCGGAGTCGCTTCTCGACACAACATTGGTCAAGATGACGCCCGCTCCGTCCCGGACAGGAGTTCCGCTGAGTGAAGTGTTCGTTAGTGGAGAAAGAAGACTTAGTTTATTTTACATATTTACAAGCTTTTCAGTTCAGAAGGGAGCTCCTTCAACTGCATCTGCAGTCCAGTTTTATACACTGCGTCTTCCCTAAATTCCCCAGGTAGGGGACGCCCTCGCCGTTGTGGGTGTGGCCAAAACTTTCACTATTACACACAAACAGACACCTCCGCACATATTGACACGCCCCTGGCATAAGTTGAGCCCGAGGGAGAGGGGTATGCGGCCAGGACCCCGCCGGGCTGGCAGGAGACGTCAGGTGTTCGACCCGCTCTCCGCCGGTCGGTGAACTTCGAAGAAACCGAGGCGCAAAGCCGGAGCGTTCCTTCGGGAGAAATTCCCCAGTGGTTCTGCCATTAGCGATGTCCGACGAAGCCCTCAGACGAGCCACTGTGGCGATCCGTTCCCACGCTGGTGCTGTGCCCATGAAGCCAGTAGTCGGGTCGGTGGAGACGTCGGGGAAAATCGGAAGACAACCGAACCACTTCGCTGCTGGCGAAAGCGACTCCTTAAAGAGATTTTCGCAGAACCCTGCTCCCCGCTTGTCCCACGCAGCAACGACCGGGCGAGCGCGGTAAATGCACCCCACAGACACCTGGCGAGAGATTCTGTCTTGGTGGCAATCCTCGAGACATTCGGGCGCCAATCCTAATACCAGCTTGCGGCAATTCCAAATAGCAAGTATAACCTCTCGACGCAGGTACTCGTCGATTTCCTGCGGACGCTGGCCGAAGCGTGGTCATGGGGCGTCAAAGGAAAATTCTCGATGACCAATACGTCGGTACGGGCAGTGACGAAAAATATGGCCGGCCTCAACGCAATGGAAGCCTAACGGCCGGTTCTCAGAAGTCCTCCAGGAATCGCATATCATGGGGCTTGAGCGTCGCTCACAGGCTGGGCGGGTGGGGGCAGCGAAGCGGCGTTAGGGAACAAGTAGTTCATGACAGAAAGGACGTATGGGTGGTCGTTGGTGCTGAGGAGTGCGTACTGCAGCGGCGTAGGTCAAGGCCTGGGGTTCTGTGGCCGTCGAGGTGCCAAGTGCCTGTTGCATTTCTTCCCGTACCACATCCATGAGTGTCCTTGCTTGCGGCTATGGGAAGGATGACTGTAATCGGCGTAGCTACTCGCGAACGATTTCGCGGATCACTTCCCGCAAGTTGTCACTCGTGGTGGTCGTCGTGTGTGGACAGTGTTTGACCAACTTACGTCGTTAACTTATGGGGAGCGCGCAAAAAGGTTCGTTTTTTTTAGCACGCAATTTGTCCAGTCTCGCTTTCCCAGGATTTCTTCTCCGGCTGTGCTGGTCATTTTATCTTGCAATTTTGGCGCAAGTTCCTGCGTCGTTCGTGCAGTGCCTGCCCTGCCAAACTGGCACTTTGTTTGAAAAGTGTGCAGTTACTGAACAAATAAAATAAATCTGGCTTTTCTTTATTTAGCTATTCGTGGTGCCTTATCTTGTTGGTCTTGGCTGGTGAACGCAATCTGCTGTTGGTGGAAGCCTTGAAACTTTAAATGCCCCGTTCTGTAATGACTGTGGCATGCTTAATCAGGCTCTGCAGTTTTTTTAGTACCCTACCGAATAAATGCCACCAGGAAATCTTATATGTCTAAGATATTTTCAGTCATGTTCTGTTTTTAGAGTGTTAGCCATTTATTTCTTAGAACGCGTCTAGTAAACAAACGGTCAAAAGTTGTTTGATATCTTCTCTCCTTCCCGATGTTTCATGATTCGGAATAAAATTAAAAACTTTCCATGTCAAGGGATTTGACATCAACAGAGCACTTGTGGGTATTTGCTCCGTCGATTCTTCTTTTATAGGGCCCCCGAGTAGTGTGTTTAAGACTGTCTATAATACACTTGCATTATGTAGTGTATAGGCCACCGTGCGTTCATGCCGCCTACAAGACATCAGAAACAAGCCGAATATTTACAATATACTTTTAAATATTCGCACTTCTATGGCTCAGGCGACCAGCATTGCTAGGCATTCGCTCTAAGCCCCCCCCTTCCCCCCCCCCCCCCCCCCCACGGGATATCCCACGCGCGTCGGAAGCCGGTGGAGGGGCCGAGTGGCTGGGGCTGGCGGGGGAGCGCCGACATTTCAAGCAAAAGAACGGCGCGAGAACATGGAAAATCAATTTTTTTATGTATAACTGAGCTTCCACAAAAGGCATTAAGAAAGTTCTTGATGGGTGATACTTGTGTTGCGGCATCCTTTAACGTCCTAAACCTACCAAATATAATTGAGACTTCGTTTGAAAGCAGCTTTAGTGCTTGATCTCTCCCGTCTGCGCTTTCTTTTGAGCCGATGGCGCATGTCCTTATGGCATTGTTTATTAGGCAACCTAGCGCAGAGTTGTTTGGAGGAGTCATAATCACGCGTTGTTTCCAAGTTGTCCGAGGTAACTGTTGTTGTTCCATGAACCTTATCGCGAACGTTCGATGCTGCCCATGAACTGAGCAGAGACGAAAGCGGCGCTGATTTTAATATTTGACAATGGCCGAGTGCGCCTCGCGTATCACCGGCGCCGAGTTTTTGGAAAATTCTTGAGTGCTGGGTGACTATTTCTGCTCCGCACACACCTTACGAGCCACAGCGCCACCTCTTTGTTTTGCTCCTGAGAATCTTTCACCAGGGCACTGAGCCAGCCGCCGACTTGAATGGCTGCAACAGGTACAGGAACCAGTCGCTGACCGCACCCGACTACTGATGTATGCTTCAGCTTCAACGTCTACGGCACCATCATCGGTCATGTCTCACAAGCGCCGTGAGCCCCAACTTTCACGACATTCTGGACGAAAATTCTCAAGGACGGATTAAGCAGCATGGTTTTTTTCCACTTTCCTCCACTCTTCAGTTTTTTTCTGTTTTACGACATTATACTGAAACCACTGTTTATTTTTTGGTTACGGTGATGGAAGTGGACGCTGTTGAACTTCAGTCCGGTCGGTCAGCCGCTGCCGCCCAGAGGAAACGTCTTGGCCTCTCGAATGACGCAAGCAGCCAGGCCACCGTGGCGTACTCGGCCACCAGTGATGACTCTTCGGCTGACGACGGCTTTATCAGAGTCCTAAGCAAGAAGGCCAAACGGAGACTGCGCAAAGGAGAGGACTCGTCGTCGTCGAGTACATCCCCGATTACTAGGCAGCGAGGATCATCGGCACATACTGTCCTATTTGTGCCAGAGACTCCCAGCGAAAATCTCAACCACATTAATGGGCAAGCCACGTCTGCATTCCTGGAGGCTCGCGTCCCGGGAGCAATTAAAGATGTGAGGGGTGAATCGTTTTAGGAATGTCGTCGCCACTGATGTCATGGACCGGAACGCGCTTGAGAGTTTGAGCAACATCAGAACGCTCGGCGGCATCAGCGTTCGTTCCCATGTCCTTCTAGGTAGTGGCACTACGGCAGGTGTCATTTACTACGTCGACGTAGCCATCCGCGACTCTGATCTCACCCCTTTTATTCAACCAGCTACCGACGGTGCAGCCATACTGCAAGCTCAGAGCCTTGGGAGGACAAAGTGCATCAAGTTGAATTTCCAAGGGGACTGCATTCCAACGTCCATGAAGGTTGGGCACTTTCGGCATGCAGTTAGGCTTTTCGTCCCGAAGCCTCTCCAGTGTCGAAAATGCATGAAGATAGGACACGCGAGTAGTGTGTGCGATTTCCCCATTGTGTGCCAACGGTGTACTCAGCCACACAGCGGCAATTCTTGCCGGGCAACAGTCCTTACGCGTGCGAATTACCGCGGCAGTCATGACGCTGCCTCAAAAGATTGTCCTCGCCTGTAAAGAGAAAGGGCGATACTCAAACAAATGTTAAGAAACAATTCCACACACAGAGAAGCTGCCGCTAAGGTGAGACGACGTGGTCGCTCTCGTCCCACACCTTCTAAATGTGTAGCAAACATTGTAAAGGATCGTCCAAGAATTTCCGCACCTTGTCCTCCCCCTTCGCATACTACTTTAAGGATTGGGAGCAATATGACTTGCGAAGCACAGACAGTTGTCGCAGACGGGCCTTGGCCATCTCTGCCTGAGCTACACACACCCGCAGTGACCAAGAAGGTACTGCGTACTCAGAGCCCCGAGCCCATTGCTAATCAAGCGCAAGTCACAACTCCGGTCCAAGATCGGGACCACCAAGTGACTTGGCCATCGCTCCCGAAGCAACCAGCACCCACCCCAGCACCGCGCACCCAGTGTGTTGAGCCTAGTGCTGGTCGGGTAGTAGCTGAGAAACCGTTCCAGGTCGCAGACGAGCAAGTGATCGCAATGCTAAAGCCAATCGTGAATGCCATGCGTGTGCTGCTTTTCAGCATGCACGTACCAGCTGCACGGAATGCACTGCAGATGCTGGATTTGTTGAATCGAGTGCCTGCAGCTGTCTAATAGCTGGAACAACGCATCCTCTAGCCTCATCCTTCCGAGAGGAAGTCCGATGCTTATGTTGTCATAAACATTATCAGCCTCGATGGCAAGCAGCCTTTCTTGACACTGAAACGTCTGCGCTGCCTTATGATGGAGAGCCCTTGATCTGTTCCACTCAGGTCGCAGCAGTCGGCAGCCCTCAAGATGTGCGGGCTACAGCTGCGGCGGCCTGTGACTTACAGTGCTTGTGTCATTGCCTGTCGTGCTTGCCACGGACCGCATTTTTCTACTTCTTATTCTTTTACGCCCCCTCATTCCACTCCCCCAGTGCAGGGTAGCCAACTGGAAAATTTTACTGGTTAACCTCTCTGCCTTTCCCCTACTACATCTCTCTCTCTCTTCCTCTACTCTGCATTGCTCTGGGAAATTGCGACATTTGTTTTGTACATTGAAACTATATGGCAGGGCCGCTTGTTAAATCCATAACCCTGGTTGCCAATCTGGGATACAAATAATAGGGAGGTTTTGAGAAGCTTAGAACCTCCGACCGTGAAGAAGGTGCCCGCTGTGTGAACACTGATGAGAAAGAAGATGAGAGAGATACCTTATTGATGCGAGGCGTAAAAAGCAGCTTTTCAGAAGCCTCGTACGATGCCCACAAAAACTGTTGCCGTATGAGCCACGGAGTTGACCACCACTGAGAGAACCCCACATGCCAAAGGTCGACAAACCGGTAGCTGCAATTCCTTCTGAACAACTCTGATTCCTTGTCAAAGTTAATGCAAATATATGAGAGTCATTAATGAGATTGCCTGAGAGACTCTTCGCCGATTTCAACTTTCAACCCCTGACGTCAGATATCTGGTATCTCATTACTTACGATATTGTAGACTTAGCGACGAGGTTCGATAAAGATCCGAGCAGGATGAGGCTATACTAATCGCGATAAAATCTTCCAGACATGCCCTGTACGCTGATAAGTACTGCTTCGACTGTCAGAATCTTACGTTTCTCGTCTACGTCTTCAGCAAGCACGGCGCACACCCAACCCACAGAAAACAACTTTTGCCTAGTTGCAGCAGCCTAACGGCAAGAAGGGTACCCGCAAATTTCTTGGAATCTGCGCGTATTGCAGACAGTTTACTTTTGTATTTTCACTTAACGTCGAAATCCAAACCGAAAAAGCAGAGGCAGACGCGCCATTAAAATGCGAAGTGCCTCAAGCGAAACACTGCGCTCAAGTTCAGCGTCATTTATAGTCCCCTGCGGTAATTTAAAATTTTGGCTACTAGGCGAAAATTTCAAGTTCCCACAGGGGACTATAAAGGACGCTGAACTTGAGCACAGTGCTTCGCTTGAGGCACTTCGCATTTTAATAGCGCGTCTGCCTCTATTATATCGGTTTGGAGTTCGACGTTAAGTCAAAAGGCATACACAAACTGTCTCCAATACGCGCAGACTTATAGTCCTGTGCGGTAATTTGAAATTTTTGCTATTAGGCGACCCGCCGCTGCGGCTCAGTGGTATGGGCGCTCGGCTACTGATCCACAGATCCCGGGTTCGAACCTGACCGCGACGGCTGCGTTTTTATGGAGGCAAAATGCTAAGGCGCCCGTGTGCTGTGCGATGTCAGTGCACATTAAATATCCCCAGGTGGTCGAAATTATTCCGGTGCCCTTCATTACTCCTCTTTCTTCCTTTCTTCTTTCAATCCCTCCTTTATCCCTTCATTGACGGCGCGGTTCAGGTGTCCAACGATATATGAGACAGATACTGCGCCATTTTCTTTTTTTAAAAACCAAATAATATTATTAATATAATTGTTATTAGGCGAAGGCCGAGATTTAATGTGATGCAAGTTGGGCCTGAGCGCCGTCCTTGTGCAAAAGAACGATGGGCTAGGAACAAGCAATTCCGTATGCATGCTCTCCACTCTCAAATAACGAAACGAACTATTTGATGACCGAAGAAAGCTTCGCCATCATATGGACAACCTCGATATTGCGCCCGTAAAGATTGGACGACCTTTGATGATTCGTTGTGAACACCACGCTCTGTGCTGGCTGGAGAATCGGAGAAGACCTCCGGGCGTCTCGTTCGATGACGACTTCGGCTCTAATAGTTACACACCGTTGTGTGTAATTCTGGAAAAAAAAGCGCTTTGATGAAGGGTGTTTGAAACATGCACTTGACGACGAGCTACCGAGAAACTGCCATGATTAAGTCTTCCTGGCTATGTTAAGCGCCAGAGTTTTAGATCAGAAGCAGCGCACGCAACATGATGTAAATCTCGATTACGCGAGGAGTAAGATAACCTCAGAGTAGGGATTGTTGAAGTGCATAATATAGTCTTTATTTCTATAGACCAATGTTCTCCTGAACTTCAATTTTGCGCGCACCAAGACCCGATTCCTTATTGTTGCGCCGACAAACCTTCGACAAAATTCTGGCGGGTCCTTATGGCAACCGGAGAGCTGGACACAGGTTTAACACGCACGCTCCACCTAGTTCAAGAGATTCATTACTGGCCGTGGTTTTCTCTACATGTCGCACTTGTCATGATTGTCATCAGTACTACTGACGAATGGTGCAACCGACCAGACTATGTGGACTTTTAAACACCATACAACCACCGACAAAGTCCTTCCACCAGATTGTAATGGATCTGTTCGGCCTTTCCCAGCGGTAACATGGGCCAGCGAGTGAATAATCGTGGCGACCGACTAGTTGATCTGGCATGCCGAAGCTGACGCCGTGCCGATTAGCACTGCATCTTAAGTCAAAAATTGCTTCGACGAGCAAACACTTTCACGTAAAGCCACCTTGAATTCTCTCACCGCAGGGAGTCGAACAGTATTCACTACCGCGCTTACCCAAGCCATTCTGAACTCCAGCCACACAAGCCACCGACGTAAGGCTCTTACAGTTCATATAGAAATGGCCTTAGGGAACGCCTTAACAAGGCCACTGCCGACAGCGAAAGACTACAGATGTCATTGTGTCCTGCTTAGTGGTCGCATTCAATACCTCGGTTATGGAACAAACACAGCTGACACGCTCAAGCTTGTGCACGACATAGATGTCTCGACCACGGTAAAGGCACCGACGCCCGACGATAGAATCAGTGACGACGGGAAACTGAAAACCGCCCAGATGACCACTCATGGCTATGGAGGCATTTCGAACAACGGACCTATCAGAAAAGCGGTGCGCCAATATTTCGAAGCATGAAAGAACTACTTGGCTTCAATTATGAGCTCGTTTTCTACGTTGCGATGACCCACATGTCATGCAAGCCTTGATGTTATTGCATCTAAATCGCTAAAAATCATACCACTTGTGCTAAGGATGCTCTTCTTTTGGCCGATTATTTTAGAATTTAGTTTTGTTTTAAGCTTCGGGAATTGGTTGGGATATTGCTTGAAACAATACCTTCCAGTTTAACAGGAATGTGTTGTCGCAATGCTTCTTTTTAATATCTGCTCTTTACTTTGGATCTTTATTGCCGACGGTGCATGAGCTTAATACTTTGTTTCCGAGCCAAAAGTGTACCTTAGCGCATTCGAGCAGTAATAATCATATGATTATGTTTCCACGTTATTAAACCGCAAGCATTCCGTGGCCCATTAAGCGAAAATCAGTTTGCGTGCGTGTGTGTATTTTGATGGTATTTATAAAAGATGGCATCCACATGCAACCTGGCAGGTGGTGGTTATTTTAAGGTTTGGACGCGAGAGTTAGCTCTGGAATTGCAGCCTGGATCGCCTAAATTCCACTAATGGCAGCAGCTGCCATCGCAGGGCCGTGACGCAACGCTCAACCACTGCACCACTGCGCGAGGAGCGGTATGGCGACTACGAGGGATCTATGAATCCTAAGTAGAGAAAAGCCATTGCTTCATATATGTGCATTAACTTATCAGCCATCATACCTTTAAGGCGGACAGCGGGTCGCTGCAGGGCGCCGACTGCGTTCACAAAGTGAGAGGCGGGCTTGCGCCCCTTCCCACACGTATGCAGTCTGAAGTTTGAAAGCACGAACTGCTTTGCGAGTTGGTTTTGCTTAACGGACTTGAAACAGTTGAAAGGCACACGGCCTAAGAGGAAGACAGAAGGAAGAGTAGAAACGAACACAAGACAGCGCTGAACTGAAAACTGGCATTTATTAGGTGCGCTGCCCATATTAATACACGTAAGACAACCAAAACAAACGAATTAAAACCACCGCAACCAGCAGACTAATGCACCAAGAATCCTGCAAGACGACAGCGGATAAGTCACACAGTTCAGGAAAAGGAACACTTTTCAAAATAATGACATCGACGGAGCTCTTACACAGCTATAACCCGGTTTCTTGATCTCTGTGGCCTCAAAAACTTCTCGACACAGCTGATATTTGTTTCTTGCAACAAATTTTAAACATGTAAAAGCTGTCCAGATTGTCGAAGAATTCGAGTGGCAGACATTTCGTACATTCATAAATTTCACATATTTTGAGCAAAGTGTAGCAAAACGTTCAGAGTGAACGTTGCTTTTTTTTTTTTGCTCTGGAGAACCTGAAGAAAAGATTCACTGCGAAAAACAAAATTATGTTCAAGCATTTTGACAGCACTCGCACCAGCGTAAGCCAGATTTGTACAAACACACATGCAAACATTACTTGTAACGATGAGGACAGTCTAAGCAATTTTTTTTATACACTTAGAACCACGAGCGGAGAAAGTGGCTGTAATAGAGGTCCAAAGTGAAGAATAAGTTTGACGAGAACACAGGATGTTGAGATCTTCATCAAGTTTTGCCTAAATGTATGTTTGGTGTAACATAGATGTTGGTAGATGAGCTTCAAATGTTTTAAGGCAGCAGTAAACAGATCACTAAACTGTTATAATTTCACACTGCTGCAGAGAAAATCACATTCGAATCTATATTCGTAAAATCTCTGTGTGAATTAGCAACGTTTTGCTTCATGGCCAGCAGCTTAATTGCCACTCAAAGCTTGATTTGATAGGTCCGTTGTCAAATTAAAGGAAAACGGCGCAAATGACCGGCAGTTAATAAATCCCAAATAAGACGAGCAGCTTCCAGCAAGTATACATGAATTAATGGCCCCTTTAACGCGTGTGCTTTCAAAAGGCTAGCAATTTTGCACAAAAGTTACTTCAATATTCACAGTCAAGCTGAGCTTTCTCGAGGAAAATTTTGAAATTTGAAAAATTGTAACATATTGCTATGAAAATATTGAATGTAATGGCTTGATTTGGTTTATTGGGGTTTAACGTCGCGACGCGTCTCAGACTATGAGGGACGCCGTAATGGAGTGCTCAGGAAATTTAAACCACCAGGGGTTCTTTACCGTGCGCTGACATAGCACAGTACCCGGGCCTCTAGAAATTTCCATTCTGCTGATATGTAGCAAATTCATTCTTTTAGTGTGTTTCCCGCGAGAGCATCAGACAGTTAAAACTGCCATAGAAAACCAACGGGGAACGCTTTATACGATAGCAAAAAACGTGAGTAGAAAAATACAAAACTGGAATCGGGTGAGCTGCAGATATATTGATTGTTATATTGAAATCTGACCTTATAAAAAATATTGCGTTCAAAAGCGGTGTCTCGCACAATATTGTTTTTGTTCATAATTATAGCGTACGAGGCGATTGATCGAAATGCAGGCCAAGTGTCAAAAAAGCGTTATCTTATACCAGTCTCTTCAAGCACTCATCCCGAAATTAACGTTTCTAGTCCGTATCTTGCAGTGACTAACGAGTAGAGCCTACAAATGAAGAAAAAAAATGAATTTGTGCATCATGGTTGTACAAGCACTGGAAAAGGTATATGTAAAATGAACACGAGTGTCCATGTTTCACAGTACACCACTAAATAGCGAGCCAAAGACCGGCACTTGAATTTTGGGGAAAGGGTGGATTTTGTGCAGAATCTGCATCTGTAATGTTGACGGCAGTTTTTTCTCTGGTTGCGTTCGGAGCTAAAGATGAGTACAAACGCATCTGATGACGGCAAGAGATTTAAGCTATTTCTATGAGCGATTTTGGATAGGATTGTTTAATCGTTACCTTCGCATCACAGAACGGAGCATGTGCACATATTTTAGCAGGCAGTGCGTATTCGTTGACAGTAAGGAAATGTTCAGATTTATTTCATTTCACGCAAAGGCTCATATTTGTAATGTATCAACGGTACGGCATTTTGAGATTGGGTTTGGCCTCCCAGGTTGTGTGAGAAACTTGAATGGAATATTTTCTCTCAAATTTGTCGCGAAGGGCACCCTAAATAGATACAACGTCAAGAAAGGTGGAAATTTGATTAATTGCCTTTAAGTCGGCGTAAATACGTAAATAATGAACAGTACCATAACTTCCTGTGTCGCCTCCTGACTCCTCTAACAGCTTCTAAGAGGAATTTGGACGTCAGAAAAATATATGGGCAAAGCGGACTCAAACTACTGCACACAATTAGGCAATTTTGTGAATTATCTGCCTGCTGTGGTTGTTACTGAAAGGCCGAGAACAAATTATTATTTACAACAAGATGTGGTCTGCTGCATTTCGCATTCACGCTCTTCTGATACGCGAGAGAACATTATAGTCGTTTAACCACGAAATTTACTGCAATGCATTGGTCAGATATGTACATGAACTATTTACTAAGTTTATACGAAGCGGCAAGTGAGAACGCCTTGAAATCGTCAAACCGACAGAGCACAACAACTGGCGCAAGGCTGAGCATGACAACAAGCAGGAGTGCCTCTCCTTTTTCAAGTCAGTTCTATGACCCACTTTCATGAGATGAACATCATTAAAAAAATAAGCATTTGTTGATACAAAACAGATTTGCAGGGCCGGTGTTTCATTTGAGAGTTCGATAAGCTCCGCAGCCCGATCATAAATAAATACTATGAAGGAGGTCCTCGAAATATTGCAAAGCACTGAGATGTAGTACATGAGAATCAAAATTAATTGGCACTGTAAGGCCCGCAGAAAGATATCCCAAGAGTGACATTCAGTCTATAGAATTCACAAAGGTAGGCTCAGCAGTTTCTAGAACGTCTCAGAGGCGGCAGTTCTTTGAGACCAGAAGTATGTTATTTTTCTGGAGCCATTACATCGCACCCAATATCTGAAAACGTAGGTTTTAGAAGAAAGTGGGTATTTGGTGAAAGTGGAATTTCGGAAACCCGAGCAAGCGTATCATTTCCCAATAATCTTTAGTGCATTGAGGCATAAATGGTGAATGGAAAAGGATTGAAATGAGATCTTTATGCAAATGTTTTTGCGACATTGATTAAAGAAAGCTTGTTGGAAACAAGGCCCAAGAAAACTTACTGCAAGATGAAGCTATGCATTAACCCCACTAACAAGGACGGTCACGAAAGCTAGAGGACGCATTCAGTGTGGACAAATCATTGAAATATATTCCGGCAAGAGCGCATTAAGTACAGTGTTGAAAGAGCCTAGGAAAAACCACATAGATGCAAGCAATGTGCCGCACGTAAAGATGGAGTGGATCATTGCCACCAGCACTCACAGAGCGGGAAAGAAAATCATGTTTTATAGGCTCAAAAAATGAAGTCTACAAAAAAGTCGCAACTACTCGGTGAAAGTGGTGAATATAGAGCCTATAGAGTAGAGAACAATCGACAAAAAATAAAATGTTTATTCTGAGAAACAAGTTCAGGTGGCAGCTTTGCGAAGATATTGGCAGATAATAAAAGGCAGAAATTCGAGCATAGCGCTGTGTAGTAGATATGCGACCTTCCAACCGTTGTTACAGCACTAGCACGGGTTGACGGGACGTGAAGGTACCTGGGATGCATACACGCTCCTGCATACTGCCAACTTACCATCTAAAGCTACTAAGTCGATGGGACAATTTCAGCCAGGGTAGGCTTTCTGCACCAAAAAGCGGTGAACGATCTGCAGAGGCCAGTGCATTGCGTTCAAAATACACGACACGGACACTGAAATCGACGGTACTCTGCAGAACGCTCATACATAGGGCCCTAAACTAAGTGGAAACAAAAGAACAATAAAGATGGACGCATGTTAACTAAGAATCAAGCGAGGCAGAGTGGTTACTGCAGCAGTTATGGGAGGAGATTGTGAGGAACTCAATTACCTTTTCAAGGTCAATTTCAAGCATTCTGATTTGTTCATTCGAGTAACTGCAGTAACTGCAAGCCATTTCGGGCTACTATGCAGGTCAATTTGGACTGCAGCTCCCCCAGCCCTTATGTCTGGAGATTTGCACTCGTAGTGGACATTGCCAACAATGAGTATTAGGTTTACAGTCGGCGTGAGAGAGAAATTTCCCAATACTCATCGACAGGCTGCAAGCTTTTTCACCGGTGCAGTTTAGCATCAATCACTAGGCGAGTTTTATTCAACGACTGGCAGATAACTTCGATATCCAACTTTTTATGAAAACCCTAGATAGAAGTGGGCTCGATATGGAGATAACGGCCTTGTAGAATTCTCTCGATAGGCGGTCTTTCGAACTCGTCGTCGTCAACTAATCAATTTTCAAGCTGCCAGAGGACATAGAGCTGTCGCAATCAAGGCTCGTGTAATGCAAGAGAGTTGCAGAGCTGGCCGAAGTGAAGGAAAGTGTCACATCCCCATCTGCGCTATGCAGGTCTTGATTTCCGCGGCAGCCACTGCATTATGCAATGATGGGGTCTTATCGGGCAATGGTAGGCATATTCATTACAATGTATGGCACAGGTTTAGTAACTGCTGAGGGGGAACAGCAAGGATAATTATATCGGTACATAAACACCGCAAAACCGCCACTAATGCCGTCCAAATCCTTCCATTTCGGCGCCCTCCACGGCGTTGTAAGCTCTCCGAGTCAATTTCTGTCATCCTGCTGTATGACAAGCCTCCACAAGAGAAATATCATTCTCATCCGCTTTTAGGCATAGGCGGGATGGTCGAATGATGCCTAGTGAATTTCACAACCTCCCAAGTATTTTTTTTTGCCTTTTACGTTGTTTACGAGTGCTTTCCGACGTGCATATATGCGCTTGCGAAGGAAATAAATTTAGAATTAATTGGCTGGATTCACAGTTAACAAACAGAAGAGTATACACCCGTCGCAAAGGAATCAATGGAACAGGTCCATAAACAAAAATGCAAGTTTGTTTCGTGGGAGCAAAGAAGCAGCACAACTATGAGTAATGAGAGCAACGAGGAGATAGCAATGCGCCATGTAATTCACAAGATGGTTAGAAAGCTAGCCCGAAGAAATCTCTAGTGGCTGTGCCATGCGAGCCACGGCTTGAATCCGAGCGGTATGCTCTAGGAGACTGGCAAGTATTAAAATACTTCAAATTGTTAAATTATTGCGACAACTGCGACAATCGCCTTGACACAGTACGTAAAGCCAGTTTGGGCAGTTCTTATCTTAATCAGAGTGTTAACTGTTTTACTATCCTGAGCTGCATTGATCATTTTTGCTTCTCGCTAGTTCATTGTCAGTTCTCACCAAGTTTTTGCAAGCTGCGGCACCGCTTTGTTTATTTTTGATATCAAGAACCTTGCTTCGATCCCTGTATGGCGCAAACTTGTTTTTTCTGATCGTGCATTTTATTGTTTCTTTTTTGTACTGCATTCTGAAGCAAATTGCGTGCACGTTGGATGCACGCAATTTGAAAATCAAAGTTGTTATTTTTAATACAACTTTTTTCCGTAGAGTTTCGAAACTGAGTTCATCAAAAAAATTCATTTAACATTGAAACCATTTGACCAGCACCCCTTCAAAATAGTCTGCCTTGCAGTCTATACACAGCTTCCAACGCTTCTTGAGTTCTTAGAAACAGTTGGAAAACGCTTCTTTTGGCAGGGCTGTCAGATCCTTCGCCGTGGCGTCTTGGATGGTCTCCGCGCTCTCCATCCAGCGACCTTTTAGGGCTCTCTTCACATTAGAAAACAGACAAAAATCGCATAAGGCGAGGTCAGGCGAGTTTGGCGGCTGCAAAAGTACAGTACTGCTGTGCTTGGCGAAATATTTTGCCATGGTGAAAGTAGTGTGCGGCCTGGCGTTATTGTGGAGTAGGCTCTATTGTCTAGATGCCCATAAGTCAGGGTGACGGCGTCGCAGTGCGTCATGCATGTGTTGGAGCACGCGGATAGAAAACTCCTGAGTCAGATTCAGCTCTTGTGGGATGAACTCGTGATGTACGACACCTCTGGCATCGAAGAAACTATCAGCTTCTTCGTTGTTTTGCTCTTCTGTCGCCGCTGTTTTCTCGGTACCGGAGAGCTTGTGGACCGCCGTTCGGCGCTCTGCCTCTTTGCTTGAGGATCGTATTCAAAACAGCATATTTCCTCTTCAGCATTTATGCTGGCGACAAATGCAGCACCCTTCTTGGCCTCGGAGGGGAAATCAGTGCTCACTGGTGCCCGCGTGTCCTTCTGGCCCTGTGCGAGGAAGTGTGACACAGATCTGGTATTCAGCTTTCGTTTCCCTAAGTTCTCGCGCAAAATTTGGTGGCATGTTGTCTTACAAATGTCGAGCGCATCTGATAGCATGCGGACTGCAATTGTGTGGTCTAGTTGTACGATTTCCTTGGTCTGAGCTTCTATGTTTTCATTCCGCGAGATTGAAGGGTGCGCGTGCTTTGTGTCGTCTTCCACCGACGTTCTCCACAAAACGAAGCTCTTGTGCCACTCGAAAGCTCGCGCCCGCAATAATGTCTCGTTGCCATAAACATCTGGAAGGAGCTGATATGTCTTTGTGGCTGTCTTGCCAAGCTTCAGAGAGAATTTTATATTTACACGCTATTCGAGGTGGACGGCCATCTCTCCACATTCACTCACAGTAGAATTCGCAGACGACTATTGACAAAGTTTTTTTACATGTAGTGCCTTTTAATGAATGCCACAGCAATTACCATAAATAGCGCAGGTTAGCCAGAAAAAATGGCCCTGCACATACGCACCAACATTTGTTTTGGGGAGTCATTTCTAGAGAAGAAAATAAAGGAGACTTGAAACTTTTCGGCTAAAGGTTGTATCATGGTGCCATGATTTGAATTTTCTGATTATATAATTCTGCGCTACAGGTTTTACAATTCGTTGCAGAAGTACTTGCTGTTGATCTAGTTGGTTCATCATAAAGTTGAATGGCACAAGAATACATATATTTTCTTATTAGCTTGTCCTGGCTATGATAACGTACTGATGGTGATAATGGGCTGGCGTATAAAGGTGGTGTTTTCTGCCATAAACTCAGTTGGTAGTAGGCACTCTTTTTGTCTCTGTCTTGTTGCATTCGTTCGCTAGCGCCATTCAGCTTTACAATTCGTGCGCGCAATTGTGTGCAGAAATGTAGCAGAACAGCAGCAAAGCTTCGGGATTCACGTGAAAATGCACGGGGCATATTTCAAACCTGAATGGAAAGAAATACAGAAGCTACTAGCCTTTCCTGGGAACATTAGCCGTGAGAGCTACACTTAAAGACAGGGTTAGCGCTGGTGTCCGAAAATGAATGCGCATCGCAGGGAAACCATTTCGAGAGATCATCGTCATAATCATCGTCATCATCGTTAGCCTGTCTACACACACTGCAGGGCAAAGTCCTCTCCAATGTCTCTTTATTAACCTATCAAGATTTTGATGTGGGCTTGTCTGCGGCTATCTTGAGTAAGAGTATTGCAGCGCAAAAAAAACGGGAAATCAGAGAAATACACAAAAAACAAGAACTGCGCTGGTCCTTTACCAGCTGCGTCCACCTTATTTCTGCAGACTTTTTAATCTCGAGAGATATACGCCAACAAGTATCTCAATTACGAGTATAAATATAGAGAAAGACATGAAAGCTGCAAAGTAAGACAAAAAGTTCTGATATTCAGAGAGCTGCCCATGATTTTCGTTGTCGTTCCATAAGATCGGTTTTAGAAAAGGACAAATGTCATCCTGAATGTCGGGTCTAACCAAGGAAGCCTCAAATATTTTACGTAGGAAGTCATTGTAAGGCCTTGCGAAAGGGCAACTCTTGCGTACTGGTGTCACCGGCATGATTATCTTTATTCGTTCCTTCGATTCAAACAGTACAGGTGCGACAGTGGTGACGAAACGGTTAGGGAGCCGGTTTATCAAACAGATCCGTCCTTTTCTTTGTGCGCACTGCAAACATTTGCTCGCACTCGTCGTGGCTAGAGATGCTTCCTTGCGTCGTTTCAGGAAATCTCTCCGCAGTTTTGAATACAGTGGCGTTATCGAGACTTTGCTAACCAAATCATAGTGCATGGCCGATCCATGAACAACGCATGAAGACATGTGTCCGCGGTCGAGAGCATCTTCCAGTTCAGCAAGCGTGTCAATGCTGTTCGGAGGCGAGCGCAAACTAAGCCTTGATGTCAGTTCACTTCGAAGGTAGTTTCAGAGCGTAAGCATGCCTAGAATCCAGCAACTATAAACGATTGTGCAGCTCGCACTGCAGCGTTTGATGACAGCAAGTGGGGACGACGTCGAGTAAAATATCGCCACAAAAAACATTAAGTACTCGAGGAAGAATCTGAGAGTCGCGGATCCATGTTTTTGGAGATCAGCGCAAGTCACCGCGGCTGGCGGCTGGCGGCTGGCGGCTGTTAGTGAAAATCCCAGCACACTATTGATTAAAATGCTGAACGTCGATACACAGTGAGGGTTCTCGCGTAGGGCATAGAAAGTTTCGTTAAGTGTGTGCCAACGCCGGAGGAACGGATGTGTACGAAATGCTGTATTCCGTGGTCACGCACAACTCCATTACGACCTCAATTCTTCCTTCAAATAGGTCTTCATTTAAGTGGGATAAAATGTCGTAGGTTCGGGATACGATTGTCACGTTAAGAGTGATAAGTGCACGTTTAATCACGTCCACTTCTCTTCCAGAACAAGGACTTGGATTCGATCCGAACTTTTTGCCGTAGCAGGCTATTCGCATAAAGTTACCCTTTAATGACGGCTTGCTTGCTCTCTGAGTTAATGGGCCCAGTAATAAGTAGATGCTCATAAAAATCAATTGCTGTAGCTGTCATTTTTCTCAAATTTACCCTTTCCTCTTTGTTTCCAGGTAAACATGCATCTTTCTGTGAAGCTTTTTCCCCGGGGCAACGGTAAGGGGCCTTTTATTCTTATGGCTTTTTTTTGAGCTACGGGACAAAAATATCCACTCAGCGAGATAAAGGACGCGTGGATCTTTTAAAGTAGCCTGAAGGCAAGGGAAAGCGTGTCGGCTAATTTTTGACATAGAAACTTTCGTCTTGATGCTGCAGTATGTGTTCCTTGCGACCATTTGATGGAACCCTTGGCTTGGCAGTGTCCACCGACTAGACGGACATCCGATCCGCGGCACCCAGTTATTCATGCAGAGATCCCAAGTTCCTTCGCATGTCACCACGGCCACGTGCTCGTGTCTTTCGATATATGTACAGAGCGAATTGCGCATAATTTAGCTGTTAGTGTTAGGCAAGAAAATTAGCTGTGCAGTGAAAAACGTGAACATCATTCTTGCCATCCCAGCCTTTGTAAATGCCGAATAAGCCAGGTAAAATCGTCTCGTCTTGCCGTTAGTGCTGCCCTGCGGGAAAATAATTTATGTAAAATAAAAACAAAAAAATGTCACGTGAAAATCATGAACTGAAGGGGAGATCTTAGTATATGAATGTGCTTACCTTGTCAGTTTGAGGAATGAAGCGGATGTATCGTATTCTTTTCTTGCGAGAAAATCGAGACCAATAGACCCAGTAAAATTCCAAGGCTGATATCAGCTTTTAAAGCAGAATGCTCCTCACCAGGTTTAACACCGTTCGAGGTTCCGCTTAGCGAGTGGACCACATTCGCAATTTCAAGGATTAGGTAAAGGGGTGAGGACGTTCATGTCCTCAGTTTGTTTCAGCAATAAAATTACCTTTATAGAGCGAGATGAACTCAATAGGCTATTTACCTTCGGTCGGTGCTGATGTCTGCACCACAGCTATTATTCGAGTACAACACACTGACACAGCACCAGATATGCGGGGGTTCTGCTAAAGAGGCATAAGGAAGGCATATTTTGAAGCTGCGAACAAGCGGCGTTTCATCAATAAATATAGAATCCACGCTAGCTCTCACATATATTTTCTAAGTTGAAAATTAGGCGCGACGAGCTTTGTCTCTTTTGAAATGACTTTTACACATGCCTAATTCGAAACGACCTGTTTTGGTGGCTGAATCAATTATGCCTATTTCATGTGGTCGGGACAGCCAAAACACTTTGGGTGCTAAGCAGATAGAGTGGCGACGGGAAATACACATGTCGATGTTTCCATGAGAACGACTGAGAACATTTTGTGGAAGGTACCGACATGTTTCCAAGATTTTTTTCAGCTCACCTTACGAAGCGGAATCAGCCACAGGACTTGGTAATTCGCATGGTGAAGCCTTGCTGATTCATACCCAGCAATTCAGGGCAAAAGCTTTTTTCAACGGGAAAATGATATGAACGTAATTTTTCGTTGTATTGCAAGACTTCAATACAACAATAATATATCCGGAGGTCACCCCTCGGCAGGCGTGAATTTAGTTTTTGCTATAAATATTTTTTTCTGTCGTTAAAAGCATTGCCCACTGGTGTTCTATGACAGTCTGAAGTACTGAGTAGAAGCGATGAAAAATTGTAGAAGTTTTCTGTGCATCACAATAAAATACCCCTACCTTTTATTCTTCCATGGCAGTATCTTACAATATATAAATATTGAAAATTTTTGTCCAAGGTTGTTTGACATGGACTTACTTAACATAATAAGACTTAGGTCGCGTATGTTTTTTTAATGCTATCTTTAAGATTGTTGTGTTGTGTTGGGCTTAATGGCACATAAGCAGCTAAGGCTTTCATGCGTTAAGCTCAAGGTAAAGGAAAATTGTTTTCTGTAGATGGGAGGAAACATGGTAGTGTAGAGGACTTAAAAAGTTAATTCGTTCTAGCAGTAATAAGAGACGAAAGAAATCTTTGACATAGCTAATAATAAAAGCTGTAAAGAAGGCCAGGTAACCTCAGCCGCCATCCTTGGCTGGGCAAGGATCTGAAGGCTCCGAACCATTCAAATAAATACCTCGGCCTTCTTCTCAGGAAAAAGAAAGTGGCAAAGTGCATCATAAAGGAAAGCAAAGCGTGGATCAAAATTTACAGCTTCGCAAGAACTGCTTCTTTTAAAAAGCTAAAAACACAAGACTTGTTAACAATGGCATTTTCACCTAACAGCAGTGCTGGTTGTAACAGAATGTATTCATTATAAAACTTAGTAAAGTGCTTCTTTCTCAGTTTTCCGAGTTCTGCACGAGAAAATAAAATACGCTTTATATTCAGTTCGTCTCCACATTTTTCAAAAAGATGATTGTCTTGTTTCGTTAGTATGAAATTGTGTGCAATGTGGTTATGTCCATTGCGGAGACGACATCAAGTTAATTCAATAAATCGTTCCTGGTGCCTACAGGTCTTCCAATCACCCAGGACGGGCTTTACAAAGTGCAGCGTGTTGTTAACCTTGTGGTTCCGTGAAGCCTGCCGTTTTTCTCTCAGTTTATTTTGGACTAACTTGATGCAGTCTTTATGCGGAACGTTTACTGGTTTTAGTTTAGCGTTTGGGGCAAGTGCGGCACTTGCATCAGCGCTCCCGTTCTCGCTGATGCCCACGTAGCTAGGAACCCAGCAAAACATTATTTTATGTTCTTGTGCATCAGCTCGTATTACATTGTCTCATGTTTTCTATTAATGGTTCGACTGCATTTCATGCGTTCATTGCTGCAATTACGCTAAGAGGGCCAGTGTAGATAAGTGTTGTCTATGTTTTTCTTCATTATTTGTTCTACAGCTGCTGCAATGGCGTAACATTCTGCTGTAAAAATTGAAGAGCACTGAAGTAGCCTGATTTCTTCCATTTTTCCTTGTTCAATCCCGCTCCCACATAGAGTGCTCTTTTAGAACCGTCTGCATAGAAATCGATGTAATTCCTGTATTTTTCACTTACTCCTAGAAAGTCATGCTGTTTATACTCTTGTGGCGTATGCCGTTCATGAAAATGTGTCAGCGCGAAATCGTATATAGCAGGAAATATGTTAAGGTGACAACTGATCGGGTCTCCGGGCAACATTGAGAAGTCCATCTAGTATGTTTATATCTGAACGTTTTTCTTCGAAGCCGAGGAGTAGTGGTTTTACAGCAGAGGTTTATTGGTGACGAGTGTTCTTTATGGGCATTTGGTTATTATGGGGTACTAGAGATATTTTGGTAGCGACCTTATTTTCAGAACGTATTCACAGGTAAACACTGTTCTCCTGTCCGTGAGAGTCGGTTCATTTGCTTCTACGTGAAGACTATTTACGGGTGATGTTCTGTAAGCAAGAGTTGAAAGAAGCAAATCGAGGTTTTGTACTGGATCCAGCCTTTTAAGGTATGATGGCCTCGCAGACCCGTACACTATGCTTCCATAGTATAAAGAAGAGCGTATTAGTGATAGATGTGCAATAGGCACAACCTATCGGACCTTCAGAGCTTATGTGACAGTACTTTCATTATATTCAGGGATTGGGTTGCTTTCTTTTTAGGTTGGTTATGTGCGGTAGGGATGCGAGCTTATTGTCAAAAGTTAGGCCTAAAATTTGTGTTCTTGCTTACAGGAAGTACGTTGTCATTAAACTGGAGGGTGGGATCAATCTGCAGTCCTCTCTGCAGCGAGAAAAGAACCGCAACACTTCTTGGTGGAGGAAACCTAAATTCATTTCTGTCTGCCCAAAGTGCTAATTTGTTTATTGTGAGTTGTATTTGTCTCTCTCAAGTTGACAAGCTAGAAGATGTGCATGCAATTTGAAGCTCATGGACGTAGACCGAGTACATAATGGACTGTGGAATTATACTGACTTAAGAATTCATTTTTGCTTTGAACAAAGTAATACTTAAACTGAATCCCTGAGGAACACCATTTTCCTGATTATAATTATTCGTGAGGGTAGCACCGTGACAAACTTGGGCAAAAAGTCGCTCAAATATTTCAGCATGCTTCCGCGGACGCCAATCTCTGCCAGGTCACGAAGAATCCCAAACCTCTTGGTAGTGTCATATGCCTTCTTCATATCGAAGACTGTGGGGTATTGCTGTCTTTGTATGAAGGCGTCTCAGACTGTGCTTTCCAGGCGGATTAAACGGTCAACTTTGGAACATATTGTTTTAAAACCACTTTTGTGGACATCAAGAAGCTCACGGGATTCTAGAATAAACATTAACCTAATATTTATAACACTTTCAAAGGATTTGGTAAGACAAATTGTAAGGACTATAAGCCTGTAATTACTAGGAGAGGTTGGTGGCTTTCCTGGTTTTAGGAATGGTGCAATAATGGCTTTTTTCCAAGCCGCTGGTATTTTTTATTGTGCTTTTATTTTGTTAAAAAATTTCAACCGAACTTCTACAGAGTGTTCAGATAGATGGGACACCATTTCATAATGAATTTCATCGGGGCCGGTTACAGTTTTTTTGTCTATAGACAGTACGATGGATTTCTTGAAGTGTAATCAAATTATTGATAGGCTCATTTGGGCTGCCTGCCGTAGGGAGCCTTTGACTTTCGGTTGTGTTTTTGTATTTTAATAATGGCTGTGTATAGTGTCAGCAACGCGAAACTGTAAAAACATTTTGACCCAAAATGTCTGCTCGTTCTTCAATATTTGTCTTTATACCAGGGTCGGTCAGCAGAGGAAGGGTAAATGGGGAGTAGCTGCAATTTATTTTTCTTACCTGCTCCCACATTTTTTTGATGTCACTGTGTTGTTTATAAAAGACACATAATTTTGTCAATGCATTTTTTGTTAAGACATATTTCAATTTTGTCAAGACATTTTTTGTCAAGACTTAAGACAATTTTATCAAGACATAATTTTGTCAAGACAGTGAGATGTGCCCTTCGATACGCGGTGCCGGAAACTCCAGTGGTACCAGCAGAGAGGCGGACGGCTGGGGCTCCTTTTTTGACGTGCGCGCGAAGGGTAGCGACGGCCGAGGCGAGGCGAACGGTTCTCCTGTGGAGGGCGCCGGAGTGCGGAGACATCGACATCGAGCTCATCGATGCGGGCCTCAAGGCGCGAAATCGCTGGGTCTGCTGGCAACAAGACAGCAGAGCAGGGATGGACGGGGAACCCACCCCTTGAACCTCAACGACCAGCTTCGTCAGGCGGTCGAGGGCGATGTAGCCGGCCGAAGCGAGGACAATGTGAATGTGCTGTGAAAGGCATTGAAAGAAGAGCTCTCGAAGCAACGCGGCGTGGTCACTCACCCTGCGAAGCTGCCGCATCTGGCGCTGCATTTTGGAGGGGCGCCGGTTGTCCAGGTCGTCCTGGGTATGGAGCTATTGAAGGCGGACAGGGTGTGAGTATTTAAGCCTACAGCGTACGAGCACTGTTCTTCCTACATAAATAAGAAAATAAGACAAATATGCTCATACTAAAACACGCCGCTGCTCTGTTTTCGCCTAGTGTAGCATAGAGTACCGCTTGTTTTTTGAGTTAGCGGAACACATAAATGAATGTCGGAACTGATTCATGTTCCTCAGCTTGCCACAGTTTTGCCAGTTTCCTCTCTCTTAGGTTGTATTTGCCCTGTCGTCTTGTTTGGTATGTGTCTGTATTTTAGTGTTTTCAAAACTGTTTCCTATCTGCTATGGCCTTGTACAGAGGTTGCAGTGTCCATAAATAAGTTACTAAAATGTGTTCTCGGATACTGCTCAAATGAACCTTCTCAGCGTGTCGTTCATGGCACCTTATAGGCACCCTGCAGATGTAACTCCGGCGCCGACGACGGAACCTCTAGCGGCGGCCTGAGCGTCCGCTGGGGGCTGCCGCCGAGCAAGCCTGAGCAAGTCCCGCCGACCGAGTAGCATCGCCGCCACTGTTTCTTCAAGAAGCCTTGTTTTTGCGCTTCCGTTTCCAAGGGTTCGCGTCCCAACAACAAAAATTGCTGTGTAGTAGGGTGTTACAGCAAGTACAGCAACTCACCAGGCATCAAGTTTTTTTCCTTCCCATCGAGACCCTGGGAGAGAAAACGGAGCCAGCGTTGGTTACAGCTAGTTCGTCGTCAGAAGTAAGACTTCGGTTCTTATTATTGTCATTAACAAAATACTTAGGAAATCGGCGCTCAGGGGTGTTTTTATATATCGTTTTGAAGCCACTGCATGAAGAAAGAAGCTCAGACTGCTATCGTCTTGCCGTGAGCGAGCTCTAACGTAAGTGTAGAAGCGCCCGCACGAATAGACGAAGGCGATCGAATACGGTCTTCACGTCTGTCTTAGCATCGTTTACACGAAACCGCGGCTATCTCACAACGACGCTAGCATCGCGAACTACATGCGTGTTTCCACTCCACTGCGCTTGTGACCTTTTAAAGCGTTTATCTTTAAAATGCTGTTGATCTTGTTTTATCGTAGATTCCAAACCTCGCTAAACGTTTGAAGAGGTCGTGTTAAACGCTTCGGCGGCAGCCTTTGCGTGTTACTCGGGTTCTTACTGTACTTGTTTGTAGGTTATATTACGGGCTCTGGGAACTGTGTTTATTGCTTTTAGGCACTCTCAGCGTGCTGCTGTGCTAGCATGAAGTCCTTTACTGCGCCTTTCTACCCAGGTTTTTTTTTCATTTGTACTGCGCAGTGAAGATGGGACGGGTTGGCTTCCAACGAAAAACTCAAGGATATGCAGTAAGCATTTTGTCGGCAACGTCAAAGACAACGAAGAAGGTCATCCTTCATATCATCCAAGCATCTTCCCGTCTGTTTACAAGAAGAAACAAACTTCTGGCTCAAGCAGACGATTTGAAAGGTACACGCGTGTTCCTCTAAAGCGTAGAGCGTTAAATGCGTTCCAGTTAAAGACAGGCTACGGATGGTCATTGTGATTTTTATTGTTTATTGCTTGTAGGCAAATGTAAAGGGAAAAGAAGAAAGCTGCAGGAAAATATCAGGATCCTGCCCCACGCCCGGATTCGCCTGTCCCTGCCATTGATTACTCCGCAGAACAAGCTAATGAAATTTCACCTATGGAATGTAGCCTAGTTGATGTAAGATTTTTCTTTTCCTCGAGTGATGAATTATATATATTAGACTCCCACACAAATGAAAATGTGTTATGTGGTGTTTATCGGTATTTCTGTAGTGCAGGCATCTACAATGACAGAAGATCAACCGGAGTGCGTTACTGGAGAGCTCATCTTTCTCTCGGCGACTTCTAATTGCACTGCAAGCTACTTTGTATCCCACAAACATCATCTACAGTTGAGCAAGGAACTATGTGTGATATCGATTTTTATGACAAGGTCATTGACCCAGTGCATAAGCAGCCCTACTTCGGCGGGTTTAAAGCGCTGTGTAATGATGAATGTACACTGCACTCATTAACAGCAGTGCCTTTTCAAACTTTTGCCCTTCGTCTTAGTGTTCTTGCTGCCTCACCACAACGGGTGAATGAACTTTCCCTTGACGACAAACTCCTTTTGTTTTTGATCAAGTTAAAACATGGCCTTCCGTTTTCCTTTCTAGCAACATTATTTACCATTCACAACACGTCAGCTTCTCGAATTTTCAAATCAATTCTTGCTAACCTCAAGACAGCTACAAAGACCTGGATATTCTGGCCGTCACGGTTAGTTGTACAACAAACAATGCCAGCTAGCTTTCGTGAGCACTACCCAATGTGTAGAGTTATTCTTGACTGCACAGAACTTGAAACAGAAATGCCACCAGGCATTGAGAAGCGTAACCTGTGGTATTCTAACTACAAAGGATGGTATACACTGAAATATCTAATTGGCATAGCTCCTAACTGGTTGATAACATTCATTTCTAATGGCTTTGGAGGCAGAACCACAGATGCAGTAATCACCGCTGAGAGCAAATTATTGTCTCTTCTGGAACCAGGTGACGTTATATTGGCCGACAAGGGCTTTCTAGTCTTTAGAACTGGGGTTGGTGCACAGCAAGTAACTTTGGTAATGCCACCTTTTGCAACAAGTCGTCAGTTTACCGAGTCAGAAGTGGATGCTACTTATGAAACAGCATCGGTACGCATCCATGTAGAGCGAGTGATACAACGACTGAACATACTTCAAATTTGAGCTAACAGTGTTCCACATGAATTGGCTAGACATGTTGACATCTTCCACGTGGTTGCTGTTATTACTAATGTTAAGCCTGGATTCTCCGCAAAGAATTACTGCAGTGACCGATGCGTTGAACCAATATTGAAGTGCCCTAACGCATATTCAGGAAAACAAAAAATAGGACGACCTGTGGCAGAATTTTACTATCATGGCAAGTCTCTTAGCTTTTAAACTCCGTACTTCATTAATTGAAATAATAGAACGGTACCCCAGCTTGTCTGTGCTTCAAAAAGAGTTATTTTTTCTGTCTCAGCAGTGAGTGCATTTTCGTTACCTTTCATGCACAGTGAAACCCAATCCGTTCTTTTATGTTTGTTTCATTACTACACTTTCAGCGTGTTCTGTGATCAATGCATTATTTTTCTATTTTTGCTCGTTTTCTTTCTTTTTCAAAAGTAGAACTGTTGTGTTATGTATTTGCTGTTGCAATGAGCAAAACTGCTGTACCGTTTCTTGTGATGTGACACCAATGTGGTGCTAGGGGCCTAGAAAAAGGATTTATGTCTTTCTTTTTGCCGTGGCACAGTGGCAATGCTGCACTGTATTGTCCAAAGCTGCAATGAACTCAAATTTTTAGATTCAACTTGCTGGAAAGGCTGGAAGAAGGACAGTAAACACAACGCAGGATTGCACTTGATTTCAACTGTTTATTGCACTGACAGACTATTACAGTGGAGAATGTGGTACTACACATGCGACTGTCTAAAATGACTGCCGTGGAGCCATTGTGAATAGTATAAATAAAATGTACTGCATCCACATGTAATAAACGACTGCTCAGCCTTATGGCCAGTGAAAGGGCTGCTTGATGGGGAATATCACATTTTTCTGCTTTCGGATATTGCCTTCAAAAAAGCTTGAAAATAAAACTAACACAGCTTTGGGACTGCCTAAGACAAGAATCTATTGTCCCTCACAACAGGTATTGTAAGGGAGTCTAGACGAATATACATAGAAGTAGCACTTTTTGAGGCTAAGAACATGCAAGCTAACTTGTATCTGTGCGTAATTTGGGCAACTGCATCTTAAATGCAAATCTTTGTCACCACATAGGTACTTTAGTGAGGACCTTTCTGTCCACTACTGGTTTCTCCTGGTGTAGGGAAATTTTATTTTCAGCAGAACTGTTTCACCGTCTTAATCCCTGAAATCACATTTTAGTTAGTCAACTACAAAACATGTTTATGCAACTGCTTACTTGAAAATCCCGTCCGGAGAGCACGCCAATCATGGATCATCTGAGCATACCACAAGGCCAAATTGAGAGACCCTTGTACCATGTTCAGCCTCAAATTTTTTTCTCGCCTCTGGCTCCTTTGCCAAACCTATTGTAACGCAGGACCAGTGAACTGTGTTTCTGAGACAATGCGTTGAGCACGGTCATAGAGGAGCTCTTCACTGCCGGTCAGTACCCTGTGTGCGTGCAAAAGAAAATAACAAAGCTGTTTTAGCACTGGCACGTGCACATGAACACCAGAAGAGGTTCTGTGCTGCGCAAAAGAGAAGTTAGACACTACTGATATACCTTTGTGGCTGTGATTCTCCAGAATCTTTCATAACTCCAAAGGCCTCTTTCTGTTCTGGAGCAGGCCTTTGATGTCCTTTGCATGCACCATAATGCACGTGTGATATATCCTTTGCTCAACGCCTAAGAGCGTGCATGATTTAAGCAGTATCGTGAAACAAGATCATTAAATATTAATTTGCTCTTTGGAAAAATGTTTCCTTAATTCCTTAATAATGATATGCTGAATAAAAAATTAAATTACACAAACTTCGCAGGAAAGTTAAGTCGTTTAAAAATCATTCTGCTTTCTTGTAATTCATAACAGTGAAAGCTTTCTCCTTTTCTGGGCCATTAAAAAAGTTCTAGTTCTTTTTTAGAGCATTCGGAAGCGGCTGGGGCAACTTCGTCGTTGGGTAGTGCCTCTGCGCAAAGCAAGTCGGTCAACGGACATATTGCCACGGACCTGGCTCGAGCTGCCTGCGCGCTAAGCCGTGACGAGGACGAAGTGGTCGCGTTCGCGTGAGGCGCGCTCGAGCTGGTTCTGTTCTGGGCGATTAAAAACCTCGGCCGTTCTGCGGTCCCCCTCTACGTCCACGACTGTTCTCCGTCTGGCCTGTGACATCTGGTGGAGGTCGCTGGGGTATTCTCGGCTGATGCTCCATCCTTCCTCGGAGAGCCGAAGCACAAGCCCGGTGCCTCTTGTGCGAACCCCCGTCCATCGTGTCAGCCGCAGGTTCCGCGGCTTGTCTCCAGAATTCGGACTCCAGCCTCAAGAGAGTGCACCCATGGCTACGACCACGGCAGCAAGGTCAGACAGCGCCCCGTTTATACCTGCTTCTTTTGTGAGCCTGCAAAATCCCCGGATCCCGAAGCCCTTTCACGGCGGATACTCGGAGGACGCCCAAGACTGGCTTGATCAGTTCGAGCGCGTTGCGCGTTTCAACGGCTGGGACGACAGTGCTAAGATCCGGAACGTTTACTTCAGCTTAGAAGACGCCGCTCGGATCTGGTACGAAAACCGCGAGACGAGTCTAACGACGTGGCAGGACTTTCGTCGCCAGCTGTTGGAGACTTACACCAGCAGCGATCGCCGTGAACAGGCCGAGCGTGAATTTACCGCTCGCATTCAGCTACCAAACGAGTACGTAGCGATGTACGTGGAGGAAGTGACGCGCCTCTGCAACCGAGCGGACCCGACCATGACGGAAGAGAAAAAGCTCAGACACCTGATGAGAGGCGTGAAAGAGCAATTGTTCTGCGGTCTTGTGCGAAGCCCGCCCAGAACAGTCGCCGAGTTCCTCTCCGAGGCTGTGCTCATGGAGAGGGCGCTCCAGCAACGGTACAATTTCTACGACCGGCCGCTAAACCCTATCTCGGCTGTACACCCCCTGGATGCTGCTTCGGGGGCCAATACAAGCTCCCTTCGGGACATCGTGCGTTCTGTGGTCCGTGAGGAGCTGCAGAAACTTCAGGGGATTTTTCCTGTGGACTCTCTGACTAGCGCCATTCGGGAGGAAGTTCAGCAGGCGCTCAGATCGCCCGTCGCTCCAGTAGAGCCGCCACCACAGCCAGCTGCTTGGCCGCCAGCGACGTATGCGGACGTGCTGCGCCGTCCTGCGCCGGTTCCCTGCGCGCCACCGTATGCCCCTTCGGTAGTCGCAGTACACGCCGAGCAGCCGGTTCCCTACTGGCAAGCTCGAGGACAGGCGCCGAGGAAGACCGATATTTGGCGTGCGCCAGACCGACGTCCCCTGTGTTACCATTGTGGCGAGGCCGGTCACATCTTCCGGCGGTGCCCATATCGGCCTCAGGGATTGCGAGGCTTGTCTGCAGGTAGTTCCCGTCCGCGGCATGCCGAACAGCCTCAGGCGTTTGACGAAGACGTCACCCGCCGGCGTGGTTCACCACCTCCTCCGCGCCGAACGTCCCGATCGCCCTCACCTCGCCATCCGTCGCCTCATCAGTCCGGTTATGGACCTGGTGCACAGCGTGGGTCCTCGAGCCCGCACCGGGAAAACTAGAACAGGCGACCTTTGGAGGCGAGGCCGCCGAACGCCGTATTGCCGAAAAGCTTCCACCGACGCGCCGACTGACCCTTCCCGAATCGACGACCACGATACCGATGACGACGACAACGACGACGAAGACGGCGCCGACGACTGGGTCTGGTAAGACCAAGGTCTCCCTTGACATACCCGTGCTGATTGACTCTAAGGAGGTTAGCGCACTAGTGGATACTGGTGCGGACTACTCGATAATGAGCGGTAGGATGGCTAAGGTGCTGAAGAAAGTTATGATGCCGTGGGCAGGGTCACAGATACGTACGGCTGGTGGCCACGTGGTTACGCCGCTCGGAATGTGTACGGCAAGAATTACGGTGCGCGGATGCACGTTCGTGGCAACGTTCCTCATTTTGCCTGGAATGCTCACGAGACGTCATTCTCGGTCTCGACTTTCTTCGAGAAAATGGTGCGACTATAGACCTTCGAAATCGATTGGTTACATTTTCAACTGAACTCGCTGCCACCATACCCGCCCCCGAGAATTGCAGAGCCGCACTGCGTATATCCGACGATGCCGTAACGGTGCCTCCACGGGCGAGTATTCTGGCTAGGGTCACTTGCGACGCGCCACATTGCGGACAACGTGTTGTTGAGCCAAATGTCTCTCTTTTGCTCACCATGGGTGTTTGCGTAGCAAGAGGGCTCGCCTTTCTATCTGACGGTCACACTGAAGTCCTCGTGACCAATTTCAGTAATGAACACCGCCATTTATTTGGTGGCACAGCCATCGCCCACGTCGACCCCGTCCAAGAGGTGGCTGAGTGTTTCGCATGCCTAGAAGACACGCCTGGTGAAGTTGACGAAGAGGCAGTACGCGCCGTTCACATAAACGAGGGCCTCCCGCCCGCAGAAAGGCAGCAATTGCAAGAATTGTTGCTGCAGTTTAAGGACTGCTTTACCTCGTCGTCTAAGGTACGTCAGACGCCCATCACTAAGCATCGGATAGTCACGCACGATGGCGCGCGCCCAATACATCAACAGCCTTATCGCGTATCTCCCCGAGAGCGGGAGGCCATCCAAACGCAAGTGAAGGAGATGCTCAATGACGGCATAATCCAGCCATCGAATAGTCCCTGGTCGTCTCCTGTCGTTCTCGTAAAAAAGAAGGATGGCACGCTGCGCTTCTGTGTGGATTACAGAAAACTTAACAGCGTAACAAAAAAAGATGTCTATCCGCTACCTCGTATAGATGATTCCCTCGACAGACTGCGCCAAGCAAAATACTTTTCTTCGGTAGACCTGCGCAGCGGATATTGGCAAATAGAAGTTGATGAGAGGGACCGGGAGAAAACCGCCTTTGTCACCCCGGACGGCCTCTATGAATTTCGTGTGCTCCCCTTCGGACTCTGCTGTGCTCCAGCAACGTTCCAGCGAATGATGGATACCGTGCTCACCGGCCTTAAATGGCAAACATGTCTAGTATACCTGGATGATGTAATCATTTTTTCAACAACGTTTTCGGAACATTTGCAGCGGCTCAGAGTGGTGTTAGAAGCCGTCTGATCAGCTCATCTTACTCTAAAGCCGCAAAAATGCCATTTTGGATTTACTGAATTGAAGTTTCTCGGGCATGTCGTCAGCTCCGAGGGCATCCGGCCAGACCCTGACAAAATTTCTGCCGTCGCGGACTTTCCGGTTCCCACTGATAAAAAAGCCGTCCGACGATTTCTAGGCCTTTGTTCGTACTACCGACGTTTCATAAAAAACTTTGCTAAGCTGGCCAGTCCTCTGACGCGCTTGACACGAGATGAGGAGCCATTTTTGTGGGGTGCCGCGCAGCAAACTGCTTTTGACGATCTACGACGTCGGCTACAAACACCACCAGTACTAGCCCATTTTGACGATGATGCCGCCACTGAAATTCACACGGACGCCAGCAACGTTCGTCTTGGAGCGGTTCTCGTCCAGCGTCCGAACGGTGTCGAAAAAGTAATCGCTTATGCTAGTCGTGCACTTTCCCGCGCAGAGTGTAACTACTCTACAACTGAGAAGGAATGTTTGGCCGTAGTATGGGCCATCACAAAGTTCCGCCCCTATCTGTATGGCAGGCAGTTCAAGGTTATTACTGACCACCACTCATTGTGCTGGTTGACAATCTTGAAGGACCCATGTGGCCGCCTAGCACGTTGGGCATTACGCTTACTGGAATTTGACTTCACGATCATCTACAAGTCTGGTCGCAAGCACACCGACGCTGACAGCTTGTCGCGTTCACCCGTGCAACCTTACGAAGGTAGCGCAGAAGACAAAGCATTCCTTGGTGCAGTCACGTCATCCGACATCATCGCACAACAACGTGCGGACGACGAGTTGAAGCTGCTCATGGAGCATCTAGAAGGTCACCATCCCCCGATACCCTCCCACCTGGCTCGTAGGCTGCCATCCCTATGTCTTCGAGGCGGAGTGTTGTATAAGAAAAACTCCGCCTCCAGTGGAAAGAGTTACCTTCTGGTTATACCAGCCGCCCTCCGCCACGAGATCCTCCTCGCCTGCCACGACGAGCCGACCTCTAGGCACCTTGGATTCACGCGCACACTTGCCAGAGTGCGGCAGAACTACTATTGGCCCAACCTTGCCTCCTGTGTGAAGCGATATATTCGGACCTGCCGTGAGTGCCAGCGTAGGAAGACGCCGCCTCTGAAACCGCCTGGCATGTTGCAACCTATCATGCCACCTAACATACCCTTTGAACAAGTCGGCATGGACCTCCTCGGACCATTTCCCTTGTCGTCGGGAGGAAACAGATGGATAGCTGTTGCAACCGATTACCTGACGCGTTACGCCGAAACGCAGGCTCTCCCTCAAGGCACAGCGTTCGAAGTTGCGCACTTCTTTATGCGTGCAATAGTGCTTCGACACGGCGCTCCGTCCGTCGTCATCACAGACCGAGGGAAGGCATTTACAGCTCAGCTTGTCCACGACATCTTTGAGCTGAGTCACACCAGCCATCGAACAACGACAGCATACCATCCCCAAACAAATGGGCTCACAGAACGCCTGAATAAAACACTGGCCGACATGATTTCCATGTACGTGGATGTGGAGCACAGAACCTGGGACCAAATACTCCCCTACATCACATTCGCGTACAACACTGCGACTCAAGAAACAACCCGCTTTACACCATTCCGTCTAGTCTACGGCAGAGAAGTGCGGATGATGCTGGACGCCATGCTCCCGTGCGTGGATGATGACTTGACACCAGATGCGGGCTCCTTTGTCGAACAAGCCGAGCAAGCTCACCAGCTTGCTCGTTTGCACATCACAGCTCAACAAGACACGGACTCCAGACGTTACAACCGGCGCCACAGGGAGGTTACCTACAACATCGGTGACCGTGTGTGGGTGTGGACCCCTGTCTGCCAAAAGGGATTGTCCGAAAAACTGCTGCACCGATATTTCGGACCTTATGAGGTGCTCCGTCGTGTTGGAAACGTGGATCATGAGGTTGTTCCACGTGGAACTGTGGCTACCGGTCGTCGGCAACCACGGACTGACATTGTGCATGTAATGCGACTTAAGCCATACTTCTCGCGTGAGAGCGATGACGCTCCACTTTAAACTGTGTTCGGGTTCTGCGTTTTAATTTGTTTGTTTTTGTTCGTTTCTTTTTTAAACATTGTCTTCCTGCTTTTCCTGTTCGTTTTCTGCTTTGTACATACCCTCGCATCGGGGCGATGCTCTTCTTTTTCGGGGGACTAATGCCACGGACCTGGCTCGAGCTACCTGCGCGCTAAGCCGTGACGAGGACGAAGTGGTCGCGTTCGCGTGAGGCGCGCTCGAGCTGGCTTTGTTCTGGGCGATTAAAAACCTCGGCCGTTCTGCGGTCCCTCTATACGTCCACACGACTGTTCTCCGTCTGGCCTGCGACAATATGATGTCAGCGAAAAACCTTATCACATGGCCGACATCAACGTTCTTCGCACGCACTTAAACGTAAAATAAGATTGCATTAATGTACATTGGCCAATATCATCAAGGAATCTTGCTTTCAGAACGAGTGGGGTGATTGAATTTGAGAGCGTGACAAAAACAAGTTACCGTTTTCTTTTCTCGGCCCATGAACTTTGAACAGTTTACGGTAAGCTTTCCGCGATGACGGAAGGCCCCCAAGATCGCGGTGGGCTTGTACAGGAGCTACATTTGTACTGTTGAATGCAGAGAGCAACGGCCGCCGTGTGCTGACATTTTCCCGCCACGCCAGTGCGGCATTCACAGCTAGCTTTGCGGATTCTTCGGCTTCCGTCGATCTAAAACACCAGTACAGCGATAAAAATATGTAAGTCGGCATCTGGAATCTCACATTTGTTTAGAGCACTTATACAGTGCTTTCGAACAAACGAAACTTACCTCATGCGTCGCGGATTTTGTCGCTGCGTTTATTCTTGTCTGCGGTATGCATTTTCCCGCGATTTCGGAGCCATGAGCAAGCACAGCTTCACTGACGTCGCAGACGTGGCCCTCTTGCAGTAGTAGTGTACTCTTTTTTAGGTTTGCGCCGCGAAAAAAAAGCGTCCACGTCTTGAACTTCTAGGAAACCCGTCGATAAAAAAACGGGCACGTTCTTTACCGCCATCCCGCTGCACCGCGTGAGGCGCGTCGTCTGCTGCAGCTATCCCCCAGCGAACGCAAAAGCGGCTACGCGGTGGCGCTTCACGACAACCGAAGGTGGCGGCGCGTGGCGTATGCAGGGTGCCTATAGGCGCTCTAACATCAAGCTACCGACTTTCTTGAGGAAAGTGGGAAGAACCATTAGACAACAAACTTCCCCATGCGGGGCATACCCGAGGGTCAAACGGGCCACACGGCGGACGAAGTGCTCCTCTGCAGCAGGCAAGAAATCGCTTGTGCTGAGCTTTTGTTACAGTTCCGTTATTGCATTTTTTATTGAACTTTTCCTACAGCCACATGAAATCTTACACAATACTTCTATCACAAAATGCGTATAAATCGGCAGCACAATTTTTCTTCTTTCTATAGGCTCGTACTTAATTGGGGGGCAAAAAGTGACAGCAAATTGGAAACTTCCCTCGAGATTGGTGACTTTTACTGTTTCTATTGCTTTCAGCGTGTATGCATGCGCATTAAATCTGCGTGTTCATTTTGTGGGATTTCGCTTGCTTAATAGTGTTTTTCGGCTTCTCCGAACTTAGACTCTTCCCTTTAGTCAAGCTGAGTGGCGTAATATTAGTCTGCATTCAAAGGCCTTCATTTGTTTCTGTGTTACGACGTCCAGTGTGCTTGCGTCATCAAGGATAACACTTATTGTAGAGAAAACCGTTTGCTGTCCATTAACCCGCAGACGTTAATTACTCGAATAGAAGAAACAGTGGAAATAAAAGCGGCAGCCATGTGATGCATGCAATGACGTGGTAAAGGAATTCCTGAAGTTCTGAGGCTTGATCTTCAAGTTGCTTGTTTGGGGACAAACTGAATAGAATTAAATTGAAATGAAATTTTCAGCGCCTGTTTCTCCTAGAGATTCACTTTCTTGTATGATCCCCAGTACTGGCGATGTGTAGCTGCTACCAGAACCCTAGAATCGGTATGCTTAGAAGAATGAGCGAGCCGGTTAACAACAAAAGGTACTGCATTGGGGCCGGTTGGTTAGGCCCCAAATCTTTTCTTTCTAACTCAAAAATATCCAGAAGCCCTTTGGCACGAGGTGCGGGCTGCTTAGAGAAGAGTTCAGCCTCTGATGACAATTACATTTGCAGCTATGCACAGCAACGAAGGAGAAGTTGCGACGCATTCATCCCCAGGATTCTGGCCCATGCACCACGAAAAAGCGGTCGCGCCATCTGGCGACAGCCGGCGGCGCGACAGTGCGTAACTCAAAGGCGACGAAAAATAAAAATTAATACCTAGTCGCGCATAAATGTTAGACATTAGCTCTCTCGCCTTTATGTTGAATGCTTCTTAAAGATTATTTTAATAGAGTTTCATCAATGTAGCTTACATATTGCGCTTACCATGCGCAATGAGCTACGATAGAATGCAGCCTATGGCGAGGTCCCGAAATATACCCCACTTGACTTCACTGTCGCTCCAAAAAGCCCTAACTTAAAATACATCGAAAAGCCCTCGGAGCTTAAGGTAGCGTAATTTCCTGCAATTAAAGAAATATAAAGTATAGTACATTTAAGTGGAGCAAAAGATTTCCAGCGCTGTTTTTCTATTGATTATGAATCCCCCGCACCAGCAAGAACCGCGTTGCTCCCTCTCTCGGTGTGTTGGCAAGGCGCACGTCCGTGCTACAGTGTCCCTACTACAGTGTCCCTGCTATAGTGTTCATGCAACAGTGTTCCTGCTACAGTGCCCCTGTTTTGGTAGGTTCATCTGGGAGGTTGAGCCGTGCCGTACGTGTGGGCACTTTTATCAAAATTTCTCCCATCGGAGTGAGGCTACGACCATGAGCTGCTACATAAAGTCCTACAAGTAAGCGCGTACCTACTATGCGGTATATAGAGGAAATTATAAGGAGACTTTAGCTTGACAGGTACATTTATTTAAGCGCATACAGAGACCCCACGACACGGGCATAGGTCATAGTGAAATTGCGTGCGCATTTGCATTGCAAAGCAATGAAGCTTCCAGGTACTTTCGTTCAAGCAGTGCAATGCACAATTCCCGGACGCTCATACTTAGAGCTAACTCACCGATACTTGTACATGGTTCTTGCACTGTGCATTGAAAATTTGAAGATCGTGTATTAATAACTACATTTTAGCACTCCAGTAATTAGCCTCAAAACAGAGCTCTTCGAAAGTTTTGTCGATGAGGTGAAAGCGCAGCACGGACGCGTTTAAATGACTGAGTGCTGCACTATAAGAGGCAGCAAACCTGATGCTGCGTTATATGGCAGTAGGTGATTTGTCCAATGTAAAAATTAGTGTGTGGTAGTTCACAACATTTTTATAGGTTGGTGCAGTGCATCTCACGATTCGATCGTTCGCCTTTGATATGGGCTTTACCATTGCTGTAATCCATGCTAGTTTCGGCAATTATGTCAACGGTGTACGTAAACTATGAATCGCTAACGAAGACTTCATAGAATGGCATGCTGGGAACTATTCTGAAGAATGGGCCATCAGTACGGCAAGCTAGTAACTACGCTGTTACCCGGAGCAGCAATCAAGAATCAAACCCCCGTTAAACATTATGATTTAAATTTGCTGAGAAATGAAAAGAAGTTATTGTCCGATAACACGACGTTTCAAAGCTTAGTGGTTATCTCCAGCGCGGCGGCTGGGCGCTCCATCCAGCCCGCTTGTGCAATGTGCAGCTCTCACGAGCGAATAGCGACACGACGCTACGTGCTCGCGGCTCTAAATATGCAGTGAACTTACCGTGTTGCGAATATGTGCAACAGTACTTATAAGCACTGTCGCAAGAGTGGCGCGAGCATATTAGTTTTTTTTCATATGGCGTGCAAACTTACCCCCATTTTTGATTTTTTTGTCACTCTTCTATGCACTTCTCGCTACCCTTTATATTTGCCTATATTTCCACCGGTTGCAGTTCCGGTGCTTGAGAGATTAGATAGCAGTCGCCGGGCCAGCAACATTTTTAGTTTCCTTTTTGTATTTTCGTCAGTTGTTGCCTCTGAAGCGATTAATAAACTGCTACTTCTTCAAGGTGTGGATCCGGGGAGTTGCAGGGGCTTTATAAGCACACAAACCGCGGGAGTAAGAAGAGGGAGCCGTTTCCAGGGAATGATTAACACTATCCGGCGACTTTTAAATGTGCCATAACTTGTTTCCACGGGCTACGACACCAAGCACTCGAAGAAAGGTATATATTGCACCATGACCCCGCCTTAGGCATTATCTTTAGGATGACTATCTTTGAAGGGGCAGAGGAGGCGTCCGATAATGGTGGCCGGCTTGTGTGTACTTTGAATCCATTCCTTTCAGAGAATACTGGCCAAGGTTTCGCTGACACCTTCTACGAACGAGCTGCATACGCGATTTTGCCACCGCCGTATCCTTAGCATATAAACATATACAGTTGTTTTTGTTCCATCCTTCTCGGTTTTGGATGATACATCGAGTGAAGAATCTTGGGTATCCATTTCTTAGAAACGTTTTATTTTGCTGATGATGAGTTTTATTAGTGCAATGGCAACATCGCACCAAGCGCAATGGGATGAAGTGTTTTCTTCAACACAAGGTTAGGTGAAAGAACATTTTCCGAGCGCTTCAGCTCAAAGACACCAGGCGCCAAGCTTCGAGAGAACTTGTGCCCATTGGAAACCATTGGGTAAACGGCGGCACTGGGGAACGAATCACACACCGTCCTCGAGCCGCATGCCTAAAGCGATACGCAATTGCTGTTATCGCTTGTTTTTAAAATAAATAAGCAATAATTGGGAGTCGTCTTAACCAAAACAACCTTCAATTTCCTTCTACCCTTCGGGCAAAATTTTTGGCAGTTTTCTTCCCACAAAGGCTAAGAGAACAAGAAGCACGGCTCGCAGCATCAAACGGTGAAGAAGTGGGAGAGGCGCTAACGCGAAGGGTCAAGGATGTGAGCAGGTGCTTAGGTAGGGCGAAATTCTTTTACAAGAGGTACACGCGCACCCGGGTGCAGATGGTAAGGTGGAGGAAGAAAAGGACAATGGGGAGGGGTCTCCTGCTGTGCCTTTGCCTGCCTTTCTTTTTTCGTCCATATATTTTTCCTCGAATTGTGCAGCGCAGTCCGTGGTTGCGTATTGAATGCGCTGTGTTTCTGCCCCCTACAGTGTGAAGCATGACGTAGTCGGCGTCTCTGTGAAAACGGCTCGGAACGGTCATGGATGCACTTTTGTCTCCAGGCTGTCATAAAAAAACACAACCGCTAATGTGCTAGTCCTGGCAAAGGATCTCTCCAGACGCTGGCAAAAATCTGCCAGAAAGGACATCAGAGTTTCTGCTGAAGATCAGTTACATTCTTTAATGCCTTCCACCAGCCTAAGGAATTCCACCAGCATTGTTAAAAGCGCAACGCATGACACAGATAAAGAGTGGCACAAAAACAAATGTCGGATGATTAGCGTGACTTCGCCAAATGCAATTAGGAGTGCACTTCGGTTTTCAGTGCTGTTTCGGTGTTCGGTTCCGTTGCGCTTGGATGCAGTTCATTAAGACGATGATATCCAAAACACAGCGCAAGAGACTGGTATTTTAGGATGCAGAATTTTCGGCTGCGGCGATGTTGCAGTTGTCTAATGCAGTAACCGGCAAAACTGATGTGTTCTCGCCGCCCCGGGTTCGAAACTCACTCGCGGCCGTAAAACATTTCTGATTATTTTATTTCAGGTCAAGAAAATTTCAGACATACAAACAGACCACTTCGAAATCCAAAATTGAAGCCTCTGTGCCACAATAAAAAATGCGACACCGTTAGCCCGCTGTTGTTCTACTAGCGTGTGGAGGCAGCGGTTGGTATCAATGCGGCCGCTCGATGGAACCGCATCATCGAGTGGCCGTGGTTCTCATCTGCTCACTCACTGAAAAAGACGGCACGCTGAAAGGCTTTTCCTTAGAGCCTTTACTTCGTTCCTTAACATGCAACGTGAGTGCACTGTGTTGTTATGGCTTGTGTACAGTACAAAATAATGCCGACCATTGTGAATGGGCGAGACCCTTCTGCGGCCACGTAATTGGTGACAGCTTCAAAAAGCACGTGTTTTCGCTTTGTGTGGCAAGAAATGAGTTTAATGGAGCAAACTGTCCATTTCACCAGAGATCACTTGGCGACGAAAGGGGTCGAGCACGGTGCATCGAGTCTCCAACGCCACTATATCAAAGACAAGAGAACACCGCTAAGGAGAACACAAAAATCAGGAGACTCAGTCGAAAAAACTAAACATTTTGACAGATTTGCCTGTCTGGTTGTGTTTCAAGACTTATAATAAACTGCACATCTCAGTCTCATCTGCACAACAAGCACAGAACTTGACAGAAAAAAAGAACAACGCACGATATCCAAAGAGCTCATTATGAAAGGCTGCCCAAAAACCTTTATTCAAAAAACCATTCGGCGTCAAAAACACGACAACATGCGCCAAGAAATCAACGCACAAAGACCAACGCCACCACCAAAATACGTCGCTCTACCTTATGTCGGAGGTGTCAGTGAAACCATCGCCCGATTCCCGAAAAAGGGGGTCTCTAGGTTGCTAACAAGCCCACAAACACTGTTGCGCTTTGCCTACCTGTTCATAAAGACCGGCCGCGGGGAGAAGGAGCCCAAGGCATTGTGTACAAAATTCCTTGCACCGACTGCAACGCAAGCTGCATCAGGGAAACCAAAAACCTCAAAGAAAGAATTCGGCAACATAAGAACAACGTCCGCAACTTCGCAGGAGGTTGCAATCATGTAGCGGAATATTCCGAGACCTGTGACCACAGAATCAAGTTCGAAGGAACCAGTATCCTAGTAACCGAAACACACTAACACAAAACGCTCCTTCTGGAATCCTGGCATATCCAAACCACCCCGAACAACATCAACGGCACAAAAGGAAACCTGCTCCAAGTGTATGCCCAAAGAAAAAAATTGGTCATTGACAGCCTCCCCACAGTGCGACAACGTTACTCACAGCCTTAACCCCTCCCCCTCCCCCACGCCTTTCGCATTACAGCTTTGTTCCTTTGACCCCTTTCTCACCTCAATACTTAGAGGGCTAGCTACTGCCCTCAGTCACCCCTGAAGAAGGAGCCGCGCCGGCTACGCAACTTTCGGTTAAAACTAAAGATTTTTGGTTGGAGATGTGCAGTTTATTATGAGACTCGCTTAGCACTGCAGAACTGCAGATATCTTATTCTTTATTGTCCTTTATTTTCTTACTGTTTTGAGTACGCATGGCGTCACTATTCTTTTAGTCGTGATGTCACTGTGCTCGTATACCCCTCAGGTGGGAAACGTGAGCGCGTGCACTGAGAATGGGGACAACGCTTTTTCAGAGACGCATCATCTCATCTGCCTCGCGTCACTGCACCCTAAGGCAACCAAACACAAAGATCTTTCGACAGGACACTCCCGACGTGCAGCATTAATTTTCCCAGAAGTGAATGGACAACTTGTAGAATTGCCGACTTACAGAAAGGTTGCTTCCGGCCAGCAACCCACGTCTGCAAACCGCGTTTTCGCTTCCTGCTGTGCTGACTGAAGGGGTTAGCATGAGTAGAGATGGTTTTCGGTTGGCAAACTGTAGAGGACGATCGATATTCTGCAAGTGTGCTCCAAGGGTTGTTTTTTTTTTGTGCACGCGCCCAAAGTCGGCGATCTTAACATACGACAGAACCGGTCTACGCATGCCCACTGCAGGAGACGCCGCCGAACCTCAGCGAGGCGCCGATATCTGTCCGTGCTACACATCGGCGCCAGCATCGGTGACTGCTTGTTTAGGTAAACAGAAAAGTTTACCACTGGTCCACATTTTCTCATGGAGGAATTTTCTTCGGTGGTCCTGAATGTGGGCGGAGCTGTGCAGCAGATTTAATTGTATCCGATTGTAGTCCGTCTGCAGCGTACATTTCAGGGGGCCAGGGGGTCATTCAAGCTTTATAATACAGTCGAAAATTAGAGCTCAAATTGTGTTTTTGACTTGCGGAGGAAAACGCTGTGATCGAGTGAGCAGACAACAGTTGCTAAGAAGCGTTTGCAATTATTCATCAATTTACGCATTATATCCGAGGAATGAAGGTACAGTTGTGAAGTTCTTGACATTCATATCGCTCTTTTCCAATGACGTCGTGGCCAGAAAGCCGTGTTTAATCTAGATCAGAATGAACTGCAGCGTGACGAAAAATCTGTTTTCTGCAAACGTCCGCCTAAAAAAATAACCAATATACTCCATATCAGCTCAGTGCTTAAGCACTGCACTGCTTTCATGCAGCTGTAATATGCTACGTTGGTAGCATGGACACAACTCCGAATAGGAATGCAATGACGACACGGTGTCGTGGTGTCCACAGAGTACGTCGCTGATTAACAGACGGGTCATTGGGCTGAAACTCGTTTCCAACCGGCAGAATCAACTTAATCACTGCTTTTTGAACTCTTTACGTATTGGCAGAAACAACATGTTTGCTATTTGGAATGTTCGTAGGTTGTAGAAAAACAGAATATGCTCATTTTTGACGCGTATCTGAGCCACCAAACCACTGCGATTGCACACGGCGCGCAGAGCGATCACCGGCTCCCAGCTTTAGAAAGAGGCCGCGTGGCGCCGCCACTGTCGCTAGAACGACCGAATTGGCGCCTGAGAGGCTAGGCAAGGACTGAATTCGCTTTTATAAAAATGGCTGTTGGGCAAACTTATGGTGACTTCCAATCGCAGAGTTGGAGCACTTCTGGAGCAACGTTTCTGCTCTTTTCGGACCAACTGTATTCCAAACGCAGATCTGAGGCACGGATCGAGTCTTCCAATCGTAGACAGGGAGCGGTTGCCGAGCCGAGATTGCTCCGTGGAGCAGTCGGGACTGTACCGCCGAAATCGGCGGATCCGACCGGAAGTTTGCATGACGTTCTTATTCAGCGGCGATAGCGGCGCCCTACATGCTCTGGCCTGCATGCTCTGGCCAGAGCAAGTGTACTCCAATCGCAATTTCAGGTCGCGCGCTCTGCGCCGGATTCATGCGCTCTGTCACGGAGCGTGCAGACCGCTCCGGGCCTGCGATTGGAATTCACCATAAGAGAGGAGGCTTACAAAAAAGCGAGAGACTTGTTCTTCTTGAGCAAGAACCTTAGGATGCGCGAGTATGAAATTTTTGCTTGCGAACTGAATATTTTCGAACCATTTTGAATATAGGCAAATAAAAATACATGTTGCTGGTAACGGCTGAAATGCGCTAACAGACGAGACAGAAAAGAACACATAGACATGCGCTGGTGTCTGTGTTCTCTTCCGTACCGTTGGAGCTGTCCAGTCGTTTGCACCAACATCCACCAACCAGTCCGACTTAGCCCACTTCATTGAACAAAATATCGACAGTCTCAAAAGAGTTTTCCCACAACAGAACCACGAATGGAAATATGTATTAGACCATAACTTCACTTCACTCATTATTGTGGTGGGGGGATGCACTCGACTGGTTTTACGGGGTTTAACGTCCCAAAGCGTCTCAGGCTATGAGGGACGTCGTAGGGGAGAATTCCGAATATTTAGGAGTATCTGGAATTCTTTCACGTGCACTGACATTGCACAGTACACATGCCTCTAGAATTTCGTGTCTATCGAAGTGCGACCATCGCATCCGGGATCAAAGCCTCGTTTTTCGGGCCAGCTGCCGAGCACCACAACTACTCAGCTACCGCGGCTGCTCCGGGATGGTTTGAGTAATGGCAGCAATAAACTTTAATTTGTATGGCAGTGCTATAAAACAACTCGTGGGATAAAATTACCCGGTTAACTTTAAAATTTAGACAGCCCCGTTCAAATAATGCCTACATCACAAAGCTCACGGAATGCTGAGCTACTATTACGGACTGAATGTTGAGAAAGCATTGTGTAAGGTGCTGAAATAATTTCTTACTGGCGGAGCAATGTGAAATTGTGCTACCTGAACAGCACGACAAATCGCAAAAACATCCCTCTGAAAGCAAAGAGAACAATATTGCGGTTGCAACGCGGACAGAAACATTCCCTTGACGCTCCCCCACGACCCTATCTATATTCGACCACCTCCGCGCCTGCGACAAAAGTTAAAAAGCAAACCGCGCAACTACTATGCCATATTACTTTCTGGCTCACCTCCCAACTCCAATATCTATCACTTCCGGCATTCACTTTCTCTGGCCTGTTATCAATCCACTGACAGCGGCTCAATATGCGGTCAGTTGTCATAGCCTCAGAAGGACGAAACTACATGTTTCCAAAACATCAGGTTTAAAGAGAAAGTTTATTTGAAACGGTACTTGTTGCATAGCTAGAGCTATTTCTGGGAATCCTAGCACTGGATGAGTGTCGACAAATTCAGTCAGGCGTGACTGCGCGCAGGCATGACACATACCCGTGTGGCGGCACGTCGCATGCGACCTTACTTATCGGGTGACCGGTGAGCTCCACCGAGACAGCACATTTTGTACAGCGTCAAGTCTAAGTGGGATTTTCGAGACACATCGCATTGACGGTGTTGTGCATATCGCGAGCGCAGATTCTTTTAAAGAAACGAAAGCAAACTCCATTTGTACAGGTTAAGTAACATGCGGTCACGCATGCCTTGCAATCACGAAGTGCTATGTATAAGCCATGGTTTAGGTAAAGTTAAATTGCTCTTTCTGTCTGAGGCAGGTGTGAATTCTAGTAGCTGGTTAGCTGCGCGAATGTGAATGTGGAACTCAGGCATGGAAGCTGTCGTGCTCGATAAAGAAAAGGATCCAATAAAGCTGGGTCAGCTTTGCAGATAACGTCGGATTAACGAAATTCATCGAACAAATGCACAATAGACGAAGAAAGCCGCCAAACAATTTCGTTAATATTGACATGAAAATCCTTTCAATAGTCACCAAAACATAGCAAAAGGTTGGAAACTATTTTATGCTAAGCAATAATTCGAAACGCTGGCGAAGTCCAGGCTGCACCTGACAAGAAAAATCCGCAGAGATTGTTTACATCCCCATAATTTCGAAAGCAACGATTTGTACTTCGCGGAAGACGGCAATGATCGTGCATTGCCGCGGGACGGAGCGGATAAAAGTTGGCGAAGACGACGCTCTGCAGTGTACAGAGCAAGAGTGCGGTGAAGTTTAATACGAGGCGTGTTCGGCTGTGGCGATAGCCTCAGTTGTAGCATCACAGGCTACAACTTCGGACGTTTATGACAGAACAGACGTTCTACCGGACTGGTTTCAACTCTTGAGGCCATGTCTATCTTTGCCACCGTTTTAGTTGTGTTGCCTTTTATCAAATGAGTGCTGTGCAGCCACTAGCTAAGCGCTTAGTAAATAATCTGTGTATAGCCCCTTGCTATACGCGCACAACCTGATGCAGTAAGTGCCATGATGAAAAAACAAAAGCGGTGATCGATATCCCCGTAGTCTTGCACAGCGGCCTTTGTTCGCGTCTCCGCGGGCTCTACTCCAATTACTAGATATTTTTTAATTTACTTTTCTTCCCATTTTTTCTATGTTTGGGACAGAGTGGACAAATATCGGCAAGAGACGGTCTTTGTAGGTTCTGAACCTCCGGATTAGTGCTTTTGCACTTATACATGCCGACGGAATAATTTTAGGCAGCCCAAAGGAAAGCTCAAACTAAGCGTGCATTTGTAACAAGTACCTTAATTCCCTGCTCCTTATGGGCGATAGAGTTATAAATGCTGCATTCCTTGTTGATAAATTCTAATTGTAACGAGGCTGAAAACGAGGCACCTGTGGTTGACTGCAAGTGAAGTTCACTAAACTAGTTTCTTTTCGAGTTGATCGATTCACGAATAACTTGTCACGTATGATGTAATCGAAACAAACTGCTAATGTAGCCATAACATTTCTTTTTATTTTAAAGTTCTATAATTTAGCTACTAATGAGCGTTGTTCATTACGACGCGGTTGCGTCTGAGCCCTGCCAACCTGAATGTGTTCGGCGGAAAAAGGGAAGACAAATTATTACAGGTTTCAGTATATTTCAGTTTCTTGCAGGATTGCTGCAACTCGGAGAGTCAAAGAAAACTGTTACCAAGATATGACATCCATTTGATCAATAGCCGACCAAAATTGATAGTTGCAGATGAAATGATTTCATCTGTTAGAGTGAAGACACGGAGCGGTTGGTAGGCCCTCGGTGAAGATCTACATCTTCAGTTTGCAGCAGCAAGAAAACCATTCAAAAATATTGAAAAAATTTATACCAACCGTTTTGATGGCTGGTGGGTACTGGAAAAGAAACCAGTAAGGAGAAACCGGTTTTCCATTTTCAGATCTAGTAGGAATCTAAGCGCATATTAAACCGTAAGCACTGGCCTGAAAGACATGTAACCAATAACGTTTTAATCTTCTCACGTGTTCCGCTTCGGTTCTATTCTATATATATTTATGGGCGTGGTATTTGTTCTCTCTTTTGTCAGTGTTACTGCGCGTTTCTCCTAGTTTTCTGGCACGGCTCTGTCTTGAGGCTCCTACTTTATCACCACCTTTTTCTTTTCTTGACGCGTCGGACATTCTCCCGGGTGTTTGTTTGCATGAAGCATGCCTTGGTTGCGTCGATTATCATTTGTAGCAATTTATTTTTGTCTTCTTAATGTTGTATTTTAACCTCTTAAGTGCACTTGGCTGTTACGGTTAGGGGCCTTCTCATCTATGCATAACTTTGACCGAGAGCTTGTGCTCATGTTGATTCGTATCTGCTGAGCTGCTGTTTTTTGTTAATCGTCCGTGACTCCTACGTGTTTTATGGAAAAGCCTGTGGTCTATGCGGCAGTCTTGCAATAAAGGAAGTTGGCGCTGCTTGTGTGTTGTCTATAGTCTTCACTGAAGCATGTCTCTCTACGGTGACGAAGCTATAGCGCGAAGATAAAAATCTAGCATGTGTTCTAGAATTCTTCGAGGACAAGTGGTAATTCAAAAAGAGTTCTGTTGGGGTTCAAGCCACAGATTTAAAACTTAGACCTAAGTCTTACTTGTTTGTCGGGCCTAGTTAAGTGAACTAACAAAAAAATTGTTCGGTGATCCTAAACATCATCCTGGAAATCAGCGTCGAAGGCGCAGCTAGGGTGTCTGCATCGGTAGAAGGGAGGCAATTTTCTAATCTCTTTTCCATTCTAAGAAAATAAGAATGGTTGGCTGGGGCGCAACGAACATGTGCATGAAACTATACTGAGAGAAGTGTTAAAATCTGATAAAACCACGCTAACATGGCCGAGAGGTGAGACCCCATCGCTTTGTTTCAATGCGCTGACTGCGTCCCCGAGCTGACTTCTCGTGGAGGCAGGGAGCGTTTGTGACGTCTGAACAACGTACCCTCGAGAATGCTGGAATTCTTGATCTGTTAATTTCGGATAGCAAAAGAAGAAAGGCTGCAATGCATAACGAGGTACCTTTAGAGGGGAGAACAGAGGTGGTGGAGGAGTGTTTCCCAACCGGCTCCGTGGAGAAAGCACTTTTGCACATTCAGTTGCAATCTCTTGACGTCGCGTTGTTTGGACCGGCGGAAGGTTTCCCTGAAAGCACAAGTGCACTCGGCACCGCGGTGAGCAATGCTCGAACAAGGATACAGACTTGTTATCTTGTTAGGTTAGGATTTATGCAAGAAAATGCGGCGTTTAAAAAAATTAAAGAAAGGATTGGACACGTAACGTGTGTTTACACAGGTTGACTCATTCTCACGTACAGGTGTGTAACAGAGCGGCTTCCTGGCTAACAAAACTAGGAAATGTGTCGCCGTGCACGGAAGCGTGACTTTCTTGAAGAAAAGCGATTCACCAAGCATAAAATATCTTTTTTTTATGAGAACATGACCTAATGTCGGATCCAATTGGTCGTGTTTCCTCGAGGTGTCGGCGTCGGACGAAAACCGCGTCCCTGGTGGTGTTTGCGGCTGGGCGAGCAACACAATTTAGGCCGGCTTCGGTCAATCAAACACGCTGTTTTAGATCACTATGCCCACATCTATACAGTTAGTGCAGCGTCGCCGAAATCAACTTTTGCCACTTTAACAGAGGGTCAGCGTCGCTGCTTTGGCAGGCCTTCTGTCTTAGCAGTGGGTACACCAAAACCGGTCTGCGCATGCGCACTGCAGAAGACGCCAGCGAGCCTCGGAGAGGCGCCAATATCTGTCCGTGCTAGATATCGGCGTCAGCGCACGGGCGCTCGCGTACGCGTGAGAAGAGGGGTCGGGTTTATAACAATGGGAGGATCCTGGGGATCTCGGTGACTTTTCTTCATGGCTTGAAGCTCTTCCAGGTTCCCCGAAGTTTTCTTCGCGATTTAAATGGTCCTTTCATCGCCCCTCAACCCCTTCTCTTCACGGCTTGAAATTCTCTCCCTCGGCTCGAAAGGGGAAGGGAGCCAGCGCCAGGAACATGGAGATGCATGCCCAATTTCGACGCCCGTTCCCGCGTACACCAGAAGCGCCGACGCTGGACGCATACGCCCAGGAAGGGCCCTTGGAGTTGGTACTTAACGCTCGTTACTTCAACTATAGAGGGTAGAAGTTTTGACTAGTGTCGTGAGCAGGCGCCCTCGCCAGCCGCAGCGCCGAAGCCTGTTTCGATGCTAGCGTAGGTGGCGCTGTTCGCGACAGGCGAGTTAGGCGAGAAGAGAAGCCGATGCCGCCGCTGCCGCCGCCGCAGCTCCTCGTGTCGCTCGTCGAGTGAAAGCGCGTCTTTCTGGTGCGCTTCCGCTTCGCTAATCTGTGTCTGCATTGTGAACACGATATTGTTTATTGTGTTAATCGAAGCGCATTTCCATCTTTCCAGCATTAGCCCAGGAAATCAAGTGCAAGGTTCAACATCCCGTGGACAAAACAAGGAACCTTCACTTAATTTCTGATTTTCCTAACATCGTAAAATATATAAGGAATGCATTTACTTCTAAGGGAGTCCAGATCATAGGTGGTAATGCATACGTCGGCGTTCTCAAAGAAGCGTGGAAGTTTGACAAAGACGTGCTTACATTGAAAGTCATGCCACATTTAACTTTATCCCATTTGCAGCCGAATGCATTTGACAAAATGCGTGTGTACCTTGCCTTCCAGCTGTTAAGTGATGAGGTTATGAAAGGACTTTTTTTTTACAAGGATAAGCTAGACAACATTTTTCGTACAACTGAGCCAACAGAATGATTTGTGAAGCTCATGGAACGCTTGATATTTGTCATGACATCAAGGGTGCTCTCCAAAGGGCTTCGCCCAGAGTCAGCAAGTGCGAGATTTCTAGAATTTATAACCTTCTTGAATGAATGGGAACGGTATGCCGCTCAGCACGGCGGTGGATTTCTCAGTGCAGGGACTGCCTTCGGACTTAGTGACGCTGAAAAGCACACTATCACTTGTGAATTATGTGACGTCATCACTAAAATAGAATTATTTCCTGACAGCAAATTTCAGCCAAGACAAATTGGAGAATTTATTTGCAATTGTAAGACAATCATTCGGCTGCAATGACCACCCCTCTCCAGAGCAGTTTTTGCTTATAGTAATAACCTTGCCTTCTACAATAATTGGCAAAGCCGCCAAAGAACGGAAATTCACCAGCTGAGGTTGTAATTTTTCTTGAGTCAAACTCACTGCGGCATCAATACCTTCAATTACGTGAAGCAATTTCTCACGGACAGGCTATCATACATCAAAATACAGGACCAAGAGCATGGACCTTTCCTGCTCGGCACGAGTGGGACTCCACAAGGCGCGGTGCTGTCCCCTCTGCTATTCAACATAGCCATGATGCGCCTACCTGCCCTGCTGGGTGCCGTCGAAGGGGTCCAGCACGCGCTGTACGCCGACGACATCACCCTCTGGGCTACGCAAGGATGCCTAGGTGACATGGAGACCAGCCTGCAAACGGCCGCCAGCATAGTGGAACGCTATGCCCGGGACTGTGGTCTGCAATGCTCCACGCAGAAATCGGAATTCGTGCATCTGCGCCCCTCGCGCACATGCTCGACACAAATCAATCTCTCCCTGCAAAGCGGCCCCATTAACGAATCCAAGGAAATCAGAGTCCTCGGACTCTTCATACACAACCAGCGACGTTGCGACACAACACTCGCCAAGCTCCGGCAGGTGGAGCACCAGGTGGGCCGCATGGTCCGCCGGGTTTCCAACAAGCGCGGTGGGTTACGATGCAAAGACGCCTTACGGCTGGCGAACGCATTCGTGACCAGTCGAATCTTGTATTCGACTCCCTACCTCCACCTGCGGAAACAGGAAGAGGATGCTCTCGAGGTCATCCTCCGCAAAATCATGAAACGCGCGCTGGATCTCCCGGTCTCTACCTTTATCAGCCACCTCATGGGACTGGGGATGGTGAACACTTTCAGGGAGCTTCGGGAGGCCCAGCTCACCAACCAATACACTCGTCTCACAAAGACAGGGTCGGGTCGCGGCCTTCTAGCCCGACTTCACATCCAGCACACCCAATTCACAGAGGAGAGATGCCGCCTTCCCGTACACTGGAGACGCGCCCTCCACGTGCGGCCCCTCCCCACCAACATGTCCAAAGAGGACCATAAAGGCAGGCGCCAGGCGCGGGCGGAAGCCTTGGACCGCCATTTTGGGAATAAACCAGGAGTCTTCTACGTGGACGCCTCCGGCCCGGACCCCAAGGGATGGTACACGGCCGCGGTCGTCCACGAGGGCAAAACAGTAGACGCCCTTACTTTCAAGGCCCAGTCAGCAATTCACGCAGAAGAGGTCGACATCGCCCTGGCAGCCTCCGACTCCTCCTCCAAATACATAATCACCGACTCGCGAGGGGCTTGTCGAAACGTCGAGCAAGGGTGCGCTACTCCCCTGGCTTATCGCATCTATCAAAATTGTAGCAGAGACTCCGATCCTGCACACCGATCTATTATTTGGGCTCCAGGTCACCAAGGCCTCCACGGAAACGAAGCAGCCGACGCCGCCGCCCACGCGCTCTCTCTCCGGGCGTTTCCCTCGGGACCCGACGATGACCATGACTCCGATTTGAATCCGGTTTACACTTTTAAGGAAATATGCGATTACTTCAAATCCACCCACCAAACTCTTCCCACTCCTTGCAAAGGGCTGGGGAAGGCCAACGAGCGGGTACTCCTGCGCCTGCTCACTAACACGATGCTGTGCCCGGCAACTCTAAAGCATTTCAATCCTGAATTCGACGGGCGGTGCTCACACTGTGGGGAGGTGTCGGACACCTACCACATGTTGTGGGCCTGCCAGCAGACCCCATCCCTAACCGCTATCCCAAACCCCACCCGAGAGGACTGGGAGGCGACCCTGTCCGGCTGCTGCACCCTCCAGGCCCAAAGGGCCTTAACGCAGCGTGCCCGGGCTGCGGCAACCGCCAATGGGGTGCCTGACTAGGCATCCCCACCTAGTGGTTGTAAGGGCGTGACCCTTCAGGTCACGGACCCCAACACCTCTCTCTATAATTAATAAATGTTTTTACCACCACCACCACCAGCGAAATGCGTTTCCCGGCATTGCTGCCGAGCGCGCGCACAACACACCTGCAAGCTGCAGCACCATCTGTGAGCCGTCATTGCAAATTATTTCATCTCCGCTGGAGCGTTCACGACACTAGTCAAACCTTCTAGCCTCTATACTTCAACGTCATCCAGACACTGACGGGCCGGCATCTTTTTTGACAGATGACCGCTCAACGTCCGACAAAGACGGCGCGGGTACGCCGCGTTAGCCGCGACCCGACTTTTTTCTTTTCTTGCAACCCAGCCAAAGAAATGAGTAGGGGAGCCTCACAGTCTGTCTCCCTTGAACGCGCTGGGTGAGAAAAAAAAAGAAACAGAAATGCAAAGCCGCCCCCACACTCCCCGAGAAGCTGGGCGTGAGGGGAGGACACACGAAGTGGACAGTGCGCGAAGCTTATCGGCGTCTCTCTCCAAACCAGGGAGGGAGAATGTAAGAAATGGAGGAAGCGTTCAACTTCATGCGGCGCGTGGTGGCGGATTTGTGAACTAGCGGAGCATGAACCAGAATCCTGGCCATGAAGGCCTTTGCTAGGTTGTGCCCGAGGATCATTCTGGTGTCCTTAGTCAGGCTTCAACAACCACTTTGTTGAAGTATGATGTCCTGGTTTGAGAGCTTAGGCCTGAATCCAATCATGAAGCGGGTGTAAAGGTCATTGTCTTCCACATAGTTATTAAGCTGCTTTTGAATTACGTGGTCCATTAGTTTCCTGGCGCATGACGTTAGGTGGGCCTGAGCTTTTCTATTTTGAGCGCCTTGCCTGGCTTAGGAACTAGCATAACCTGGGCGGCCTTCCACCATTGTGGGAGTTTTATCTCTATTCAACATTTCTCTATGAAATCGATGAGGACCGTAATCGATTTGTTATCCAGGTTTGGGGCACTTTGTTGCTTACTGCGTCTCGACCCGGGGCCGACTTGGTCTTAAGTTTGGCTATTTATGCCCTGGCTTGCGATTCGCCTATGGGCTCGTTCAGCTTTGGGTTGCCTGCCCATGGACTCATTGCATCGCTGCAAGCAGCCTGTCCCGAAGGTACATGTCAAGAGCGTGTTGTCCCTTTTGAAAGAACGCGCCCTTTGTGTTCTACCCACTGATAGGGAGGGGGCCTTGCTGTGCTGTCTCACGGGTTTTTTTAAGGTCAAAGCCTTAGAAGCAGTTTCGAATGCCTTTAATCCATGCAAGAACTTATCTACGTCAAAGGTGAAAACTAAAGCAAAACAGCTCTGTACTAAGCTGAAGTTAGAAAAAGTTGGTAAGGGTATAGAAGAAAGTAGCCGTGATTTTCTTGACGTCTTTTTAGGGTCAAAACACACAACTTTAGCACCCCCTTCAGGTCAATTGTCTCGGGGAATGACACTTGGCAAAACTCCATTGCCATGTTTCTTGAGAAAAAGCTCGACCTGTTACGCATTGAAAATCCTTTCCAAGTCCAGAGCTCTGATGCTCCCCTGAATTTCCTCGAGTGTTCACCTTATAGGAATCTCAGGGCGTCCTCTGTAGACATTAAGCATCTTTTCTATTCGTTGCTACAGTCAGACTTGTTCTTTTGTGTCCAGGACTGTATTGATATATTCGGAAAGGTAGCTTTTATGAATGAAACTGGATAGTGAAGGAGTGGCTTCTTAGATAACTTCTTAGGTTTTGTCTTCGGTCAGGTTTTATCCAATGGGAAGGCCAGCCATATCGGCAGAAGGAGGGAATTTGTATTGGCTTCTGTATTGCCACGGTTCTTAGTGATTTATTTTTAGCTCATCTTGACAGAGCCCTTTTTAGCTGCCTACCAAATTTTAAAGCAACCAGGATTTTTAGTTATGTTGATGATTTTATAATATTCATTTACTGCAGTTTGGACTCTTTTGAAGTACTGGCTACTAACACACTGACCTTGTTACGCGCAGGCTTGTCGCCTCTAAAATTAGCGCATGAGATGCCTTCTGAGCACAGTATTCGATTCCTTGATATCAGGCTTTTATTTCGTAACGCACAGATCTACTGGAAGTTCAAGTCACGCGCTAACAAGCCGCTGATTTCATTCGGCTCCGCGCATTGTAAACTGGTGAAGAGGGGCTTTATAGGGTTATGCTTGAAAAATGACCTTCGTAAATGTAGCCCTGAGCTAATTAATGGCTGATAGCTTTTGTGAAAGGATTGTTCGTCTCAGAGCTGCAGGGTATCATCCTACTCATGTTTTGATCGGTGTCGCGGAACCATTTCTTAAGCGCCTGTGCTTAAAAGAGACTCGTACGTCACTACCGCCTACAACAAAATGGATGGCTGTAATCGCGTACATTCATGGCCTGTATCATCGCCCAAAAAAGGTCAGCAAACGGGGAAACGTTAAAGTTGTTTTCTCAGCCCCCGATAAACTAAAAAAATTGTCCGCACTGTTCAGGCCCCGTGATTCGAAGAATCCGAACTGCAAGAAGCACCGAACAAAGTTCGCAGTATGTACGCATTCCATTGTCTACAACATCCCTTTGAAATGTGGGAAGAGCTATACAGGACAAAGCGGTAGGTGTTCGAACGACCGCCTCCGAGAACATTGCAATAATACGTCGGAACAGCGAGGAGGGTTTCTGGACGCACACTGCAGGAAATGTAAGAAAAATTTGGCGGTGGTTTAGTTCTGGTTAAACCTGGAGTGACGCGATAGCTACAGCTGGCTGAGTGGAACTTGGTCACGTGACCAACCACATGACGAACCACATGATCAGCCACGGCGCCGCGCCGCCGGCAGCTGCTCCGCGCCACGTGACAGCGTGGCGGCGCCGCCGCTCTGATGGCTCGAAATGCTACCGTAAAGTAGCTATCGTTGCAAAACTGCGGAGACGAAAACGATAGCAACTCACATGAAGAGTTCGTGTGCAAGCCCGCTTACCAAGATTTCTCTGTTACCGCCAAAAACCGTCGCCAACTGACAGAGAGATTATAGAGGCTGAAATGATAGACCGGTAGTGTGGGCCCTGCGTGGCGAAGCCATCTATTGCTCTTACTGATAAGGAGCTGTTATACTTGCGTCAACATATGAATGTGTCACCTACGGCGCATGTGTGATAATTGCTCTGTTTTTTCAACTATAATACTAGTCCGAGGTTCGAAATAAACTGTTGCAAGTCAGCGCACGTGTGTTCTTTGTGCCTTTCTTGGTTCCTCGCCTTTATTTGCGCTTTGCATTTCCATTATCGGTTTCTCTGCGATTACGATTACGTGCCGGAGTGATAACAGGCCTTCCGGTGTGTATCATTGGTGTTTATCACACCGGTGCGTATATAGGTATAGATGTGATACAGCGCATCAAGTTTGAATCGCAGGATCTACATTAGGCATAATCCTCATAATCACGACCAGCGCAATGAAATCCAGAATTTATGTTAGCCGCTGAAAAAGCTCTGTCGCCCACACTATGATGGAAGCCAGATGACTCCTTGTCAGCACTTCCCGAAGTAGGAATGCTGTTCGTCACTCTTCCTGATGTGTATCTGTAATTTATGGTTTTTCGTGTCACATGAATATACTGAGACTGCTTTCTGGCACCACCATTCGCTGAAAAAAATTGTCAGGTCACCTTGCACTTCTCTGTTGCAAAGAAATTGCAGTGATAGTGGTATCACCATTGGAAGGTATATGCACCATATGGATCCTAAGACCACGGTTGGCGAATTCTCGAAGGTACCCCCCAACTTTCCTTGAGCACCGCATTTCTAAATTTATGCGTTCGGTTGCCAATAGAGCAGTGTGAAATCGTAGAGGACCTACCACACAGCATTCGACTGCTGTAAAAGGCGAATCACAGCAACGTCACCAGCGGTGAGTTACACGTCATTCTAAGCTCTATATAGTAGCTTAGGCTAAGACTAGTTTGAAAAAGCTTTTTTTAAATCGGACCCTGAAATAATTTCGATGGGCATATTCTTTTGCGACAGGTCTGTATAGGTGGTATTTGTGGGTATTTGAGTTAAAGTTGAAAGTTATTCATGGAACTTATAATTGAGAACTAATTTTAAACGTCTCTGCTCGCAATGGCTCGCAACCGATCAGGGCGACGCACCTCACCGAGCGTCCGCTACCCCGATGACGTCGGTGAGCAGACGGGGCGAGCTTGAAGGCTAGCGTTTGTGTCCACTGACGTCATCAGGGTACGGATCGCGACCGATCGCCCTGGTTGGTTGCGCTCCCTACCCTGAAGGTCCCTTTAAGCCTAGGAGGTGCATATTGGCGCTTCCGGGTACGTCAAACTACAGCGAGGGCGTTTGTTCCGGTGAATGTCTAATGTAGAGTCCAGGCACGTAGGCAAAAATTTTTTTCCGGGGGGGAGGGGGCAGGGCCTATGCCTAACAAGAACACTGAGGGGGGGGGGGAGATAAAGCGATTTCGGCCCTCCCTCCTTTCTTCCTTGGATACGTGCCTGGTAGAGTCACTGCTGGCACATACTGCATGAAGGACGGGCTATAACCAGAATCGGGGGGCATTTTTCACTGACTCTCTGGGTTCCACTTTGTCCGAGTCGTGCACGTTGTCCATGTGGCGCTGCGTCTCGTTGAAGGAGTAGGCCATGACCGTCAGGCCGACGGTCAGAATGGCCAGCACGCCTGCGCTGGTGGCCAACCGCATGCCGCGGTCCCAGTCACGTGAACGCCCGTCCGCTGGGAGCGGCAGGACTGCGGGATCACGCACCTAATTAAAAAGCGTCGAATTGAACGCTCGCACGGGTCCGAGTATGGTACACGTAGGGTCCACGAATAAAGGGGATCTGAAACACCTTCCGAGGAGAGCCCATCAACTCGCTCAATATACTTTGTGTGGTCATAGAAACGTGAGCCAAATAATACTCCTCTACGTGCAGCAGGGCACCCACAATCACGCGTTAAAGTTGGCGAGCATTTCTTGGCGACCTTTTCATGCTCGCACCCTCGTCTTTCGCTCGCACCTGCGTATACAAGTTGAGAGACACCTATTGGGGAAATTCTTTCAGACGTCAGGCAGCTACTATGGCCCTTTTTATTTCTAATCACTTTCTTTACTTTGCTATTTGTGGTTGCTGCCGAATAGTGCCCTATATTTGCATCTTTTTCGTTGTTGTTTTTGTGCTGAAATCTGATGACGAAAGATGCGAAAGACTTATCAAAGCAGCTTGATGAATTCCGAAGAGACATGCGCGTTGAAATGGGCACACTCAAGGACAGTGTCAAGTTTTGCTCGGACACTTGTGATAGTGTGATAGAAATTCAGAAAAGCCTTAAAGAACTGAAGGACGACATGAAACAACTCATTCAAAAAAACAGAGAACTTGAAGAGAAAAATCTGGCCTTGCAGGCTCGAGTTGCCGAACTAGAACAGTACCAGCGGTCGAACAATCTAGAAATCAAAGGACTACCTGAAAGCTGTAATGAAGTGGCTGCAGTTCAAACCATAGCTGAGACACTGCGTGTGGAACTTACAGATGCCAATGTTGAGATATACCACAAAGTTGGAAGTGCGAATTTCAGTGATAAAAACGCAATCATCCGCTTCACTCGCCGGTCAAAGCGAAATAGCATCTTGGGAAAGGCACGGAAGACACGCCTAACAACTGAGTCCCCTGGATTTGATGGCCAAAGCAAGTCAGTTTTTGTTAATGAACATCTCACTCGAACAAATAAGGTGCTGCTTGGTGCTGCTATTTCTCGTAAGAAGGCAGCCGGCTGGAAGTTTGTTTGGACGAGCAATGGCAAAATTCTTGCAAGGCAAAGCGAAGCGTCAGCGGTTCTACGCATAACGTCGATGCGTGATTTGGATCTCATGACGTCTTCAACCATGGACTCCTCCGCAACTGTAGACTCCTCATCAGGTAAATTGGGTGGCAACTGTAGAAAACATCGACAAACACCAAAATGCCTGTCCCAGCCCTTCCCACAGATTTAAAAACCCACCTTGGAATTGACTATCTTTTCGATGCTCGACTGAAATGCTTTCATATTAATGCGCGGTCTCTTTGCAACAAATTTGATGACTTTTCCATGCCACTGGCAAGTTTTGGTTTCGATTTTGATGTACTCATGATATCTAAGACGTGGTATATAAATGATTATGTGTTCACGCTTCCCTCATACGAAACATTTTTCCTAAATCGCCAAAATGGACGGAAAGGCGGTGGTGTGTCCCTGCTGGTGAATCAATCCATGAAGTGTGAACTGCTCCCACAGCTAAGCTTCATAACTGAGTGTTGCGAAGTTCTCACAGTTCTCAGCAACTGTACTGTTTTCTCAGTTTCTTACCGCCCTCCCAGTGGTGATGAGAATGCTTTCCTGGAACGTCTGGACTCCCTCTTTCATCTCATTGATGATAAGAAGTATAACATTGTATGGGGCGGTGATTTTAACATCGATATGTTGTGTAATAATACTATTCAGAACAATTTTGAAATTCTTCTTTCTTCAAATGGCCGCTCAAACATAATAAGAGAACCCACTTGCATTACTTCCAACACGGCAACGTTGCTTAATCTTTTTTTACTAATTTTGATATAGCCCTTATAAAGAGTGGTGTAATCAGCTGCGACATTAGTGACCACATGGAAATTTATATGTGTAAAGAAAAACATTGTACAAAGAGGCTGTCTGATCAGCCTTATTACCGCCAAATAATCTCTGAGCATAGACTGAACACCTTCCGCAGAGAAGTAGAAAATGAGACATGGCACGAATTTTGTTCAATAATGTGTCCTAATAACGCATACAACACTCTTTTACGCAAGTTTATCGCTCTGTATCAAAATAATTTCCCCCCCTTACGAAGGTAACAAAACGAAGACGAATTAGGAAGCCATGGATTTCATCGTCTTTGTTGCATCGCATCGAGGTAAAAAACAAACTTCACTGGAAATTTGTCAAAACGAGAGAGCCTGATGTTTGGACCCAGTACAATGCTTATCGCAACCAATTATACCGTGATATTAGAACTGCTAAGGACTGTTACTACAGTGACATCTTTTAGAGTAGTGGTGGTCGTACTGATATATTGTGGAAACAGCTTTCCAACAACATTAACCCTTCAAGTATTACCAAAGCTCCTGATATTTTAACAGTTAATGGTGTTGAGATGAGTAGGTTCGACTTGGCTAATGCGTTTATTGATTCCTTCCTTGATAACTCGTGGTCCCAACATAACCCGGAAGCGATCGAATTTCTAGAGACTAACAACTCGCGGAGTGCTTTCCTTACTGCAATTGACAACGAAGAAGTTCAGTCAATCTTAAGGGAACTACACAATAGTCTATCGCGTGATGCGGACGGACTTCGAATTTCTCCTGTTAAGTATGTTATAGACATTATTTCACCCTCAGTGACTCATATCTTTAATCTATGTCTTAGCACTGGTAAGTTTCCCACGGAGATGCAAGTTGTTAGAGTACTGCCTGCGTTTAACAAAGGTGATCACAATAATATCGCCAACTCTAGACCAATATCCCTTCTACCAGTGTTTTCGAAATGTCTTTAAAAAGTGGTCGCTAAACGCCTGCACCAATTTCTGGATCGCCACACTATTATTACCCCATCTCAACATGGTTTTCAGAAAGGATTTTCTACTGAAACTGCATTAGTGGCCCAGAAAGAATATATCTTATAAAACTTTGAAGAAAAAAGATTACACTTGGGGTTTTCATAGACTTTAAAAAAGCCTGCGACAGCATTAGTCATGACACTCTTCTTGCGAACATTCAGAGATATGGTATCAGGGGCCATGTGCTAGAGCTAATTCGCTCTTATCTTTCGCACAGATATCAAGATGTCGACATCAATGGATGCTCCTCGCGCATGACTCAAATCAAAACTGGTGTCCCGCAAGGGAGTATCTTAGGTCCACTTCTGTTTAATTTATACATCAATGATATTACCACTATTAATACGAATGCATACTTTATAATACACGCGGACGACACAAGCATATTCTTCAGTGGTTACAACCCCGATGATCTCATTATCCTTGCAAATAGTACGCTTTCAGCACTTGTCCACTGGGTAAACTGTAATGCTCTACAGATAAATGTTTCGAAAACTAAAGCAATGTTCTTTCGTCCGAAAGAAAAATATTAATTTTCTCCAGACAACTCTGCTGTGCCTCGAGTAGTATAGAAATTGTTAACACCTTTAAAACATTAAGAATTTGGTTTACGGAAAAACTGTTCTGGGATACACATATTGATCATATATGCCTTTAGGTTGCTCGTGTAGTTTGCGTACTATCACGTTATCACCATTTCTTCTCTACCTCAATTAAACTGCTTCTGTTTAAGACCCTCTTCATGTCACATTTGCATTACGGTACTGCAACTTAGTTTGGGGAGCTGCCAAAAAGACAACTCTTCAAAATATTTACCTCCTTCAAAAGAAGGCCTTAAGAATTATTTTTACCAACCTTACGATTATCCTTCCGCGTCCCTTTTTCATAATTGTAACGTGCCAAGAATATTTAGTCTCTACGATATAAGTCTGTGCTTGCACTACAAACAGGAAACACGGGACAAAATTTCAACAATATCTCATATTGCTAACCTTGAGCTCCTTGTTCCTACATACCCGCTACGCCATCTGCGGCACTACACCCTTAACACGCAACGAACTAACTACGGGATACAGATGCTTAGATATTATCTTCCCGCATTACTCAATCGTCTCTTTGATGCAGGCATTGACATTAGTAAATGCAGCAATGCTGGCCTCCGGGCGTTCTTTCACTAAATAATTCTCTTTTTTTATGGTTTGTGGTTCTTACGTATACGGTAGCAATATGCAGGCTCATTGAATGCTTATCGCAACCCGTCAGCACGCCAATATCATGCTGTCTTCATTCATGTATGTTGAAAATTGTTCTTTTATGAGTTGTCAATGTTTTCACTGCTGTGAAAAAAAGTGCTATAATCTCTGCGCATATAGAATGTTTAAATAATGCTTTCAGTGCATGCTTTGAATTTTATATATTACTTGTTCTTTATGTTATATTGCGCGCTTACTTTGTGTTTCCGCTGATAAATCACAAATTGTGAATCGTGCCTTAGGTTGATGTATGCCTTTTTTGTTTGCACGTGACCAATGGCGCCACTGTTGCTGGATGTTGTGGGCCTGGGGAGCTTGTCAAGCTACGGTTTTTTTCCGCGGGGCCCACTGCTCTCTGTAGCAAGAAATAAATAAACTGACCTTACCTGACAGTACAATTAAACGAAACCGGACAAAATAGGTCCCCAGGTCTTATTGCGCGCAGGTGACATTCTAACGTTTTCAAGCGTCAGCTGCGAAGGGCTTGTTTCTAGATCATTTCTAGTCACGTGACCATCAGTGACTTCGTCAAGGTGTAAGTGACCCTCTTCCCAATGACCCATGGGTCACCCATGCATCATGTGACGTATACTGTCATCATTAATGACTAATATATTTATTGTCGTGTAATTTGTTATTTGCAATCTACATGCTACCAATTAAACCCCACAAGCCTGATCATGATCCCATTACAGTAAAAGATAGCCCCAAATCCTGACGCTAAAAACGTTCACATTAAATATCCCCCATTCGGCATTTTTAAATGACAAAAGAAGGAATTTTTCATTAAATGAAAATTATTTAAGCACACTCACGAAGATGAATTAGTTGCGAATGGTTTGCCACTTATAGCTTATGCTAAATGGTGGAAACTCTCATGGACCAGGCAGGAGGCAGCCATTTGGTTCACTTGATTGATTCAACTCGGCCCAGAAGACAGTAAAGGCACCTGGGAAAAAAGAAACAAGGAGGCTACTTCCAGACCTCGCACACGGGGAACAGCACGAAGTACGAAGCAACGAGAGCGATAGCAGTGCACTGCGTCTTTTGTTGAAGCACAGACTTCACTGTCCACCCAAATTACATCAACACAAGTAGAGCATTCTTGAGTGCACCCTCCCACCGTTCATAGTGGCCCTTACATCCCGGCTCACCGCGGTCGGTAAGTTCATTCCATTTTGTGTGCATCTGATTTTTTTATTTTTTTTTTGTTCGCTAGGACTCTCTGAACCTGAAGAGTAGACGTGGGCAAGTAGCGTATTTAGATCTTAGTAGGCAGAAATTGTTAGTGGATGCAACCATTGAATGGAAGGAGGGGAGGGTCCTGATTAGGAGCAGTGGCTCCACATAGGTGAGTGGGACAAGCTGCATGCAGGAGATTTTCATTGGCTGAAGCGATGCTACGCCCCCATCATCATTCAACTTCAACCATTCGAATGGAATGAACTCGAGCATGGCATCTCTTTAGCCAGTTAGGGAAGCAGGGAAGAAAAATAGAATACACTTCAGATGCAATCGATATATATCTTAACATACCGGGCGTGGGTAACGTTCTCAGAGAGCACAGTGTAAACGCGGGTTCTCAGTCACAACGTTGTACAATAAAACCCCTTTAATTCGGATTTCACGGCACCAAAAAATATCATCGGGAGCATTACAAGGAGTTACAACAGTGTCCTACGCCAAAGTATCTTTAGTTTTGAAAAAAAAGTGATCATTGATAACCTAGTGCAACAAAGTTGAGTGGCAATAACTGTTCTTCCCAGTCAAACCAAACGGTTCAGCGTGCACGTGCTGTCGAAAGAACCCAGACTTTGTCATCAGGGACACTCAGAGCATTAAGGATACACCGCCACATCATCAGCATCATCATCAGCCTGACTACGCCCACTGCTGGACAAAGGCTTCTCCAATATCTTTCTAATTTAGCCTGTCCTGTACCACCTGGGACCACCGTATCCCCAAAAGCTTCTTAGTCTCATCCACCCATCTAACTTTCTGCCACCCCCTGCTGCGACTCCTTTCCCTTGGGATCCAGTATTTTACCCTCAGGGACTATTGGATACCTTGCCTTTACATTACCTTTCCCCGTTTTTCCTTTGTGATGAGGTGTCTTTTTTTAATTCTTCTCATTGTTAACTAAACAAGGTTATCAGACGATGAAATTATAAGCCCAGAATTGGGATTCATTCAGAGTACCGTGACAAACTGGAAAGATAATTCCGTATGTTTGTCTTACCAGTTCGCAGAGTAATAGAGAGAGGAATATAGGCTGATGCTGCCAACCGCTGATTAGAGCGCCCTTCGGTTTGATTTATGTTGGTAATATGTCCCAGGGCGACTGAGAATATGAGGGGCGCCGTAGTGAAGGGCCTCGGAAATCTTGACCACGTGAGGTTCTTTAACGTGCACTGACATCGCACAGCACACGGGACTCTAGAATTTCGCCGCCATCGAAACTCGACCGCCGCGGTCGGGATCGAGCCCGCGTCTTTCGGGTCAGCAGCCGAGCGCCGAGCCACCGCGGCGCCCAACTCTCCGGACATGCACACACACCGCAAAGAGAAAACAAAAGCAGCATATTCCGCATGCATGCACATGACGCAGTGCAAAGGTGTTGCATGCAGGCTCTGCGATAACGCGAAGAATGCCGCGCGCACGCAAGGAAACCAAAGATGAAAATGGTGGAGTTCTCAGCAGAGTAATAATACATCATGGGGTGCCTTTTCGACTCATGATCAAAGCGATGATTACAGCGCCTTCACATTTCGGTTGGACACAAATGCCACTCAGGCTTTAATGACCAGACTTTCCAGTCTCTGGTCTCGTCTACATCACCAACCTCTCTCCGGCAGCCTGCGCACGTGAGAGACCCCCCACGTGTCCGATTCAACCAAAGCGCGGCCAAATTCCTCTGAGCCGCGGTGGCTCAGTGGTTAGGGCGCTCGACTACTGATCCGGAGTTCCCGGGTTCGACGCCGACCGCGGCGGCTGCGTTTTTATGGACGAGAAACGCTAAGGCGCCCTTGTGCAGTGCGATGTCAGTGCACGTTAAAGATCCCCAGGTGGTCGAAATTAATCCGGAGCCCTCCACTACGGCACCCCTTTCTCCCTTTCTTCTTTCACTTCCTCCTTTATTCCTTCCCTTACGGCGCGGTTCAGGTGCCCAACGATATACGAGACAGATACTGCCCCATTTCCTTTCTCCAAAACCAATTATTATTATTATGATTAACCATAAAATAGTAGATAGTTTTTTTGACAGGACCGAATGGCCTACCCGAATTTACCAGTTTTGCGAATCAACGGAGCTGGGATTACTGACTTTTGACTTTACGAACGTGATGTCGATACCATTTAACGCCGCAGTAATGTTTCATATACAGTAGAATAGAAGTAGAAACGGGAAAACCAATTAGCGGCCGGTAGTATCAGACTACGATCCTCAGGCTAATAGTCAGCTAAGCGATCAGAGGAATATACGAAATAATGGCTCGAGTGTTCCAATCTTTCCTAGCAAGTTAAGGGATCACATTTCTACGCTTATAATTTCATCATATGGTCAACGTCTTGTTTACTTAAGAATGAGAAGAAGTAAAGAAGAACAGTTTGCGCATCACAAATGAATAATAGTGACAATAGTAGATCTAGGTGGAGCTAAATACGGCTAATGCCGCTGCACGAATAAACAGGTGAATAACATTTGTGGTGCAGTCTGTGTTGCATGCAAGGTACTTGCCCGTTTCTCTCGCCGACGTGAGCCACTTGGCGTAGCCGGTGGACCTGAGTCTTGTCTAATCTTTCGATGCTTTTGGGGCTTCGGCGTTCTTTTTGAGGCGTCGCTGTGCTTAAACTTGCCCCAATTAACGGTTGCTGAGCGACTAGTAATCACTAAACTGTGTCAAGTAGTCCAGGCACCGAGCTTCAAGCAGAGTTCTTCATTGTCTTCTTCATCGTTCTAGCAATCTACACGTGGACCTGGCTTTTCCTGCGTAAACGTGGGTGAATTTTCTCCTGTTTTGATGTGTACCAAACCCTGGCAAATCCCCCGCCCTGGGTACCTGCCATCGGTTTAGACGCAACAACAACAACAACACAACTTAGAGGAGATGCAACAACGCAGTGCAAACAGTGCTAAACCTAATCTGCGCAGGTAGATTTGCAGCGAAAGTAAAGAGCCGCGCGGCCTTGCAAGTGCACATCCATCCATCAAATGGTTGTGCCACATGTGTTTTTATATAGGGAACAATTATTACTTCCCCTCGCATATTGAGTTGCTGTGCGATTTATAGAGCAGATGGAGCAAATTCGCTTCATTATAAACTTCAGTGCTTTTTTTTGCCGCTTTAGTTATATTCTTCAGTAATGCGATATAACTCTTAAGACAGATTTATTTGCGTCGTAATGTAAGAGAAGGCAAGCGTAGCAGTGGGCGGCATAATGTTAGGTGGCCGGATGAGATTAGGTAGTGTTCGGGGATAAGGTGGCCCGTTCCCCGTACAGGGACATGGAGAGACATGGGACATGGAGAGACATTAATTGGAGAGACATGGGAGAGGGCTTTGCCCTGAAGTGATGATGCTAATTGATGTCCTCAGGCTTAACGGCACATTAAGATAATTCACGATTCACCAGTGTCACAGCATTAGAGCAACGTGCCGAGTTGGAACTCCATTTCGCTCACCTAACCTTACTTCACAAATTGTAACATCATCTCACCCGCCACGATGGCTGCTTTTTGCAACCACATGCAGTGTTTCCTCGCCGCGACCATAATAACGAAATAAAAGGCATAACGTGCCGTTCATCGCTTTACGCGAAATAATTCACTCCTTGTACCATAATAGATTGGAACAACCTGCCATCCCACAAAGCTAATGAGGTTAGCTTACAATCCTTTCAGCATTTGATAAAGCAAACCGTGTACTAATATATTTTATATTTTGTTTTATTATGTTCATTATAATACCACCGTGTATTTTATTCTGTGTTGTTTGTTGTTTTATTAGTCTACAATACTAGTTGTTTCACACTTTCTTATTACATGCATTACTTGTTTCAAGTGCCTGCGCCATATTTTCATTTATATGCTTGTATCCCCCCACCCGCCACTATGTAGCACCTTCGCAAAGCAAAGAGGACCCTTAGAGGTATTGTAAATAAATAAAAAATTACCAGGGCGGGGGATTGGCCATGATGCATAGCTGACACAAACGCACTAATGGGCAAGGAATGGAGTAATTGGATAGTTTCGTGACCTTGACGGGAATTTGGATTAAAAATGGAGGATAAAAAAACGTAAATGAAACCACAGTGAATACTTATTCTAGCAGAGGGATCTACCTGATGCAATTATATATTCGTGAATAAAATCGCACACTGGTTTGAGCTTGCGACGAAGCAGAAGATAATCGGAATAGATAGAGGAAGCCCCAGGCAAGCGAGGAGGATCTTCAACTAAGTTCTACAGAGAGAAAAAAACCTCCCGCAAAAGAAAAAAAGTGATTTATGGACTCAATTTTGCCACAACAGATAACCCTGCAATGGGCGCAGTCAGGCTGATGATGATTGATGTATCTACAACTTCATCGTCATCTTAATAGGGGAATGCAACACGCCAGTTGAGAAGTCAGCAGAAATCCAACCAAGAGTGGGCGGGTCTTCGTTTGAGGAAGGTGACCCAGTCTGGATGCTAGATTTTCGAAGAAGTCGCACATCGCAGTGCGTTCGTTCTTGTTGCGTCATGACAGACCGATATCAGTGTGTCTTTGTCCGAGTGCGACTTAGCAGTGATGATGATCATTGTAAAATTTCTGTGGCGCCGCAAATTTCAAAACGAGCAGATGCAAGGTGGAGAAAGAAGAAGGCTGAATTGTGTCAGGTGATTACAGTTTAGCATTGATCTTTTTGGCGAATACAACCTGTGGTATGCTTGTGGCAGTTTTTTGAAAAAAAAGGCATTTCGCAAAGAAAATATCAGCGCTAACGGGGCGAAGACTCGTAAGTCAGTCCAGCGCCAGCTGGAAATCTGCATGGTCTGTTGTTCACTAAAACCGTAGTCGAAAGTGCCTGTATGAAACAGATATAATTTGCATTAGGAGACCTTGTACCTACCACTGGTAATCCAGCATGTCAAGGGTGCAAAATAGGAAAAATGTTGTTCAGCCTTGAGCAAATGACTTGCTACTCGAGCACAATAGACATGTTAAGGCGAGCAGCGACTATACGTCGTTTAACTGTCGCCGCGCTATGCAGACATGAACAGCTGAACTATCCGGTTTCTCGGCAGATTATCCACGCACAGAACATCAAATTGGAATTGCTACTCTGAATAGCCACTTCGTCCGTAAGAAGTTCAAACGGTCTATTTGCTGCGATTGGTGTTTGTCACAGCTTAGGAGCCATATAAAACATCCATATAAACCATATAAAACTTATAAACCATATAAACCATATAAAACATATAAACATATAAACCATATAAAACATCACAGTCATATATTGCCAAGAAAAGTGCACACGGCATGCAGGGGATGAACTAAAGAATTGGGGGGCCCGATGTTAGACGCTGTAATGTTACACCTCACACAACGACTTCAGAGACGCAAAAGAGAGGTTTGTTTTCGAGCTGCTGCGTTTATTTTAACCATATGTTCCCAGTGGCGCTCCACGATAGGCTCAGCGTCTTGAACGAGGGCAGAGGTAGGCACATTCTTGATCTCTGGTTATGGGGTGAGTCTTTGTCCAAAATCACTTACGAAGGCCCTGCCGTGTACGTCAGATAATACTCAAGTTATCGGCCGGGTTGTCAGATGTCGCTAAGAGCACACAACTGGGCTAGTTGGTGGCTGTGAACACAGACATGGAGACATGTGACACAGATACAAGCGTGAATAAATGAGCACAAAGAAACAGCAACCATTACCAACGCTTGCATTCAATATCCAAGTCCACCCGCCGCGGTGGCTTGGCGGTTAGAGCGCTCGGCTACTGACCCGGAGTATTCGGGTTCGAACCCGACCGCGGCGGCCGCGTTTTGATGGAGGCGAAACACAAAAAGGCGCCTGTGAGCTATGCGATGTCAGGACACGTTAAAGATCTCCAAGTGGTCGAAGTTGTTCCGGAGACCTCCTCTACGGGACCTCTTTCTAGCTTTCTTCCTTCACTCCCTCCTTTATTCCTTCCCTTACGGCGTGGTTCGGGTGTCCACTGAGATATGTGAGACAGTTACTGGGCCATTCCTTTTCCTCAAAAACCAATTTATAATTTTCATTTACAGCCAAGTCCAGCGTTCATCGCATCTGCTCGTCCTTCGTCGCAGTTTATGCTCGCTGCCAACTTGCCTCAGTGCGTCAGGCACGCTTAAATCTGACTGTTGGAGAATTATAGTTTTCGCGTCTTCTGCGGCCTGTTTTTCGGAGGTTATCAGTCGAAGGTGTCGCCTCTGACACCCAGACGTCGCAGACACGGTTACTTACGGACATTCTTGGGCAGTTCGTATTGTTTGATTCATTTAACAACTTTTAGTTCCATCAGAAAAGACCTTCCTTCCCGCCTCCGGCACGCAGGCCTGGGAGACGGGGAGTGGAGCGTCCGCGGTTAAGCCCGAATCACACGATGGTCCGTTCGCCCGCCGTCCGCGCATTACGTGTTCGTGCGCCACTAAAAACTGGCCTTCGGTCCGATGACGTCAAGCGGATGCGACGGACCAAAAGAGCAGACGACGCGCTGGGTGTACCACTGTTGCCAGATTATTTTAAAGTGTTTGGAAACGCTGGTTAAACTGGTTTTTCCTCCCGAGCCATGACTGCGATTGAATGGTGCAGGTGCGGCCCTTTGTCCGATTCCTCAATGGCCTGCTCGTCTTAATAGACGAGTCGATAGCTTTGTCGCAGTGCAGCTTGTCAAAACACGCGCCAGCTCAACGCCACTCAGCGAAATGCGGCAGCCGAAATAATGGCAAGAGCGGTGGTTGCCAGAGATAGCGCGCGCATCTTCGCGGGCCGCCGCTAAATCCCGCGAGGGGAGAGGCACTTGAACTTCCTTGGTTGTCCAGTCCGCGGGCTGACAGCACGCCTCTCAATTTGGTGATGCACGAATACGTGATGCGCGGGCCGCGGGCGAACGGTCCATCGTGTGAATCGGCCATAGCGGCTGGCTGTCCTTCCTTGACTGGTAGCGGCCTCTTCCGCCAGGTGGATGGTGGTGCGCTCGAGCTCAGGGTCCGGGCTTCTTAGCAGGGTCTCCCAGGCTTCTCTACTATCAATATTTTGCCCGCTCCGGGAGAATTTAGGCACTCCCAATTTATGTGGTCGTATTATTATGACGAGTCATTCTTTTATTAGAACGCGTTAGGAGACAGCACTTCAGCGAAGTGAGTGTCGGCCGTGTGGGGATGACAACCGGAAGAACTATCAATTGGGACCTGCTCTAGAAGCTATTAAATGATGGGCGTTCTCCACTTCCTTCGATGCATGTTGCAGGCTTGCAATGGACGCGTCTGGAGAACCCGGCAAGGCATCCTTCGATCTGTACGCGGTCGACGGAAGCAGCGATTCCATTTCATTCGACTCGACCGCGAAGCTTAATGTGACTCGCTGCGACGATCGCCGAGACAAACGCGGCTGCGACGCCCGTGACGTCGACACGCACAGCCTGGACGGGGACGGCGCCTGGGCATGTTGGCATCGCAGCAGCAGGCCTCGCTTCACTCCCTGGTCCCGGGTTCACCAGCGCATACTGGTCGCGGTCTTCCTTGTCGCCCTCCTCTTCGCCGTTACCGTGGGCGCCGCTTACCTTTTGGACGCCGACCACTCCGACGGACCCCGACTCCGCGGCCCCCTCAAGACGGCTGCGCCCGCCACGAACGGGATTGCGAACGCTACTGTATCGGGATTATAGTGCCTGTTGCGCCCGAAACTTCTCTCAGCTTGTACATGGCACTTCAACGTTTGCAGTCGACGGTAATTTGGCTTGAGTATGGTGTGCTGTTTCTTGAGTATACGTGTTCGAATGAACAGGCATCAATCTGCCTTTACATTTTATTAAATACAATTTGGCGTTCAAGCACCAACACAAAAGAATCCCCAGTGGCTTTAACTCTATTACGTGGATACTGGCTAGACATTGATTTATTTTACATAAAATTGCAGGTCTTGCTTAGATCATTGTTGGAAAATGTTTTATTGCTTGCGCGTAAACAAATCGAATTCAGCATTGCTGTAGCGAAGAAACCCAAGTAGTAATTGGTTTTTATTAAAATAATAAGAAAAAAGGAAGGAAAAGTTTTTTGCTAACCCCGGCATCTGCCATCGATACTGAAGTACCTGAGCTGGGCAGCGGATAGCAGGCAGAATGGAGAAATGAAATTAAACAGCTGAGGGGACCGAGTGACGGTCGCTTGGGCGACGCGACTGAAATGTGTCGGCGGTTGCCGTTACGAACTACGCTCGTTCATCGTACACCGATTTCTTCTCATTTTTCGTTTTGGCGTCTTTTTTCTCGTCTTCTTCTGTTAACGCTACGACATCGGTCATTCTCTGCTTTACATAGATCCTTGGTAGACCTCATACCACTCCTGGCGTAGTGGTGCAGCAGTTAAGCGATTAGCCACTGCCCTGAGATGGTAGGTGCTGCCATTGGTGGGGCTAGTGTGACCCGGGTTGATCTTATCAAGTGACCAATAATTAATTTAACTGCCACCTGTCACAGTAGGCAGTTTGCTCGCAATCCAGTGGGCAGGGCTTCACCTAGGGCTTCACTTTCACCGATACATATCCCCTCTTATGCTCACGCATTATTAAAGTCGCGTCGAAATCGTGCTTTTCCAGAATTAGCCTAAGCTGCCCAAGTACGGTATAACATGTGCGATATAGGTGTACATAGGCCCAATATGTATGGACCCTTCACATTGGTTACTTATGGCGGTTTTAAGGGCCATGCAACCGGCGGCTGGGGCGACGCGGTTCCTGCCTTTCCACTTTCGGTGCAGCTGCTGCGAAGGTGGTTTTCTTCCTTTCCACTAGGCTGCAGCAGGCGCGCTACCCTCCGTCCCCTCTTGGCTGCGCGCTGGCGTCCACGGGTTTTGTGCCTACCAAGCAGCTGCGGCTGCCGCGAGACTTTTAAACCTTCACCAGGACACATAACAGCCTTTTCGCTAGTGCCCACTTAGTGCTGGTGCACACTGTGTCACGCGCAACCCGTCGCCTGCAATTCTGTCTTCGTCTTCCCTCTCCCATTTATATTTACCTCTCCTATAAAAGTCAAGAGGGGTTTCCGCTTTGCAAGCTGCAAACCGTGGCAGGTGGAGATTTCACCAGGACACACAACGGCACCTGCCAACCGTGGCAGACAGCAGCTGGCAGGCGGAGAATTGACCCACATACAGCAGGCCTTTTTCACTAGCGAGGCATCTAGTGTCAGCTCACTGAAAATTGTGCCGTCTTCAATTCAATTTCGAAGCTATTTTCTAGCGGCCGTGTTTCTGCTTTTTAATACTGAGCTAAAATGGCTGGTAGTATAGCATTGTTAAGCACGCAGTATTGGCCGAAAGCACAGTTTTTGCAGGTATACACTTTCGCCATGTACATGAAAGCGTGATTGAGGTGTCTACTCAACAACGGAGCCACTTATGGGCTTTTACTTTTTTCAGAATCAACGAAGCCGATTAACTGGATTGTAAAACTTCTATTTCCAACAGTTTGAGGGGCTTTGGGCCCCTCGCCTAAACGACAGACAGAAGGTCTTGGCTCCCGGCGGCATCTTAGGCCAGTTGGACGACCTTTGTCTGAATCTCCGAATCGGAGCTGAGTAGGAGAGCGTCCCATGGTCCAACAACTATTTTTTCTCTTCAGGGGGACAAGAGGGCATTTCCATAGAATGTGGTTGAGGTCCACTTTGTCATTGCATGGCTTAATAAACTGAACATCTCCAAGCAAAATTTTTTTTATTTTAACCCAACCTTTCGAAGCCGACTCGGCTCCTTCAACGGGGGGTGACTGAGGGCAGTAGCTAGCGTCTTTTAAGTCTGGAGGGGAGGAGGGTGTCAAAGGAACGACAGCTGTGATGCGAAAGGCGTGGGGAGGGGTTAGGGCTGTTACTCACGTTGTCGCACTGCAGGGAGGTGGCCAATGGCGACTTTTTTTTGTTGAGCTTAAGAGCAAAGTCCCTGGGCATATACGGAGGCAGGTTTCTTTTTGTGCGGTTTATGTTTTTCGGGGTGGTTTGGATGTGTCAGGATTCCAGAAGGAGCCTTTTGTGGTCATTTGTTCGGGTTCCGAGGATACGGTTTTCTTCGAAGTTGATTCCATGGTCGGAGTCCTCGGAATGTTGGCTACTGGATTGCGCTCTCTTGAGAATTTGCGGACGTCGTTTTTATGTTGCCGAACTCTTTCTTACAAATTTTTGGTTTCGCCGATGTAACTTGCATCGCAGTCGGCGCATGGAATTTTGTAGACACTGCCTTGGGCTCTTTCTCTCTACGGCCAGTCCTTGAGAACAGGTAGGCATACCGCAACAGTGTTTGTGGGCTGGAGACCCGCTTTTTTCAGGATTTGGGCGATGGTTTCGCTGACACCTCCGACATAAGGTAAAGTGACGTATTTTGATGGTGGCATTGGTCTTTGTGCGTTGATTTCTTGGCGAATGTTGTGTTTTTGACGTCGAGTGGTTTTTTTGAATAATGTCTTTTGGGTAGCCGTTCATGATGAGTTCTTTGAATGTCGTGCGTTGTTTTTTTTCTGTCAAGTTCTGTGCTGCAGTGTGTCTCAACTCATCGGAACAACGTCTTCACCACTGATGCTTTATGGACTGACGGATGGTAGAAGAGAAGTGGAGATACCTGTCTGAGTGAGTTGGTTAGCGGTATACGGAGAATTGAAGGTTACTGTGGTCTCGGGACAAGAGCATTACCGAAAACGGCAGGGAGTTTTCTTGTTCTACCTCTAGCATGAAATAAATGTCAGGTTCTGCTGAGCTTAAATGAGAAAGGAAATTTTGAATGTCAGATTATTTGATGACGGCGAAGCAGTCGTCGGCATACCTGAGGAAAATATTTGGTTTCGGGTGGAATTAGTTGAGGGCTCGTTGTTCGATGTGTTCCATGGTTAAATTGGCCGTGACGACAGAGATAGATGCTCCTATTGGTGTTTTTTTCACTTGTCGGTAAAATTCCCCCAAGTCCACCGCACGAGACTCGGAGAGCTTACCCCCTACTCTTACGCGCATGGTGCGCCCGCTCAGGAAGTTGTGAACGTATCGCAAAAGGTGCCCGCTCACACAGGCCCCCTCAAGTACCGCGAGAATTGGTGCGTGGTGAACGTTTCAAAAGCGCCCGAGACGTCCAGTAGTAGCCGCAGCGCAACCTAACCGGCCGCCATGTCATGCTCCAGCGCTGTAACAACGTCCGATACAGAATCAGCCGTGCACCGCATCTCACAGAAACCCGTCTGCCGTTCAGCCTCCGCAGCCCGCTCGTTCAGACGCTGCCCCGCCATATGCTCCATGAGCTTACCTGCCGCCGATGTTAATGCCACTGGCCAGTATCCGCTCAGCTCCGTAGGTGGGCACCATAGCTTTCGGATGGGACAAACGACCGCGGTTCGCCAATCCTCCGGTTGCTCCCCGCGTTCAAACACCTGGTTGATCTGCTGCAGGAGGATCTGTCGTTGCTCCGCATTCAGGTTTCGCAGCATCTGGTATGTCACCCCGTCCAGTCCGTGCGCTGCAGCGCATTGTTCACTTCCGCCGCGGTGAACGGCGCATCACATGGACCTTCCGAGGTGACGGGAGAGGGTCTGGCGTCGTCTGGGGCTCTCAGAAGTAGCTATGTTAGCTGCGTTTGCGGGGCTGGGCGGCGCGAACCGGTCGGCAAACCGCTCTGCCAACTCTTCAAAGCTGAGCCCGTTGGAGATTGCGAGGGCGGCCAGCGGTTGACAGTTTGCCTGTGGTTCGTTGATGCGCGGCAGGGTGTCAAACAGCCTCCGCGAGCTGATGTCTTCCTTCATCCTTTGGCATAGTGAAGCCCTCTGCCGGCGGTATAGCTTGTTGGCGTGGCGGCGCGCTGTCGCGTCCACGTGGTTGTAAACCGTCCAGTCGGCGGCTCTGTCAGTCCGTCGCGCCCATCGCTCTGCGCGATCTCTCTTCTGGTGCAGATCAAGCATTTTGTTGTCAGGTGTGGACTGCCCTGCCCTTACTTACCTCTGCTCTCCGGTGGGCTGCGTGGGCGCTTCGGACTAGACTTGAAAAGAAATCGGCGCCAGTTGCCGCCGCCTCGTCGACCACCCGCCTGAACGCGCTCCGGTTGGTAATAGAGTAGGTACGCCTGGCGTGAGCCTCCAGTGCAGCGGGTTCAATTAGGATGAACCAAAGCAATGGAAAGAAATGGAAATGAATATTGGTTTCTGGGGAAATTAAATGGTGCAGTATCTGTTTCATATATCGGCGGACACATGAACCGCGCCGTAAGGGAAGGGATGCGGAGGGAGTGAAAGAGGGAAGGAAGAAAGAGGTGCTGTAGTGGAGAGCTCCGGAATAATTTCGGCCACCTGCGGATCTTTGACTTGCTCTGACATCGCACAGCACACGGCCGCCTAAGCGCTTCGCCTCCATCGAAACGCAGCCGCCGCGCTCGGGTTCGAACCCTGGAACTCCGGGTTAGTAGCCGAGCAAAAGAAAGGCGCATAACTGACACCTGGGACAGTGGCCACGTCAGTTGTGCTTTAAGCTACGTGGCAGTAGTGGCAGCTGTGCGCTGCATGCTTTGGCATTGGCACCGTTGTCGCAGAAACGCCGCACTGAAGCTACAGGCCGTTGGCGTTCATTGTGTTCATTGGAGTTGGCGCTGACAACGTTCCATACTCCGATGATTTTGAGGAAAGGAAGGGCGCATAACTGGCTTGCTGGGTCAGTGCACGCCTCAATCGCGCTTTGAGGTACGCGGCGGTGGTGAGAGCTATGTGGGCCGCATGCATTAGCGCTGACAACGTTGCATACATTACCGCTGACAGCAATAGGCCGCAGAGTTCATTAGGTGACCAGCCTCTCACGATCAACTAATAATTTAACTGCCCCCTGCCAAGGTGGCAAGGCGGGTGGCGTATTTCCGTTTGCTAGCCGCTGCAGACAATCTCAATGTTGCCCACACCAACGCGCGCGCGGAGCAGCTGTTGCCATGACAACTATGTACATGCCATGGTTGCCTACGCCAACGCGCACGCGTAGCAGCTGTTCCCATGGCAAAGTGTGGAAAATAGACGCGACACCGGTAATTGAAAATGGAGGCACCCTGCCGCCTCTGGGTGTTCGTGCTTTTCGATGACAGCAACGATGACTGCCGCTTGCGGCGACTATCAGACTATGAAAGTGCCGTTTGGACAAGCTTAATTCAAGGTGGGTATTTTTTTCGCTTTCATTTTTGCATCGACAACGGTGAGGCGGTGAAGCAACGATGTCTGCCGAAAGGCTGGTATGGGATAAGTTTAATGAAGGTGGGTAATTTATCTGGGACAACTGTGCTGTCCCAGTTTTTTTTAGTGCGTAAGAGACTACATGAATACATGGCGTAAAAGAGTGACGTTTGGGCAATTTATCTGGGACAACTAGGCTGTCCCAGTTTTTTTTTTAGTGCGTTCCCCGACCACCGAACAGTTTACCCTGTGGACTTTCTCTTTAGAGCAGAACAGAACGAAGTTGTGCAGAACAAGTTACCGTGAATGGTACAGGTAAATATTCTAGGTAATCCTTTTTTTGTTAGAAATTTGCCACAACTTGGGCTATTTTCATTTTGTTCAAGCATGCAAATGTTTTAGAACCTCCTGGTATTTTCTGGCTTTAAAAGCCGTGAATGGTACAAGTAAATATTCTATGTAATGCTTTCTTTTGTTAGAAATTTTCCACAACTTAGGGTATTTTCATCTTTTTCAATCATGCAAATGTATTAGAACCTCCTGGTATTTCCTGGCTATTTTTGGATATGCCCAAAATTTGGTGCCTACGCACGCACGCAGTTTACTTGCAAAATCAGCTGGTGATGACAACACCTGTAGTTCACTTTTTGGTGTTTTTCGTCTTATTAAAGCTCAGTTTTCTGTGACAGCAGTTCCTTTGACATTAGAATATCATAGTCTGCCGAGTAGCAGGTGAACTTTACTTTATCCTCAATGTTCTTTTAAGCTTTGTTTGATTTGTGCCCACTCATAACTGAATCTTCTATTGTGTGTAGTTATGCAGCATTCATTTGGGGGCTGAAATTTTTCAGAGCACTTTAAAATTACTCTGAAAAGTGCACTTTCTCCTTAAAACATTTAGTTAGCATGAGGTTCAAAATTGCTATGCACTGAGCGAGCAGAAAAACCTGCTCATAACTGTACGTTGTACAAAGATTCCTTTTAGATATCGAGTCTAAAGCTGCGTAAGTGAGGTTGTATAATGAGTAATAATAAGCTGGTCCATCTAAAAACAGATTTTTCATTAGCGCAATTACATATTCCAGAGAGCTGTGGCGTACAAAGTTTCTGAACGGCAAACACTGAAATATACACCTTATTAGTGTTGCACCCAGCTTCAGTGTATGTTGACTCGAAATAGATTGCTCGAAATGTAGGTGCAAGAAACTATATGTGAAGGGAATTTAGTGAGGAAATCACTTCCACTTCTCAACATTTGAAAGGGTCATGCACGTAGTGTAACGCTGAACAAACTTGCAAAAGCTTAGTTCCGTTTTGAGCTCTGCTAATTTGACTTGCAATTCTACATGTATGAAATTATATGCATTTAAAAAAAAAAGATGAGGCCAGGCATGGTGTCAGTGAGGACATTAATTGTTTCAATCTTGCTGAGATGGCCGCTTGTGCTGCTAGCTAAGGTTTCTCCAACCGTTACGAATTGCAAACATGCTCATGACAGAAGAAGAAAGTTAGCACATTTTGTAGGTGCCAGTCAGAGTTCTTTCATACATTGCACAAGCAGTGTACTTTATTACGTAGATAAGCTTCATGCAGTTACTATAATCTGAACTACATGAAAAGGTTGATGCATTGTGAGCATGGTTAAACAACAATAAAGGGAGGCCACAGTGAATGTTATAATGTCACTTACTTTTGAAAATGACACCTGTTTTTATTTACATCTTGTCTTATCTGTAGTGAAGCCTAAGATATTAGAATACATGTATCACCACATGGTATTTAGCTAGGCCTGCTATGTGATTTAAAATTCAATTTTTTTTCTCATGCTGTTTCGGTTTAGACAGCCAAACAATGGCTATGACATCAAAGGTCAGTATAGGCCACTGCTTCTTCATTTGTAGCCATTCTCGCTCTTGAGACAGGCTGGTTTTAGCATTTCAGTTAATGAAAACAAAGAAGGAGCAGGTATATTGAAGCTTTTTTTTGCCGCATGTGGCGTACACCAACCTTTGATATCACAACCATCTCCTAGCCGCTGGAATCAAAACAGCATCAAGAGGAAATTCGATTGTAAATCATTTTGCGAATATGATGTGTATGGGGTGATCCATATATACTAATGTCTAAAGCATCGTTTCAAACAAGAAAACACGCAAGCAAAGATTTGTTGGGTACAGTCCTGTAAAAAAACAGTGAAAAAGCAAGAAAGGAAGGAGGAGAAATGAGAACTATACACACACACACATCATTTGAAGAGCAATGAAGAGAGGAAGCGAGTGTGTTCCATGCCTTACCTGCATTATGTTTCTCACGTCAAGAAAGCTGCAGGCAGGTAACGAGTAAGCCTATGTTTTTGGTGCCATTTATACGAGGAACTCCAAATTTTTGTGGGCTTTGACAATACATTTTGCTGCATGAATGATCTGTCTTGTCAAGCTTAGAGTGGCGTTCCTATGTCGTTTTAGAGGCATAACTGCTTCATGGCGCTTTTCCAAATACACATACTTACTATAAATATTAGAAAAATGTGGAGATGGTGTAAAGACAATGGCGACATTCTTGAAAGAACAAAAATGAACAAAGATACTGTACCATTTTCACTATGAGCTCAGGCTTATCTATTGATTTGTTGAATTCAAACAGCATTTTGTGAATTAAGATTCATCTAGGACCACTATTTATTTCCAGAAATGAGACCACTGCCGCTCGGAACAGTGAATTGCAAAAGCTACAAAGGAATAATTTCAAAGCATATTAGGAAAAATAAATCTGTCACAACAAGAAACACACTGACATCAATGGCAAATATGTTGAGAGATGTTTGAATGAATAGACTCTTTTGGTTCAACCTTTGTCTTTCGTTCCATCAACTAACGGCCAAAAATTTTAAACCTCCTCTCGTAAGTTTGCCAAGGTGTAACAAAGGTTGAGCAAAAGATTAAGAGCTGATAGAGTTAACAAAAAAAGTCATAAGCTAACACAATGCGCCTCGCGGCCATCAACAAGGCCCTTTATTCCAACTTGCGGCTCATTCCAAAACATCCCCTCTGGTAATAATGTCTGTGGGGCTAAGTTGGTGCATGGTTTTGAAAACAGACGCGCAAAACAAACAACGCGGGGGGAAGACAGACGAAACAAGTGCAACTGTTTATTGACCTATTGAAGCAAGTGAATATATAGACAAAAAGGCAAGAGCAGAGAGGGACCTACACATGCGCACCAGTAGAAACAAAAAGGTAACAAATGGCTATAGAAAAAATGTGTCTCAGCACAAATCTATAACACACTTTCTTTTCTGTCAATTGTAAGCAAGGGTGTGCTTACATAATCTCCTCCGCCTTTGTTGATGTGGAACGCCTCTATAAGTTCACGGGCTGTAGTATCTTTGCCCCTGCTTAGGATTTTTGTTTTCTTCAGCTTCGCCTGGCATTTTTTCTTATTTTTCCCTGCAGACTTTACAGTAATGTTGTAAGAAAGAACCCGTGCCGTTCTTTAATGCGTGATTATGGTCACCAAGGCTATCATTAATACATCAGCCCGTTTGGTCATTGTAAGATTTCCCACACGTCAGCGGGATCTGATAAACTACGCCCGCTACACATTTCACAAACGGCGTCACATACTTTTTCTGGCATTCTGCTTTTTTCGGTTTGTTTGAATCCATTTTGCCACACAAATAGAACAGATTCTTGGGGGTGAAAAAACTACACGAACTTTAAACTTTGCCTCAACATGTTTCAGATTGTGTGCCATCTTATGAATATAAGGAATTATCACAGGTTTAGTTTTCTGTTTGGCAACGTCGTTTTTTGCACTGTTATTACACTTTTCTTTTGTTAACCTTTTCAGTAACACTTTGGCAACTGAGCAGAGTAAGATAGCCAGCTTGAAGAGACACAAATTAGAATACAGGCCGAGATTCGCCTACCGTGTGGGAGTATGCCCATTTCGCAATGCACTGCAGTAAATGCAAGAAACATGGCTGCTGCCCTGCCCTTGAAATACAGTGTTCTTTGCAAAGGCAAGAGGTAAAGCTGAAAGGAAGGTAACTGAGGCTTTCATATCGCCAAGAATGCCGACAAAATATATGATCACGCCATCTATCTTCGTCATTATCATCATCAGCATGACTGCGCCCACTGCAGGGGAAAGGCCTATCCCATATCTCTCCCATTAACCCTGTCCTTTGCCAGCTGCAGCCACCGTATCCCCGTAAACTTCCTCTCATCCGCCCACTTAACTTTCTGCCGTCCCCTGCTACTGTTGCCTTCTCTTGGAATCCACTCCGTTACCCCTAAGGACCAGTGGTTGTTTTGCCATCGCATTACATGCCCTGCCAAAGCCCATTTCTTCCTCTTAATTTCGACTAGGATGCCATTAACCCGTGTTTGTTCCCTCACCCACTCTGCCCGCTTCCGGTCTCATAACGTTACACCTAACATTTTTCTTTTTCCATCGCTCGCTGTGTTGTCTTTAACTTGAGCTGAACCCTCTTCGTTAGCTTCTACGTTTCTGCCCCATAGGTGAGTACCGGCAAGATACAGCTGTTGTACACTTTTCTGTTGAGGGATATTAGTAAACTGCTATTCATGATCTGAGAGAAGCTGCCATATACGCTCCACCCCTCTTATCTTTCTAGTTATACCCCTCTCATGATCCGTATCAACAGTCTCTTCCTGCCCTAAGTAGACATTCCCTTACCACTTCCAGCATCTCGTTTCCAATTGTGAACTGCTGTTCCCTTGCTAGGCTATTGAATATTAATTTGCCTTTCTACATGTTAATTTTGTGACCCACCGTGTTGCTCTGCCATCTAAATCATTGATCATGCTTTGCAATTCATCTCGTGAGTGACTGAACAAGGCAATGTCATCAGCAAATCACAGATTATTTAGGTATTCTCCATTTGCTCTTATCCCCAGCTGTTCCCAATTCAGGCCACATGATGTTATAACCCTTTTTTTGCTGTACTATGCCGTCTCCCCTTCATATTTTGTGCATATACAAGGTGTCCGATTTAATTCAATACAAATGGTTTATTAAACATTGCATTTGCTGTACACCACAGCTTTGGAAGTTGAATAATCTGTGAGGGTGATGCCTCAGTCAAGTGCAATGCAAATAATAAATGCTTAAACATCTAACACTTTCAGATTGGCTTTTTAAATACTGCGTTTAGGTCACATCTATAGGGAATAACATGGCACACCGTGTATACCATGAGTACTCCACCCAAACATATTGTTTAAGAATAAATTATAACACTGAAATGCGGGCTTCATTGTGCCATCTTCTCACAATGTGTCCAATGCTAATGGCAATTGCTAGAGTTTAGCAAGGCCGGAAATAAAAGCAGCGTTTTACCGGACGGACCATAACAGGTGCTGGCACCACATCGCTGTAACTCCTGTATAAAAAATTTATTTGTCGCCAACAAAAAAATATTTTTCCAGTTATTTTAATATGCGAAACTAAATGGGTTCACCATTTGGCTAATTTTTTTGTCTAGCACCGTTGCCCACATACCGTTTCCTGGTCCTCAATGTGGCCGTTTCCGCAGAAATCTATGTACTCTTTATTAAATTACAGAACAACGCAAGGCTCAAGTTTAATTCAAACAGTGCTAGATCAAGGTTTCAGGCAGAACTCCAAAAAAGTTTGCTTAAATTTAGACCCCAAGTTTAGTTTAAAAAATTCGGAAATCTTCAAAATTTTCTCCTGTTATTCACATCCATTTTAAACCAAAATAGCATCATCCACAGTTTATTTTTTGAGGCATGACAGGGCATCTCAATACCTGACTACATGCGGAGATAAACCTTGCCGACAAGGACGGGTTCCTGAACAATAATTCTTTCAAAATGCCCAGATTTTGGAGCATGATATATGGAGAAAAATTTTTTTTCTTTGAAAGTTTGTCTCTACACTTCTGTTGGGACTGGTCTTCCATGAATATGCTCAGCTAAATATAAAATACCAAGAATTTGGTGCATCTCCTTTCGCGTGGAACGACTCTGCTGTCCCCAAATTTAATTCTTGAAATCGACTAGAAAGTACAGTAAAAAAATTGTTTCATGAACCTCGGTGGCTGTGAATAGTGACGAAACATTAAAAAAACGGGCAATTTTCTTCGTTAAGGTTTTCTGCCTAGGTACATGCCTTACGGAGCATACTTGTCCCCAACAGTTTTATGTTTTCTGGACCACTTGTTTCGTTGCACTCCTAGGACCGTATCGCAGGTCTAGAAAACCGTTTTTTCAAATTTATGAATTTTAAACTTCTTGTATGAAATTGCCTTCTCACTTTAATATGTCAACTAACACTGAATATCAAAAATTCAAAACAAAAATTTGAGCTTTGCAAAACAAAAAGAATTACAAAAATGACTTCACCCTGCAAGAACAATGAATGTTGAACTAGCCTTCTGCCATCAATTTTCTTAGCTTTGCAGGTTTTAAGAAAAATATATATCGGAAAATAATGTTCTGCCCATAAAACAGTGACATTTGATGAGAGGAGTCAAAATTATTTTAAAATTGCTCAATAAATTTTATGTAAATACAGCTAGAAATAAACTAAATTTTGTTGAAAGTTGCGTCCCTTCTTAAATGGAGATGTGGGACAGACTGCCAGACATATCATGCTGACTTGAAATCCTATTGTGTACATCAAGTGCCGTATAGCTTGCTGCATTGCCTTTCTGACTGGTTCTCGCATTTCCTTGTCAAGTGCGAGTGAACTTTGAAAATGGGCAAGGTGCCACCTCTTTTTGACACAGAGTGGCACATGACCAGAAATGTTTGAAGTAATGGCCATTTGGCAATCACTAAGTGCCAGCAAGCTGGCTGGAAATATGCACAAATCAATCTTGCTTGACAATTCAGCAGCCGACCATGATGCAGGAATACTTTACTGTGAGGACTCTTTATTGCCATGGGTGCACTCCAGAAATGCCACTTTGTAGCACTCTGTATGTAGCCACTGTCTGCAAGTTACCACATATGTTCTTCCATGGCCGAGATAAAGGTGACCCCTTGCCATCATTTGTATCCAAGGAGTCTCCCTGTGCATCGCTCCCACTATAGTGGCAGTGTTTATCATGCTGTTCGTCCTTTGATACAGCCACATTAGAAGATGTATGCAAAGTTAGTGGGCTTCCTCATAACAGGAACATTGAAAGGACTCTCAAAATGAACACTGAAGCTTGTTTGGCTGGTTGCTGTGTACTTCAGAAAGTTTTGCATATTACCATTTCTGTGTGCTCAACTTACTGCCCTACCATTTCTGTATTTTTTTTTGTCATAGCAGGGATGAGGGTCCGGACGTTCCTTAGGAAGGCCATGCATATCATGCGAAACCAGGTAGTGTTTTTCGAATACTGCATGGTTATAGAAGCATGCCTCGTTAATATGGTACTTTCGTCCCCAGTCAAAACTGTCCATAACAAATTTGGAAGAAAAATAAAAAGGAGGCATTTATTCAGATATACACACTGGGATTACAGTATGCTTTTCTGCATAACAACAAGCAGTGAATTGCAAATTATAATCTTAAAAACTTGAACATTTTCGCGGTCGCAAAAGTTGTACTACGGTACGAAGTGCCTCACAGGCCGTGAGAGACATGATGGCAGGATTCGAACTGGGTGTCCGATTCTGTGTTTGCTGTTGTATCCACAGTGGCCCTGTAGACGACTTGCTTGTTCACCAGTTGTTCATCACTTCCTGGTCTACTGCATCAGCTGCAGGCATTCCTGAAGACTCACGAGGAGGATGTCATTGATACGCACAATCATTTGCCTGTGACCTCCCTGTGAGGAATGTGATTTCTTTGCTGCTTTCTGACAAGGATGGTGAGCCAATGTATATGTGGGCTCTATTGGCTACGCAGGATCCTTCCAGGTTTCTGTGTGCGTTTGCACCTTTTGTACTGGAGTTATAGGCTCTCTGGTTCGCCTATCTATTTGCATATGATTCTGTGTTCATGTTAGCACCATTTAGCATGTTCCCTAAAAAAATTCCTATTCTTGTGCAGGATGTCTGCACAATGACAGACACTGCACTGCTGAGTTGAGCCGTTCCCGAATCTGGCAGTATCGATGCTAGAGTATGTGCGTCAAAGCTGAGGTCAAGTGTTGGACCTGTCTAACTCCCAAAGTTTAATTTCGGTTTCATTCCTCACTGGTTGGACTTAATTAAATTGTTCTTGCTGCTTATATTTGTAATTTTAGGGCTTTGAGCTGCTGTTACACTCAGTTCCTCTGCGCTTAACCGCAGTCATATCTCAAGACCAAATACTGCTTAATTTTCACCGCAGCTGTTTTTCTTTGGTGCTTCTTTTCCCGAGTGGTCATCGCACTGCAAGTGAACAGCTTTGTTTTTATTATTTTTTGAGTGGCTTTGTTCTCTTTGCAGGCGCAGGTTGGTGCAACAAAGGTTGACGAAGCTTCCATTCTTTTCTTTACAATGTTGAAATGCTTATGGAGGTGGTCATTTGAAAATTTATTTATTTTCACATCCTGCAGCCTCAGGTGAAACTGTGGCGTGACGAGCGGAAAAAATGTGTGCCCCAGTGTGCCCTTCTGAACACCTTCCCGATGGCAGCAGGGTCTAATACACTATTGTGCAGTGGAATTTTTTCCTTACATATTTCTTTACACTTTTTTCCCAGAAGTGGTTGCCCTTATCCTACAAAGTAATGCAACTAATGCTGTGCAGTAAGAAAAAAACAGTGACATAAGTTTGCTGCCTGATTTTCAAGCTATGCAACAGCTGAAATGCCCTGGGGACTATACCATGAAGCCTTCAGCAACACCCGCCGCGGCGGCTCAGTGGTTATGGGGCTCGGCTGCTGACCCGGAAGTAGCGGGTTCAATCCCGGCCGTGGCGGCGAAATTCTAGAGGCCCGTGTACTGTGCGATGTCAGTGCACGTTAAAGAACCCTAGGTGGTCGAAATTTTAGGAGCCCTTCACTATGGCGCCCCTCATAGCCTCATAGGGTACCATCTTTGAATTTATGGATTTCATTAGCTTCAATCATTTCACGAGTTATTTTTGTTCTATTATCTGACAGCACTCGACACAAATAAAAGAACAAAAATCACTCGTGAAATCATTGAAGCTCATGAAATCTATAGATTCAAAGATGAATGCGTAAGCGTTGCCTCAATAGCTCTATCTGATAAAGAACAACGTTTCCTTGATGAGAATAGAAAAACGTGCGCAGCTGGTCTTGTGCCACTGTAGACCTTTGCTCAGGAATTGTTAGTTTCGTCAATATGTTTTGTGTATCTGTCTTTTCATTTGAGACTGGTTGCCACTGTATTTAAGTAGTGGAAATAAACCAGCCTGAATACACCAGTTGTAAGTTCAGCGCCGTGTCTGTGCACTTGTCACGTCCTTTGTCCCCTGCGCTGCTGAAAAACCATGTCACACCAACTTGCCCAAGCTTCTACAGCATCATGTTTGCTACGTCATTGGCATACATTCCTCTCAGATATTTTTGGGGACACTGTGTTATCTGTTCTTATAAGTAAACACAGGTTTTTATAATGCTGCTTTTCTTATTCTGAATTTGCTGTTAACTAGTGTTACAACCCTGCTAGGGGCACGTTGTTTTACCCTCGTTGACTTTACGAAAAAGAAAAAAGATGTCTCGGGGAAACTACCCGTGGAATCTTCCACGCACGCTCCCCTTGTGTCGGACCGTGAGACGCGACCGACGATGGACAAGATGACGAAAGGAAGCGGGCAGAAGCGCATTCCCGAGCACGAAGTAGCAGCGGACCTCCGTATCTTCCTCGCCCATTCCCACAGGGCTCCGCGTGCTATGTGCGGCGACTCTTCCGATCTGTGAACCGTGTGGTGAAAGCGGCGGAGCCTCAGTGTATTCAACCAGTGTCCCGAGTACGAACGGTCGCTCTGGGCCCTGACGACAAGGCTCATCCAGTTGTTCGACGCTATGAACTTTTAATTCTTGACTGTTTCCTCTTTCTGGTTCCTTTTACATCATGTAATCAAGTTTCATGAAAAGTGCCAGTAAACCCGTTTGTTTTTCGTTTTCCCAAGCTTTAAGTTCCATATTTCTTCAACCTGAAGGCTCGGACACGTTACCCAACGGAGCCCGGGTTCGAGTGAACCCCTGCGCCACAACAGTATGAAATGATTTACTTTTCACTGTTCAGACATTTTTTACAGCTGAACATAGTCTCAGCAGATACTTTCTTGTTACACAGTACTCAGTACCATAAATAATTGTTTCATGAAAAGTATTTTCAACAAATCTGTTTTGCACTCATCTGCCCAAACTTTGACCAACAGCAGATGGATCTGAGAAAAACGCACCAAGACTTTCCTGCCACTCAATGTTATTTCACAATATCAGCATACGGTGATGCCAAGTTCAGCAATACATAGTACCAGAAATTGTTTGGCTGACTTCGCTACAAATGTATCACGCTGTCTTGCCATGCTGTTGTCAAATACAAGACATGTTAACCAGCTGTAGCATTAGTCGTTATGAGCAGGCAGTGGTAGTGAAAAACACAGTAAAAAAAGAGAGGGAAAAAGAGGCTATCAAATACGGATGCTTTGCTAAAGCATGTTGATGACCTCTGTTCACACTAGTTATGTCAAACTGAACTGGTAGCCGCGTTCACACTCATTTGAGGTGCTGAATTGAGCTGGACTGGTCAGAAACGTGCTCATGGAGTGTCTTTATACGTTTATGAAAGCATCAACTGTACAGCAATTTTAAACGTTGTCACTGTCATTTTGGCTCAGGAGGGCTAATATTTTAGTGTGAAAATACTACTTCACGAGGTCTAACTGGCTCACAGAGTTAGTGTGAAGCTTGACCTTGAGGATAACCTTGGAAAACAAAATAAATATTGCCGCGACTGGGATTCGAACCCGCGGCGGCGCGAGCAGATCAATTTCGCTGGCCTGTGCACGAGAGCACTATACTGCTGCCGTAGACGACCCCGGCTCACGTTAAACTGCAACACACGCTCGCGCTGTGCATTGCATGTCGTAGTCTTCCACCAACAAACTACTCTAGAACTAATCTCGTCGCCAGAAGTGCCGACAACCTAGCAGAGCAAAACCAAGAGACTACCAGGCTAAACACGTGCTTTCACACATACACTCGGTTTAACTACGTTAAAGCCCTATCAATCGCCCCCCCCCCCTTGTGTTGTACCCGTTTACTACACAGGGTCAGTGGCTGAGCTCGCGGACTGCGCTCAGTATTTCTAAGAAAATTAACTGTGTGAACTCGCTTAATTGAACAGGTCAGGACTGAAGTGATCTATTTCGAACCGCGTCACACAGAGGTACTATCAGCAGGCAAAATTTACGAGGTGTGAGTGTACGGGGAAGAAGAAGATTGGTTTTTGGGGAAAAGAAATGACACAGTATCTGTCTCGCATCTTGGCGGACAACTGAACCGTGCCGTAAGGAAAGGGGTAAAGGAGAGACTGAGAGAAGAAAGGAAGAAAGATGTGGCGTAGTGTACGGCTCCGGAATAATTTCGACCACCTAGGGATGTTTAACGTGCACTCACATCGTACAGCACGCGGGCGCCTTTGCGTTTGGCGTCCATCGATAACGCGGCCGCCGCAGTCGGGGTCGAACCCGGGTACTCCGGCACAGTTACCAAGCGCCACGTAAGCCAATCGCTCGAAGTGTCTGAACGAGGGGACTTGCATTCGCCACACGCTGGTAGCATTTTAAAGCACTAGGTCGCGAGGAAGCCCCACAATAACTTTTCTTCCCCGAGAACACGCACCCCAATAACTTTTGCTGCTGGTGGTACATACATTTACGCGGTATGAACTCGACTCTGTCCGATAGGATTACGCAGCAGTAAAAGCCTCCGAAAAGAAAAGTGACGATAAGGTACCTCAACTGCTGTTTTTCCAAAAATTAGTACAGTACTAACGAAGGCCGTGTAGGTAGCCGCGTGCACGGAAAGCTCACCTGATCTGGCTCCAACGTGTCATACTTGAACACTGCAGCAAAACTTTTTTGCTTGCGCTTAAAAATGCACTCAGTGTTACAACAAACGCAAGAAGAGCACCAATCCAGCCACAGATACAAACGACCCGCGGCACGCAGGGTGATGCTGATGTCGATTTGCAGGCCGTCACAGGCAGATGGCACTACAACGCTATCTACGAAATGAGCGTTTTCTGCAACTGATAAGAAATGCGCTGGAAACATGGCTCAGAATAATTAAGAAATGACACCACAATAGCACCATAAAAACAATGAAAGATAACAGCAAAAATAAAGAAAATACAGATTTTAGACAAAACTACCAACCGTAAAATCAAAACCAAACTCTGCAAAGAATGCACTCGGAAGGTAACTTCACCATTTTTTTTTGTCATCGAAGCGCGTTGACCTACAGCTGCACCAACTTGAGTCTAATTTCAAAGCGTGAAAATGTTATTCCTAAAACCGGCACCATTTTTTTCCTGTCCGAGTAGCGACAGCGCCTGCGTCGCGGCAGCGGATGATCTGCCAGGCATGAGAAGTATTTCAAGCAGAAATCTACACGCTACACATGTACATCGTAGGTCTAGATACTCTTTCACGAATTAAATGCTCTCTCGTAACCGAAACAAGATTGGTTTTTGTTCCATAGCGTGCACTGCCATCAGACAGTACACGGTCCTCTAGCATTAAAGGGACACTGAGGAGAAATTGAAGTTGGCTTGTATCGATAAAATAGCAGCTCCTGATCACAAAAACGCCACTCTTACTGAAAACAAAGCTCTTGTAATGTAGAAAATAGCAAGAACCAAAATACAGGTGTCGCCGCCACAGGCCAATCTCGCAAGTACAAATTGAAGTTGGCTTGTATCGATAAAATAGCAGCTCCTGATCACAAAAACGCCACTCTTACTGAAAACAAAGCTCTTGTAATGTAGAAAATAGCAAGAACCAAAATACAGGTGTCGCCGCCACAGGCCAATCTCGCAAGTACAAGCGTGATACTTCCTAGGACAAGAGGCGCCGCCATGGAGGAACTTTCCTTACTTCATGGAAGCCACGAATCTCTAAGGCAGGCAAAGGAAGGTTGCGCACCGCACCTCTAGCTGTCAGAAATCACGGAGTCTGCGTTTACGTCACGTATCACGTCACTCCGTTCTGAGACGTCATAAGAGTTGCCGTGGCGTCATAAGAGTTCCCTGAGTTTGAATCAGAGCGGCGGGAAAATCTTTTTCATCTTCGAATCCAAATTTCTTTGAAATAAATGCATCTTTCGCGCCCGGACAAGCGGCAACAAAGCCATGAAATGCCGAACTATCAGATTTTGCTAACAAAAAAAGAATGATAGAGTTCTCCTCAGTGTCCCTTTAACGCCTCAATCGGAATGCGACAGCCGCATTGGGATCGAACCCGCGTCTTTCGGGTCAGGAGCCGAGCACAATAACCACAGCAGCGGCTGAACGGTGGTGCTGGCATTCATGGAGGTACATGGAAGATATTGCGAAGCTATTATGATTGTGCAGTCTCAACCCCTTTTCTCGAGGCGTCAAATCTCATTTCACAATTGGACGGGTAAAGATTCCAGGCTGAGATAAGCTGCGTTTACAAGAATACAGCAGTGCCGCACCGCATATTTCGCGGACACGACACGCCACTATTCACATATGTACTATCGGGCACAAAAGTTTGCGGGACGAGAGTTCTTGGAAAAACGTTTATTGCAGCTCCACCTTGCTAGTCAGTCGCCAGATAGTGTATGAAGTATACTAAAGAGCGCTTGCCTAAGGTGGCCTAGGTTGGCAATTGTCTGGGCCCTTGGAAAGTTTCGAGTTTATCATAATGGCCGTCCTTTTGACGTGGTCACCAACCACGCTAAAAGATCCATCCGGTCGCCTGCCATGGCTCGATGGGCATCCATCTACAAGAATATAACATACGTGTCGCATATCGGTCGGGCGGCAAGCACCATGATGCTGATGCCTTGTCCCGCTCCCCGCTGTTGGCCGAGCTTGCCAGCCTCTCTGCTCTCGAATCCGCTGCGCCTTCGCTCAACACCTGCGACATGACTTCTGAGCAGCGTAAAGATCACTGGATTGCCTCTCTTCTTGACTTTCTCTCTGCCCCATCTACGGCCCCAGCGTACCGCACGTGGAAAATTTGTAAATTGTAGGATTTAACATACAAAAACAACCCGGCAGCTAGAAGGGTCGCCTTATTGGAGGGCTCCGGATTAATTTCAAGCACGTAAAGAAGACTGAAGAGGCATACACTTAACGCAATGTGACCATGCTGCCTCGAGAACTTTTGCATTGGCTGTCAGAAGAAAAAGGTCAAGGGCTATCCCGAGCTGTTTCCTGCGTAGTGTCTCATGGTGTCAGAAGCTTCAAACCATTTACCTAAAGAGAGCTAATTGATCAATAGCTCAGTGCAAGGCTAACGCCGTTCTTGCTTCAGGTTGTTGGTCAATTCGACCTCACCATGACATCTGCTAGGCATCCTGGTTAGCTTAAATGTAGTGTGACTACCCAGGCAAGCAGTGGTTCCTGGTTTTATCCCCAGACTAAGAAGACTTTTCCTTCAGCTGCAAAGCTTCTGAGAAAGCTGTCTAGCTTTGCTCTGCAACCGTATAACGGCGATCAAGTAGAAACTCATGAGTAATTCCAGCCTAATTGAAATTCACTTCGCCTCTAGTGTTTCCCTTAAACACTTTGGAGTACATTGTGAATGTGCATTCCAAGAGCATTTTCCATTCCCCAATATTATCATTGCCCTAAAACAGTTAGCAATCTGAAACTCAAAACAAAACAAGAGGCTCCATGCTGACACTGTCAAAAGGAATTTTCTATTCAGTCTTTAAGAATATATGCATCCTATTGTAACGATATTTTTGGTACAGCATTGTGTACACAGACTGAGGACACAAATCAATCGCACTCTCACTTTACAAATCCATTCAGTGCCTCTCACGATGAACCTTCATGTCTACTATTTGGTTATAAGAGTGTTTTTGCTGCAGTGCTGCCTGCATTACCTATTCCTTTCCAATTTCCTATTCTTCTTTTGCCAAGGCTGTGGAGTCTCATTGCACCTGTTTCAGTTAATAGGTATATTTAGCGGGTTAGTAGCTGCAGTCCACAGATTGTTTGAAATTACTTTCCTTGCATTGGAATAAAATGTAGCAGGAAGCTTTTAGATAACTGGATTCTTATGCTGCAAACCTTTTGGGCCTAACATGTGCTTTCTGGCAGTTTCTCAGGGTCATCCTTCTGAATTTTTGGAGTACTCTGAAACAGGATTAGAGACAATGTTAGATAATGCTTTGTGCAACATGCATGGAAGCAACTTCACATTTTTTTGCCGTGGCTGCAATGCTAGAAGGATGGCCTAGAGCATGAACTAACACGTGCTAACGTTTTGAGTTTAGGTGCCCTGTTGGGCTCCCTAGAAACTATATGCTTGCTGCATGAAGTCGAGGGTTGGGCGGAAACCTGTCTGATCGGGGCTGTACGTGGAGAATGCAGAACACCGAGCAAAATAAAATGAAGTCCTAAATGACGTTTCAGTTCCCACACGGGAGCCTTGTTCACAAACAGGTGCAGACGTGTAAGGCTGGCTATTTAAGCTTGAAAATGTGCCCTAGTCAGCGGGCGTATTCATTAGGAAGTGCCTCCTCAGTGCGATTAAGAGTGTGTTTGGTTGTCTGAATCATTAAGGATTCTAGACCAAGGCAGCTGTGGAGATTCTCTTCTGATTTCAAAATGCACGCGTTGCTGAATCTATAAGATGCTGCTTGCTTTCAGAATTTTCGACGAGTGCATTTGACGAAGCTTTCTTGTTTGCAACGTCATACTGGTGTTGTGTCAACCTTTCAATGAAGTTTCCACTTTCACCCACATGCACATGGTTTTACAGTCTCTGCACGGTATACTGTACACTACGCTCGGAATGTTTTTTTTTTTTTTGCTGCGGACAACAGCTCTATACCTGGCTTGAAAAGTGATGATATTCTAAGGTCTCGTTTTTATTCATTATTCTCAGCAATCACTGTCTGCAACTCTCTGTTAACAATCATCACATCATCTAGTACAGAAGCATCATTCCATAAAAGGTTGAAAAAATGTGTACTTTTTATTTACCTTCATTTGCCATGCCAATGAACCCTGTATTTATTGTGTATGGCTTTTATTGCTTGAGTGCTTTTGTATAGTATTGTGTTCTCTTTTTGCCATGTTCCTTAATGAGTGCAAAAATTGAGCATGCTTAATCTTAATTTTTGTTGTGATTGTTAATTCCTGCTGCACCTCTTTTCCGATATGTAGTTGCTATCTGCCTTATGTTTAATATGCGTCATATATACAATTAATAACAGGAGGTCCCCCTGACAGTTTCTACTCGGGGCCTCCTCCTCTACTAATTTATTTACCTCATGCCTGAACTAGTTCGATTATGATCCATAGCGCAGCAACAAAACAGGGGACAAACACAAGTGCTAATACCAATACGCATACCCACTAGCCCGAACCATCACCGTGCTAGTTTTTGAATGAACAATAATGTATGTCAAACAAAACTTTGCAGTGGTTATTCGTCATCTGCATGCCGTCTTGCTTACATACTGTTAGATTCACACCGCTTGCTAAGATAGACCGCATGCTGGAGGTCAGATTTTGAGTTAACGGGATTAATATATTATTCCAAGATGTTAATTAGGCCAAGGTATTTGGTCCTGATGATATTCCTCCAGTGTAATTCACAAATTGTGTATGATTCACCTACTCTGCTAAAAGCTTTGCCAACTCTTCACATCACCTTTTCAAGAAAGTGCTGTAATCACTTCGATAGGTACAGAGTTAATCATATTACTTTAAGAACAAGCAATAAATTTATGTTTAGGAGTGCTTTTTATCTCAGGCCTTGGATTAAGCATGTGAATTACATTTCGAACGAAGCAGGCATCAGTTCCGGGTTTATTACAGTAGAGATTCGGTCATTTGCAAAGTGATTTCAGAATACAGCTTATAGTCAAGTCTGATCTAAACTTGAGTATGGATGTGTTTGTTGCGATTTGCATACATGGCCACTTATAAGTAAATTGAAAAACATTCACAACAGTGCTGCTTGATTTCCACCGGGAAATCGAAAACAGTAACTCAGAATGACGGAGCAAATATTGCAAACTGAAATAGAAACAGCAGCAGAACGCCCACGGGAAAAATCTTTGATTAAAATCTTTCTACAATATTTACTTGCTAAAACTGCTGTAAACTGTGAGAAATATACTCAACCAACAACTTAACTACATATTGAAGCATTTAAAGGTAAAATAGCTTTCAATAAAGGGTGCTGTTTTCCCTTCTTCTGCTTTTTACCTATCCTAGAGTAGAACAGCTTAGTGTCAAGTACTGTTCATATATTATCCAATGGTGCTTTCTTCCATGATTTCAATGAGTAGACAGTTTTTTTTCAACATTTTTAACTCGTTGGCTGCTATGGTGTGGTGCAAGTAACTCTTAAAAAATATATTGATGTTCAGAGAAGTAGCCACCTTTTTTTTTATTTTGAGTACACTAGATAAGCTCCAAGCCATCGAAGGGGGCTCACTACACAACATCAAAAGAGTCATTATGTATTGGAGAAAAGGAGCAAGCACATAAACCAAGCATGGAAAGCAGGTCTCTAAGTGAGAGAAGCTTGCACTTTCAGAAGCAGTATCACTTATGTTTAGGACCTACCAGATCACAGATTGCAGAAGATATGTGGATGCCACATCGAGCTCAGATTAGGCACAGAGCAGTGGATGCAATATTAATAATGACTACTGTTTGCACTCTGAATAATTTATTTAGGGGAGGTTGTGCTTAGTGGGATATTTCGCTTCCTGTGCCCGATGTTAAGATAAGACAGCAAGTATATGCCATCTTGAAACAGTTTGTAACAGTGTCTAAATTAAAGAAATGATGTTACAGCCCAATGCACTTTTCTAGGTTACTTGAAACAATTGTCACTTCTGCTCCTTTATTTCAGTTTCGCCTAATCAATCATGCGACAACGTCACCCGTAACCGCACGCAGCTTTCTTGAGAGGTGTGAGATAGATATGAACGTTTGAAGATTCAGCAATTTGAAAAAAAAAATGTGCTACAACCCATGACAAAGAATGGGCAAAATGAGTGTTGACTGTCGTGACAATACTTGCAGTAAACCACAAAAATATACGCTGAAAACCTAAATCATACAAAAAACACTCCGGCAGGGACATTACAGCAGCCCCGCTAAGAGAAAAGACTCAACAAAGCAACGGTTACGCTGAAAAATAACCGAAAATGAAACAAAAGTGCCAGCAGGAATGTTGGCTTGCTTATTGTGAAAGGCCAGGCATTTTACACACTGCCTGTGACACTCACGCGTAATGCAGGCCAGGCTAGCATTACTACAATACAACTTAGGCCTGGCAGACGCTTGCATTTGTCGGGAACGGGCGTGGGCAACACTTAACTTGGCTGAGCGTCTGTCTTGGCAACATTGCACTTGTCGGGAACGGGTGTTGGCAACACTGAACTTGGCTGCAGTATCTGTTTTGGCAACATTGCACGTGTCGGGAACGGGCGTTGGCAACACTAAACTTGGCTGCAGCGTCTTTTTTGGCAACATTGCACTTGTCGGGAACGGGCGTGGGCAACACTGCACTTGGCTGCAGAGTCTGTTTTGGCAACATTGCACTTGTCGGGAACGGGCGTTGGAAACACTGAACATGGCTGAGCGTCTGTTTTGGCAACATTGCACTTGTCGGGAACGGGCGTTGGCAACACTGAACTTGGCTGCAGCGTCTGTTTTGGCAACATTGCACTTGTCGGGAACGGGCATGGGCAACATTGGGCTTGTCTGCAGCGGCTAGCAAACGGAAATACGCAGGCGGGTGCGCTGCCTATCTAGTGTGCGACGGAATGCACTCACCGTTACAGACGCCAGGCCGCATCTAGTTTCCCGTTACACAACAGCTTTCGCTCTCTAACATGATTTAGCCGTAGTTAAACCGCAGGTAATTTTTTTCATCCTAACGTGCTGACAAGCGAACGAGGAGGTCTGAAATAATACTTCTGGCTTCCTCTATGGGGATGAATTAACAGGTGTAGTTTTACAGACAGGATTTGTGCATGCACTTCAATGGAGCACACTTTTCTGGTGGACTTCGGCAAATGTGGAGCTCATAATAACCACTACAACAAAAATAACCCTAAACTATAGCCCGTTCACAGTGGAACAGTATGGCACGCATGATACAGTATCAGTAAGATCCCTGCTCGGCGCGCGATGGTCTTTGTCTAGACCGCACACCGAATATGTGTCGCGGAAACAGTGCGAAGAAAACAGCGCGAAGAAGCCGACGAGAAGCGCGCTAATACAAAGGGAGCCCACGTTCAAAACGGCTGCAACGTCTTCTCGCGTGAGGTTGTCAAGGCAGCGATTATTGTGCAGGAGGATCTGGTATGAAACTTCACTTCTGCTTAGACTGGCTGTTCCGACAGTGGCTTCGTCTTGGGGAACGATGTCTATCAGGAAAGATTGCACTGTGAGGCTAACGAAGACCTCCGACCATTGCAAGAATGGTTCACCGGTGATGTCGAAGCACCCGCCGCTGTGGCTCAGTGGTTAGAGCGCTCGACTACTGATCCGGAGTTCCCGGGATCGAACCCGACCGCGGCGGCTGCGTTTTTATGGAGGAAAAACGCTAAGGCGCCCGTGTGCTGTGCGATGTCAGTGCACGTTAAAGATTCACAGGTGGTCGAAATTATTCAGGAGCCCTCCACTACGGCACCTCTTTCTTCCTTTCTTCTTTCTCTCCCTCCCTTTTCCCTTCCCATACAGCGCGGTTCAGGTGTCCAACGATATATGAGATAGATACTGCGCCATTTCCGTTCCCCAAAAAGCAGTTATGTCGAAGTAGAAGATCGTTTGTCGTCTTGCAGAGATCCTCAGCGAGGTTCGCTGCGCCGGTAGAAACGCGTGCACAGTTATGTTCCCAGACAGCTCTTCAGCTGGGCAAGTTCTTAACGAATTCATTGCATAAGTGTATTGTCGTATTGAATTAATAAGTGTGGGCCTTTGGTGCGTTCGAAGAAAACGCACAGCTTCGCATCTGTGAGCCCATGAACGCAGATATTCTCAATATTGTCAGCGATAAACGGTCAAAGCACTCAAAGCCAGGTTTAATTAGACGTGCTACGCATCCAAGACAGCAGGGAGCTCGTGCGAGGAAGACGAAAACCTTTAGCCCCTCGAGAGCGCAAGGCATGGCAAGTCCCATCTAAAACAGTTCGGCCGCGGCATGGCGCCACTGGATTGGTTGGGACTGTGGCATTACTCCCCCTCTCTGAGGGACAACGACTCGGTGCCGCAACAATGAGAAGCACGAAGACATGGGACGGCGCATGTGTCTGGCGGCTGGTGTGGACAGGCCTCAAGTGATAGCGGGCGTGGTACGGCTTCATCCGTGCGACATGGAGGACTTCGGGGGTCGGCCGTCTAGAAGAGCGAACTGTACCCTGGGGAAGAACTTCATAGTTCACGTCACTGACTTGGCGCAGTACCTCGTAGGGGCCAAAATATCGGCGTAGAAGCTTTTCGCAGCGCCCACGCATGCGTATTGGGCTCCAAACCCAGACTTTTTTGCCGGGGCGGTAACTAACAGATCGGTGGCAGAGGTTATAGCGGCGAGCGTCGAGGGCTTGCTGGTGCCGGATGCGCTGTCGGGCGAGTTGGCGGGCGGCCTCAGCGTAACGAACAAATTGGGCAGCACCCATAACAGAGGGGGTAGCGCTAGCTGGAAGCAGCACTGTTTCCTGCATGGTTGTGGTTTCGCGACCATGCACCAAATGAAATGGAGTGAAGCGTGTCGTTTCTTGCAGTGCAGTGTTATAGGCAAATGTGACGTAAGAAAGTATGGCGTCCCAGATGTGGTGGTCTGCGCCAACATACATGGAAATCATGTCAGCGATCGTCTTGTTGAGCCGTTCGGTGAGGCCGTTCGTTTGAGGGTGGTAAGCAGTTGTCTTGCGGTGACTGGTGCCGCTCAGGCGCATAACCTCCTGCGTAAGGGTCGAGGTGAAGGCCGTTCCTCTGTCAGTTAAAACGATGGCGGGTGCACCGTGACGAAGCACAATATTTTGAACGAAAAAGTTCGCAATTTCGTCAGCGGTACCACGAGGAAGAGCTTTAGTTTCACAGTACCGGCTGAGGTAGTCGGTGGCGATCACACTGTAGCGGTTACCCAGCGAGGACTCCGGAAATGGGCCCAGTAAGTCCATGCCGACTTGGTGGAAGGGGACTTGTGGCGGATTAATAGGCTGCAGTAGTCCGGCTAGTTTAGTCGGCGGCGTCTCGCGACGTTGGCACTCACGGCAAGTTCTGACGTAACGCTGGACAATTGAAGCAACCCTGCGCCAGTAGTACTTTTGGCGTATCCACGCCAAAGTGCGAGAGAAACCCATGTGACCAGAATATGGGTCATCATGGCACGCCTGTAGAACTTCGTCGCGCAAGGCCGCAGGTACGACGAGCAGATAGGCAGCTTCCTTCGGGTTGTAGTTTTTCTTATACAAAACGCCATCGCGCAAATAGAATGACGACAGTCCACGTGAGAAGATTCGCGGAGGTGACGCAGCGCTTCCTTCAAGATACTCAATGAGAGGCCGTGGTTCATTGTCGTCCCTTTGGTATTGAGTGAGGACGGACGTGGAGATGGCGCCGAGAAAAATAGAATCGTCGTCGGGATCAGCTCGGTTGTCCTTGATAGGAGCACGAGACAGACAGTCGGCATCACTGTGCTTCCTACCGGACTTATAAACGGTGGTGACCTCGAACTCTTGGAGGCGATGGCTCCAGCGTGCAAGCCGTCCCGAGGAATCTTTGAGGCTCGCCAGCCAACACAGTGAGTGGTGGTCACTGACGACCCTGAAAGGACGGCCATATAAGTACGGGCGAAATTTGGTCACTGCCCACACAACGGCCAGGCATTCTTTTTCGGTGGTGGAATAGTTTGCCTCAGATCGTGACAAGGTGCGGCTCGCGTATGCGATTACACGTTCGAGACCATCCTGCCACTGCACAAGGACCGCACCGAGGCCGATGTTGCTGGCTTCTGTGTGCAGTTCAGTCGCGGCTGACTCGTCGAGGTGTCCAAGGATGGGCGTACTTTGGAGACGAGTTCGGAGGTCTTCAAAAGCCTTCTGTTGTTTCAGGCCCCAGAAGAACGGTTCGGAATCTTTCGTGAGGCGGGTGAGGGGCTCAGCGATCTGGGAGTTCGGCACAAAACGACGATAATAGGCGCAGAGACCCAGAAAGCGGCGCACGCTTCGCTTATCGGTGGGCACCGGAAAAGCAGCCACGGCGGCTGTCTTATCGGGGTCAGGGCTAACCCCTTTAGCACTCACGATGTGGCCCAAAAACTTCAACTTTTCGAAAGCGAAGTGGCACTTGTCGGGCTTCAGGGAAAGTCCGGCCGACCGAATTGCTTCGAACACAGCGCGCATGCGTCTCAGGTGCTCTTCAAACGAATCAGAGAAGATGACAACGCCATCAAAGTACACGAGACAGGACTGCGATTTCAGATCGGCAAGAACGGTATTCATCATTCGCAGGAAGGTTGCAGGAGCCGAGCACAGGCCGAAAGGGAGCACCCGGAGTTCGTACAGACCGTCCGGTGTAATAAAGGCGGTCTTCTCCCGGTCGCGTTCGTCAACTTCGATTTGCCAATAGCCGCTGCGTAAATCTAGCGATGAGAGGTACTTGGCGTGGCGCAGACGATCCAGGGAGTCATCAATGCGCGGCAGAGGATAAACATCTTTTTTTGTGACTTTGTTTAAACGTCGGTAATCAACGCAGAACCGTAGGGTTCCATCTTTCTCTGCTACTAGAACAACAGGCGACGCCCACGGGCTCGTCGACGGCTGTATCACGTAGTCCTGGAGCATTTCTTGAACTTGGCGGCGAATGGCATCACGCTCCTTTGAAGAGACCCGGTAAGGCGGCTGACATAACGGCCGCTGGTTGGCGTCGACTATAATTCGGTGCTTAATGAGCGGTGTCTGCCTAACCTTAGAGGTCGAGGCGAAGCAGTCACAGAAAGAATGAATAACGCTTTCGAGGCAGCGTTTCTGATTAGACGGTAGGTTCGGGTTCACGTCAGTTTTTATGGGAGTGGTCGGTGCCTCCACTGATGCCGAGGCTTCGGACAAAGCGTGCTGTCCCGTGAATTCGCCGAGTTCTTCGAAATACGCAATAAGTGTTCTGCCGGCCAAACACTGAGGTTCACAGCCAAAATTGGTTACCAAGAGCTTAGTTCGGCCATTGTTCAGCTCGACAATTCCATGAGCAACACAGACTTGCCGACCAAGGAGCAGCGACATGTGGTCCAGACCAAAAGGTCAGCACCTTTCTGAGGGCCGTAGCTAGCCGACTGCTCATTACAGAAAAGTCAGGGCCGGTGTCCACAAGTGCGGTCACATCACGATTATCAGCGATTACTGGGATTTCGGCAGTCACCAGTCGGTCACAGCACGTCGTTGTCGTTGAGGTCGTCGGGTGAGGTCGTCGTCGGTCGTATCGTAGCCGCGAATCGCCGGGTGGAGGCTCTTGACTTGATCCAATAGCGGCGGCCCTACCTCCGGGGGACGCCGTCTTCAGTTTTCCCGATGTGGGGACGCGCCTCTGAACTGGCTAGAAAAAGACGGGCGGCTTGGCGAAGAAAACCGCCTTGGGGATGGCGAACGGGACTGGCGTCGCCGCGAGGTCGTTGGCTGCACGTTATCGGACAGATACTGCTCGATGTTCCGCGGCCGTTCTCCGTAGCGTGGTCGAGGTGCGTCAGGTGAAAACCCCCTTAAGCCCATTCTGCGGTAGGGGCAGTTGCGGAGGATGTGGCCGGGCTCCCCACAGTGGTAGCAGAGCGGCCTATTGTTTGGCGTACGCCAAACGCGCGCTTTCCTCATGGTGGACAGGGGCTCCTGTGGTACGACGGGTACAGCTGCAGTTGGGTACCGCAGTGAAGGCACAGGAGTGACGGGAGAAAATGCTTGACTCACTGGCCCAGGACGACTTTGTAGTGCTTGACTGTATGTCATCACATAGGGCGCTGGCTGCGGAGCTGGTGGCGACTGAACAGCTCGCCGGACTTCACCTCGGGCCACGTCCGGTATAGCAGCGACGCTTGCCTGTGGAGCTTCGAAGCGAATTTTCTCGAGTTCTTCGCGCACCAGGCTCCTCACAAGCTCTCGAAGCTCCTCAGTGGGTACCGACGTGGGCGTGCAGTGGTGAGCGGCTGCTACACTAGCCTGACGGCCGTAGTGCGCGCCCCGTTCATGCAGAGAACGCTCCATGTTTGTGGCCTCCTTGGCAAAGTCGGCCGCCGTTCTTGGCGGGTCACGTACCAGTCCGGCAAACAATTGCTCTTTGACGCCGCGCATTAGGTGGCGTACCTTCTTGTCTTCGGGCATAGCAGGGTCGGCGCGATTGAAGAGTCGCGTCATTTCCTCGATGAACATGGCGACGCTCTCGTTCGGCTGCTGCGACCTCGATTGCAAGGCGATTTCAGCCTTCTCCTTTCGTTCGCTGGTGTTGAACGTGGCTAAGAGCTCTCGGCGGAAGATCTCCCAGTTAGTGAAGGAAGCTTCGTAGTTCTCATACCACGTCTTGGCCGAGTCCTGTAGTGCGAAGTACACGTTCCGCTATTTGCGCTCGCCGTCCCACTCGTTGAAGCCCGCCACATGGTCAAAGCTGGCCAACCAGTCTTCGACGCCATCAAACCTCCCACTATGGAATGATGGGGGCGACCGAGGTGTGTGAAGGACAAACGGCGGGGCATTCCCGGAATGCTGACTTGTCTGGCTAGCCGTAGCGGATGTCATGGCCTTTGCTGGTCTTGCGAGTTGGCCGAACTTTGGTTGTAGCCCTCGCAGGCGGCGGCTCGCCTTGTGGACTGGTGTTGTAGCCACGCGTTCAGAACTGACGTCAAGAGTGTCCGCGAGGTCAGCGTACATGGATCGTTACCCGGCACCTCCACCAAATGTCATCGTTAAACGGTCAAAGCACTCAAAGCCAGGTTTAATTAGACGTGCTACGCATCCAAGACAGCAGGGAGCTCGTGCGAGGAAGACGAAAACCTCTAGCTCCTCGAGAGAGCAAGGCATGGCAAGACCCATCTAAAACAGTTCGGCCGTGGCATGGCGCCACTGGATTGGTTGGGACTGTGGCAATATCCAATCTAATCAATCGAAAACCGCATGCAACCCAATTTCCCGGAGATTAGAGGAGCCTCTCGTTCTTAAGAAATCCTTCGGTACTGAACTTGTAACGTAACTTCCATTCTTTGGGGTGCCTTTACTCCGTGTTGAATACGTAAGATTCGTGAAGCGTAGAGTAATGCTTTAAATAATTACTCGATGGCAGTTTTTAGGTTATTGTTTCGCTAGTTCTCATGACTGATCAGCATTTATGGGCCAAGTTTTGCCACGCGTTGGGTTTCAATGTAGGAAAACTAAAGCACTTATGGCCTGCCGTTCACAAATATTTTTTATGGACACATTCCTCTCGATGACAGACGTGTGCTCGCCTGTATGTGCGCTGCCATGTGCATCTCCGAGACTTGGTTGTTTATGACAGCACAATCCCTCAGCAATCTTAAGATGGACCTCTCTTCAATCTTCCCTCTAAATCAGCCCAGTAGCAGGCTAGGGACATGTTCTATTCTATTTACTTCAAACACGGCAGGCCATGCATGGTTCTAGCAGGAGGGGTACATTCGAACATTTTTACAAAACAAGAAATGACAAGCATATGCAGATAATATTAGTAGAGATAAACAAAAACAACATTCAAGTGTGAATAATTAATGAGAGGCACTGTAAAATAAACAAAAAATTGGCGGTGGTTTAGATTTGGTTAAACATGGAGTGATGCGATAGCTTCAGCTGGCTGAGTGGAACTTGGCACGTGACCAACCACGTGACGACCCACGTGATCAGCCACGGCGCCGCGCCGCCGGCAGCCGCTCCGCACCACGTGACCAACCACGTGACAGCGTGGCGGCAGAGCCACGCTGAAAGCTCGAAATGCTACCGTAATGTAGCTATCGCTAAAAAAAAAAACATTGAATCGGAATCTCATGATAAAAGGGGGTGACGCTGCAATTCAGAAGCAAAATTACCGGACACAAAGATTTGAGAGGGTAAGGCGTTCTATTCAGACGCAGTTCTGGGAAAGAAGCTATTTTTAAATGTGTTTGTGCGGGCGAAAATTGGGGCCAAAGAGTGTTCCAGCGTCTGTCTGATCCTCCTCGTACACTGCGTTTTGACGCATGTAGGCAACTTCATTTGTCTTTTTCCTTGTAAGCATTGATTAAGCAAGGTGAGACGAGTAAACTTCATTCGGGATTTTAAGGTGTGTATGTTGTGTTCCTTCACTAGCATAGATGGCAAATCATGTCTTCTATATTTGCGAAAATAAATCACACAGCTTTTCTTTGCACATTCTCAAGTTGCACAATAACTTTTTTATTATGGGGGCTATATCCAACCGCCGCATACTCGAGTTTAGCCCTTACGCAGCTGTTACATGCAAGATGTTTAGTACTGGCAGGAGCAGTCCTAAGCTTTCTCTGAAGGAACCACAGTCCGCGAAGCGCAGCAGCAGGAATTTTTGCGTTTCGACCAGTTTAATTTATTTTCGAGCATAATCTCTAGACATTTATATGATTCAACCTCTGAAAAATTGTTTTTATGAAGGTTATATGTAGAGGTAAACGGGTGCATCTTCCTTGTCACTCTTAAATGCACCATTTTATCAATGCTTCATTGCATACTCCGCTTTTTATACCAGTAGGAAATAGCTCCTAAAGTGTACTGTAATGTTTCTTGATCTTTTGTGCACGTAATGTTTTTGAACACAACGCAGGCGTCGGCAAATAACTGGGCTGACACTTGCGTGGAAAAAAAAACGACACAAATCAATGAGGAAAATAAAAATAACGGGCCCTAGACACTCCCCTTGGGCGCAACAGAAGTAACATTCAATATCCGAGAAGAACAGTTCCTAAATGTGACATGCTGTGTCCAGTCAGTAAGATTGGCTTTGATCCAGTGAACAGTACTCGGGGGAAGACCAATACATTCCACTTTAAACAACAGCGCACATGTGAAACCCGGTCAAAGGCTTTGGAAACGGCTAGGAACAAAACACCTAATTGACCGTTCCCGTGCAGTCCACATCCGAGTTCATACACACTCGATAACAGCTGTGTGACAGTTAACAAGCCTTTGCGAAAACCGTGCTGAAATTCTGATAATACCGGATTGTTTTATAAGTATTGTCGAATATATGTTGCTATAGACGAGTTGCAAAATGGAATCCGTAGCATCGCCATCTATGCACAGCGACACAAAGCTCGCTGCAGCCGCTATTGTGCAGGAACGGGCCGAGTGGGCGTTGGTGTGCCTTGATCGCTTGCCTGCCACTAATTCCGGACTTTGGTGCTTGTTTTGAACGAGCGGGCCGCATTTAATGACGTGACACCATGCCAGTGAACTGCTGGGTGCCGCGGTTTGCGCTTTACGGACGCTTCGACAAATCGGGATGAAAAGTAAGTGCCCGCCTTTCCTGTCCCCGCGTTCACGGTGCACCGGCGTCAAAGACGGGAGCTCAGATTATCTAACGCATTCATATCAAGTTTATGTGCACGCGTCGTCGAACTTGTCACTGACGCCTATCAAGCATGCTCGAGGATAAAAACAAGTGCTGATTGTAACTGGATGCGGGAGGCCAGTGAAAGCAAATAGAACTGATGAGATTTGCGGCTTGCGAGGTACAGCCTTCCTGTACTCTGTTTAGTTGCATCGACCGTCGTAGCTGAAACACCGTGATCTTCACGTAAGAAGCCTGCGGTGTATGACTTTAGTTGCTTTTGAAGAAGAGGTGGGGATGGAAAGTATTTTTTAGTGTGCAAATAGCTAGTGCCTACGTATTTAAACGCTGGGCTAAGCAATGGCTTTAAAGGTTGCAGTGCGTTGTAACTGGAGATTCGAGGATGTCCGGGGCGGGGCAACAAAAATGATGTGATGTCGGTTTGCTGTACAAACAACGAAACCATTCCCATATCTGGGGGCCCCACAGCTCGACACAATGAATTGGCATCCGCATGCCCGCGATTCCGAGATCAAGCTTCTGTGCAGGACTCATTTCCACTGATCTGTTGGATTGGTGGTATTCCTAATCCATTCTGGGCACAATAGCTTTCCGTGTGTTACATGACATAAAATCCAGCTTGGGCAAAATGGCAGTCCCGCATTTTCAAACCATGACAAGGCACACTGTAATATTCACTTCATTTCCAGGTGCCCACCCATATAATCCCAAAGAATCTGTAAATTTACAAGTTGATTTTGGCCATCAGAAGGAATGAAGGAGGACTTTTTAATGCGTCAAAACCGACCAGAATGTGCTCGCTCCACTTGGTCGAGAGCGACTTCGTCGCTAAAGTTGAAAACGGTTACAGGCATTAGCACCAATGTGCGATGCCTTCAGCGCTTGCATTTAAACAAGCTAAGGCTGCAAGCAAACTATGAGCTAAAAGGACACCAATGCAGCAATCGGGTGATAACAGGCAAGCATTCCGGCTGGGCAGTTGGATGTCTCGTCGATGATGTGCGTAGTGTCGTCTACCGCAATCATTACGACATTTTCCCTCTTAGCGCGAAAGCATGACGCTTTCGGAAAGACGAGTGCACCGATGAAATCGAAGATTACCTATTTATAGATGCTTTCAATGAGTTGTCGATCAGTTTTCTTTACACGCTTTGAATTTTGATCTTCTTTAGTTTCCGCAAATACAAATTCACCATTTTGCCGGTGGGCGTTCCTTAAGATAATAACACATGCTAATTACCGTTAACCAGAAATTTGGAAGAGTTTCTACATTTTTAAGAACAGAAATGGCGTAAAAACAAGGGACTTAAATGCGGCGACGCAACGCGCCAGCTTCTGTGCTGTATTTCAGCATGCGCACTGCGTTTTCAAGGAGACAATCAACACGACAAATTACGTGCTCTTACTGCCTGCTATAATGATACACAGGTATCTACCCATTGAGTTAGTCAAGCCGCAAGACATTTACAGAGGCGGCGACTTGTTAGCGGCACGCAGTATTTGCCTATTAAAGTATACAGCGTAAACCGCGTGCAAAGGGATCGTACAACTCGTGGTGTCATTAGAACTGGTCACCCGCTCGTCGTCTCCATGAGGCGGCCTCCTCCTTGAAACTCTCCCCCTCCCCCTCGGTGGCGGGCGGCGGCGGGGAGCCGCACTGAAATTGAGCGCCCTTGGGGTCAAGAGCCCCTGACAGCTACGGTAAAGCGCTTTGACCGTCGCATTGTTGGGTCCCCTCGTCAGAACAGCGCCAAACGCGATGTGACCTTGCGACAAGCATCTGGTGAAAAAGGGTAAGCTCGTCAAGGAGGGTCGTAAATAAAAACGAGCAGACCGGCTGCACCGCGGAAGCGCCCCGCTGTAGTCCGATGACAGAGCTAATTGCGGAACAGCTTCAGTCAAGGGAAACCGAGAGTCAAAGGAAACCGCTTGCACGTGCGGGTACGATGTGTGGTTGTTTGTGCTTTTTTTTTCTTCTGAGGGAGAGAGTTCGAACCATACTGTGGAAGTATGGGGCGTGGCACGTAAACCTGGTGGGCCACTCGTTTCGACGGTCCATTCCCTAAATCTATTTTCTTATAGCGATTTTGATGCTCTTTTCCTGCTGTGTGTTTTAGGGAGAGGGTTATGAACCTTGCCAAAACTGGAATTCGTGCCATGCAGTTTGTAAACCAATCATGAGTTAGTTTGTTGTGATTGGGTGATTCAAGTGATGGACTGGGCCTTTAAGTCTTTAAAACCAGGGCCCGGAGGAGCCCTGGAAAATGTTCTGGACTAAGGTCAGATGTAATGCATCTTCGGCTCTGCCGAGTAGGGGCCTCCCCTAGCGTTAGCCAGTTCCACCTTTTTGTTCTTTAACCCTTTTACCGTTATCAATTTGTCTCATGTATATCAAAGTGCTTGCAATGTAAACATTTCGTATAATACAGTCAATTCATACTCCCCTTAACGCCAGCTTTCTGAGTTGTCGCAATACCCTCTACGACGGAGCACCCCTGGTGCGGAAAAGAAGTCTGCGGTCACCCAACAAAGCAATTGTCTCGTGCGGTGGGCACCTCTGGTGCGGAGAAGCAACTCAAAGAACCTAGTAAGGTCTGCAGCAAAGGAAGAGACCTTACGACGAAGACCTTATAGTGGCGCAGTCGACAAGGATCCTGCCGCTATCGGAAGACAGCGCAGGAGGAAGACCAAAAGACAAGGAAGGCGCGACGGGGCCGGAACAGCCAGCCAACGGCAGTTCGGGAAGGCCAGGTGCAGGAGCGAGCAGCAGCGTTCAAGGAAAGACCTGCGGAGAGACGGCGGCAAGGGCCAAGGCAGCGGACCAGCGACGGAAGGCAGCCGGCCGGGAAAACAGAGCAGCGACCGGACCGCTACCGAGCACAACCGAGACGGCAGCAGCGGGCTCGACGCCATCGGCAACACGAAGGCGACCTGGCGTCTGTCATCAAAGGGTGAGTCCCTTCTCGTTGCGTGTTGGCGCGAGCGTTGCTGTCCAGACAAGCTTGATTGAGGTGTATGGATACGCGCTTCGCCCATTTAAACCCCGATAAGCAAAAAGGAAGGGGGATGAGCGACGCAGAGGACGCCGGGATTGTCGGAAGCGGGGCGAGTAATACAGGAACACCGGAGATGCCACAGGGCGAGCAGAGGAACGAGAAAGTGCCGGACGAGGTTCTGGTGTTACGAGAGAGGTGTCGGCTGGCCGAGCTGCAACTGCGGCTTGCTCAGCAGGGACAGCGAGGAGGCGCTGGAGAGAACTCCAACGTCGGAGAGAGGCATGGCAACCACAGCGAGTTGCGGCACTACACAAAATTGCTTGCGGGAATACTGCCCAAATTTCCGAGCGACGCAGAAGTGCCAGTATAGTTTGAGGCGGCGGAGAACACACTGAATGCCAACCCGCATAGCGCCAGCACAGCACAAGGATTACGAGGCCGTGAAGAAGGCGGTACTCGAGGAGCTTAAACTCTCTGCGGGAGAGTACCGCAGCAGGTTTCAGGGCGCCAGGAAACGGAGCACTGAAGGATGGAGAGCGTACACGACGCGACTCCACAGTTACTTGCGCTTCTATTTAGATGCGCGCAGCGTCAGCACCCTCGAACAGCTGTTAGAGCTGTTAGTAGCGGACCAACTAAAAAACTATCTTTCTGAGGCAGCATTAAAGAACGTTACGCTGCAGGAAGGGAACGGGTGGCGGAAGGCCACCAAACTGGCCGCACTACTGCAATCCTTCGAGGACGCAGAGGGGAAAAACAGCGCCGGCAAGAGGCCAGAGCAGAAAAAAACGGAAGCTACGGAAATGCCTAGATACCCTCCAGGGAGGCGGCCACAGGTACCGCAGGCAAGGTCACAACCTAGAGATTGCTTTTCCTACGGCAACGGGGCACCAAAGAGCGAATTGCCCGCACACGAAAAACGGGACGCCGCAAACGCTTAACGAAAGTCGGAACGGCCTCTCGGCCTGCATTGCAATACGGGAGGACTCAGCGGCACACCAGCGCGAGCTAATTACGCTGACGTGTCAGGATGGAGAGATTGAGGCCATTCTAGACACCGGAGCCGACGTAACAATAGTTCGAGAGAGCGTAGTGCCGCCGGAACTGGTCAAGCCGCACAGAACGATCAATCTCATCTCCGCATTCGGGGAGAAGATACTGGCGAAGCTAGCAATCCTGCCCCTTACGTTAAAGCGAGACACCGGAGTCTTCGCAGACATTCGTGAGGCCGTGCCGGTTTTATGCGCATTGACAGACAGGCTGGTGTCCCAGACCAATTGTTTGCTTTCGGAGGAAGCCTGGGAGTCGCTCAAGCAAGAGGGGGAGATGCGAGGGATCGTCGCCGGCATAGTGAAGAAGGGCGAGAACTACACGCCGCTAGAAAAAGAGGATTATCCGGGGCCCCCATCAGAAGCGGTAGTGACAGAGGGGAAGAAAGAGGCCGCGGTAGCCCAGTTAACAATGCATAGCGAGGGTGACGAGAGCACGAGCTCGGACGGCGGCGACGTGGAAGCCGCCATGGTAGAAAAGAGAAGCGCGTCGGAAATATTCCGGGAGAACCAGAGGAGTGACGCGACGTTACAGGGGGCATGGAAGGACGCCAGAGCGGGAAAGAAAGGCATGACAGTGGTATACGAGGTCCTGTACCACAAAGATGATCTCCTGGGCCAGACAGTGATGCAGTTGGTGTTGCCAGAATGCCGCCGCGGAGAAGTACTACAGTTGGCGCACGAGTCAAATTAGGGAGGGCATCTGGGCTTCAGAAAAACCAAATCCAGAATTAAAATCAGCTTTTATTGGCCGGGTATGGGGGACGAAGTCAGGCGGTATTGTAATAGCTGTCATAATTGCCAAACGAGATCGGATCTGCGTCGAGCAGACAACGTGCCCATAGAGCCGCTGGTGAGGCCACGGTATCCGTTCCAGCGGGTGAACGCCGACATTATCGGACCCCTGGAACCAGCCTCGGGTAGCGGCCACAGGTACGCACTATGCGCCATTGACCTGTGCACGCGCTGGCCGGAGGTTGTGTGCCTACGGTCACTGAGCGCAAAAGCAACCTGCGACGCCCTCCTCACGGTGTTCAGTAGGACAGGCATCCCAGAGGTTGTATCGTCGGACTGTGGAACAAATTTTACCGCGGAACTGACCCAGGAGTTTTTAGGAAAGCTGGGGTGCTCCCCTCGGTTTTCGACACCGGGTCACCCGGAAAGTAATGGGGCGGTAGAACGCTGGAACAAGACGTTTAAAAACATGCTCTGCCATGTTATTCAGAAAGAGGGGAGGAACTGGGACAAGTTTGTACCTTATTTGCTGTGGTCATACAGAGAGGTGCCTCATGATACGACGAGGGTGGTGCCTTTTGAGATGCTATATGGAAGGCAGCCGACCGGCCCGCTTAGCATACTAAAGAATACCTGGACAGGAGAGAGTGAGTCTCCGGTAAGTTTGGGGCCTTCGCCAGCTCAGTACATGCTAGACCTGAAGGGAAGCCTAGAACGAGCGGCTGAAGTCGCAAAGGCCGTAAGCTTGAGGCAGCAAAATGCGTACGCCACGCAATTCAACAGGCGAGCGACCGCCAAAGACTTTGGGGAAGGAGAGACAGTCTTAATATTCGACGAATAGCGCCCAGGCAAGATGTTCCCGAAATGGAAGGGGACTGGCAGCGTAGTTTAAACGTACCGAGACAACTCTTATTTCGTGCAAATGCCGGACGGCAGAAGGAAACTAGTTCATGCAAGCAAAATGCGGCCCTATATCAGCAGGTTATTGAACGTGGGCGTAATGTTCGAGGGAGACAGCGCGTTCGGAGAGGTTGAGTACGCGCCCCGACGGTCAGCAGCGCGGTCAGCGGAGGGTCGTTTGCCACGAGACGCGGTGGCCCATTTGTCAAAGCATGAGCGAGACCAAATCCTGGGAGCGTTCGCGGAACACGAGGGGCTTTTCAGTGACCGGTCGGGAGTGGAATCGGTAAAGGAACACGAAATTGCGCTGCAGGGGGGAGTTTACACCTAAGGGTCCCTACCCTTATCGTGTGCCGGCGAGCCTAACGGCCGAAATAGGAAAGCAGGTAGACGAACTGCTGGCGTTGGGTTTAATCTTTCCTTGCGAAAGCCCGTATGCGCACCCGCTGGTTTGCGTGCCTAAGAAGGACGGCACTGTCAGGATGTGTGTAGATTTCCGCAGGCTGAACGCCGGGATTGTAGCTGACGCCTACCCGATGGCGCTGCAGCAGGAACTGATAATAAAAGCAGGGAGAGCGAAATATATTACCTTGCTGGACCTTCGGAGGGGGTATTGGCAGGTTCCGCTAGCTCCATCGGCTCAGCTGCTTACCGCTTTCACCTGTCACCGGGGTCAGCTTGCGTGGAAGGTAATGCCGTTCGGGCTCAAAAACGCCGCGCAGACCTTCCAGAGGGTTATGAACGGGCTGATGCTCCCGCACTAGGACCACTGTTGCGCATACCTTGATGATATCGCCGTGTTTAGCGAGACGCTTGAAGCGCATGTGCGCCATCTTAGAGAGGTGTTCAAGACGCTTGAACAGGTAAATCTCAAGGTAAAGCTGGAAAAGTGCCAAATAGCACGAAAGTCCATTCGGTGCTTAGGGCACATTGTTGGTTCAGGGCAGCATGCACCCGACTCAGAGAAGCTGGCAGCGATAAGGGGGTTGAAGGCACCGGCAATGAAACGGGAACTCCGCAGCGTGCTAGGACTGTGCGGGTATTACCGCAGCTGCGTACCAAACTATGCCGAGGTGGCGCGGCCGCTCACAGAGCTTACCGGGAAAAGGATTCCGAATAAGATCCCATGGTCGGAAAAAGCTGAAAGTGCGTTTCAACGGCTTAAGGCTGCGCCCTGTGAAGCGGTAGCCTTGACTACTCCGGACCCCAATCGACCATACTAGCTGCACACAGACGCGTCTGCGTTTGCCGCGGGAGCCTGCCTTTCACAACGAGCCGAGGACGGCTCGGAACGGCCGATTGCATTTGCGAGCCAAAAGTTCTTCCCTGCGCAGACCCGCTGGTCTACCATCGAAAGGGAAGCATTTGCAGTGATTTGGGGAGTCAATAAGTTCGATCACTGGCTCTTCGGTGCCCCTGTCACTGTTGTCTCTGACCATAATCCCCTTGCGTACCTTACACTTAGCACACCTCACAGCGCGAAGCTGACACGCTGGGCGCTAGCGCTCCAGCGGTACAACGTGGTGGTGCAACACCGGAAAGGTAGCGAACACGCCAATGCTGACGCCATGTCACGCGTGAGTAATGATTGCTGGGATCTGGACAGCGGCGCTCCGCTGGCAGCGGAGCGGGAAGGGGCTCCCCTTGCCACTTCTATGTGACAGCCACGAGAGTGAACTCTGTGCTCGAATGTGCGTTGGGCAGAGTGCGTGCGTGGTTGTAGGTGGACTGGACGCAGCCTAGCAAATTGGACTCCGTTTGAGGGCGCACAGCAAGCATGCCACCATGTGTATTTGTGTGTGCATGTTTTTTTCTCTTCCTTTTTGTTACCGGGATTTCCACGTTGTTCGGTCCCAGCGAACGGCGAGGGGCCTCTTTCCTGATAAAACCAGCACCCCCCCCTCCCGGCGGGCGGTTTCGAGGCTGTTTACGATCCCTTCCTGGGTTATGACTCTACAGATGCCATTTGGGCCTCTGGTAAAATCTTGGGAAGGGCGTATAAAGGGATCGTACGACTCGCGGTGTCTTTAGAATCGGTCGCCCGCTCGTCGTCTCCCTGAGGCGGCCTCCTCTTTGAAACTCTCTCCCTCCCCTTCGGTGGCGGGCGGCGGCGGGGCGCCGCACTGAAAAGGAGCGCCCGTGGGGTCAAGAGCCCCTGACAGCGACGGTCAAGCGCTTTGACTCTCGCATTGTTCGGTCCCCTCGTCAGAACGGTGCCAAACGTGATGCGACCTTGCGACAAGTATCTCGTGAAAAGGGGTGAGCTCGTCAAGGAGGGTCGTAAATAAAAACGAGCAGACGGGTTGCACCGCGGAAGCGCCCAGCTGCAGTCCGATGACAGAGCTAATTGCGGAACAGCTTCAGCCAAGGGAAACCGAGAGTCAAAGGAAACCGCTTGCACGGGCGGGTACGATGTGTGGTTGTTTGTGCTTTTTTTTTCTTCTGACGGCGAGAGTTCGAACCATACTGTGGAAGTATGGGGCGTGGCACGTTAACCCTGTGGGCCACTCGTTTCGGGGGTCCATTCCCGAAATCTATTTTCTTATAGCGATTTTGATGCTCTTTTCCTGCTGTGCATTTTAGGGAGAGGGTTTTGAACCTTGCGAAATCTGGAAGGCGTGCCATGCAATTTGTAAACCAATCATGAGTTAGTTTGTTGTGATTGGGTGATGCAAGGGATGGGCAGGGCCTTTAGGTCTTTAAAACCAGGGCCCGGAGCCCTGAAAATGTTCTGGGCTAAGGTCAGATGTAATGCATCTTCGGCTATGCCGAGTAGGGGCCTCCCCTTGTGTTAGCCAGTTCCACCTTTTTGTTCTTCAACCTTTTTACCGTTTCCATTTTGTCTAATGTATATCAAAGTGCTTGCAATGTAAATATTTCGTATAATACAGTCAATGCATACTCCCCTTAACGCCTGCAATCTGAGTCTTCGCAATACCGTCTACGACGGAGCACCCCTGGTGCGGAAAAGAAGTCTGCGGTCATCCAACAAAGCAACCGTCTCGGGCGGTGGGCACCACTGGTGCGGAGAAGAAGCAACTCGAAGAACCTAGTAAGGTCTGCAGCAAAGGAAGACACCTTACGACGAAGAACGTTTAGTCCGCGGCAGCCTGACCTGCTCTGGCAGATGTTTGTGTTCAGAGCAGCCACACTGGCGTATTGTTCTACGTGGAAGCTGCAGTTATGATCGTAAGATACGCTCTGTGCACGACTTGCTCTTGCAAAACTCTCGGACGCTCTGGTGCGAGAGCGGCGGAATCGCCGTCAGATGATTTTGCCATCCCGTAATGGAGAAATGAGCCACTGTGACATCGCTGCGAGGCCTACGTTGAAGAGTATAGTCTTTCCCTGCTAGACTGTAACGAAGCATAAGCGACACAGCAGCTGCTATTTTCAAGGAAAGAGACGACCTGATGCGGGCTATGTACGCTGTGGCAAGACACGCTTGTGCTCGCTTTTATCGCTGTCCTGCAGAATGGGCCCGCTGCTCAGTGTTGCCCGAACTCGCTGAGCCTTTTTTACAGCGCTGCTGGAATTTATGCAACTCGTCTATAACATGTTCCAGAAGCAGTCGGAGTCCTCCACGCCTCCACTTTCTTTCTATTTCTCGCGCAATTGTTTGGAGGGCGCTGATTGCAAATGAGTTGCCTTTTAACGGTAGCGATAGCGAAAATAACCCAGTCACAGTACCTTGTGAGGAAGGTGCCGAGTAACCAGACTATGAATTGCAATCCAGTTCTTGCCCAGTTAACCGAAGAAAGTAGGTCTTCTGAATGAGCTGGGCAGCGCCGCCTCCCAGTCCTCAGTTGTTTCGTTGTTTATTCTTTGTCTAGGCGCACTTTCTTAGCATGCCCATACGATAAGGTATACGCCAGCCACTCCACCGCAGACGACGCAATGCACGTGGTAAGAATTTGGAAACATATAGCTGAATTTGACGGGACTTACGTAAGTATTCATATAAGTATGCCTCCTTGCTCCCTGTCTGCACGACGACGAAGAAGAGGGGTGGCAGCGCCTCGAGCTTGCCTCGCTCCTCGTGACGCTCGTGCCCACGCTGGTCCCCGGCCTCGCAAGGAGCGTCACGCCCGGCCTCCGACCGCTGCCGCCATAGCCGCCGCCATGGGTGAGCAATTTACAGCGAGAAGCTGTTCAGATTAGGCTTAGCGACTCTCAGCCGACAGATTGAGGGGTCGTCGACGCTCTCGGCTGCCGCTGACGCCGGCGGCGCCGGTGGACCGAACAGCCAGCGCCGGCGGCCGGGCCGTGCTGCTGGTCGGGCCTAGCCAAGCGCCGCGGCGTAGCTGGCCGATAAGAGCGCCTTGTGGTTGTCCGCGTCCCTTGGTCTTCTCCCTCTGTTGGCGTAGCTCGAATTTCGACGTTGAGTCGTGGTCACGCTGACGTGTCGCGGAGCTCGCGCGACTTGCTCTGATCATCTCGCGACGGGCGCCGAGCGACTTGAAGGGTTTAATGGCGAGTGAAAATTGCGACTCGCTCCCCGGGCTTTCTCTACAGAACTCCATGGATTGGCTGAGGAGTTCTGCGACAAGATGTCTTGTTTCAAGAAATTGGTCAGCGAACGACTGCCCCAGACAGGTCGTTGGCGACATGTCCGGTGGCCCCCGCCGCTACGAATTGGCTTAATTATGTCGCGCGAGTCGCGGAGTACTCCGCGACTCGCTGGTGCAAATGCGCCTTTAGCAGCTTGTCGATCGGAGGCTACAGCTCACGTGGTTTTATGCGCTGTTCGGCGGCGTGATGCTATGTAAAAAGTGTAAGGTGTACGAAGCGAGGGGGGGGGGGGTGTGAAGAGGTTGTTACGCCTGGTTAGGTACCTCGGGCCGCTCTCTGTCCGCGTGATGCTCTGGTCGCGGAATTCAGTTATCGCCGCAGCAGCCTAGCGTTCCCTCCAGCAAACATCATGACTTATACCTCGGGAAAACAACCTAGCTGGAGGCCAGTTACACTACCAGTGACTGCTCTCACTCGCAGTTTTGCGCCCCCGCAACGTCTTTCCTTTGGCACATAGGTGTGCCTGAGCACCGCAGCGTAAAAATGACCTCGAAAATAGCATGAGTCATCCCAGCTGAAGCAAACACGCCGTAGAAAGGAATGTGATGCGCACGGACGGTTCGCTTCTGTGAATTCCTCTTGTCAGTGACTAGTTCTGTAGTTGAGGCTCGACATTTCCTCTCCTTCTTTATTTAAAGCGAAAGCTCAACTCTTCCCGTGCAAAGCTGAAGGTCACGTGGCTATGAAATTTGACCTTCAAACCAGCAGGAGCGGAGGCTGGCCTCTGACGTCATGCCACGTGACTCTCCAGAGCTGCGCGCGTTGATCCGACGGTGCTCGATCAACATGCAACTATCGAATCACGTGACTCGCTGCGCCTCGTCACAGCTCCGTATGCGGAGCGGACGGTACTTTAGCAACTGCCACGTGACACGCCGTTCGCTACATAATATCTTGTGGCATGTGTTCCCCTTTCAGTGCTTTTCTTCAGCAGAATTCTCGCTCTTCTTACCAGGTTCAACCTAGTTGAGCCACAGCTAAGTTTTTGTAAAGAACAGATGCAAGAAATAGTTATCCGAGCAAAACGACATCGCTTCTGACGTTGCCGTAGCATTCCGAAAGGACTGTAAAGTTTATTGTCTCCTGGGCTAGCACACTTACGGTAGAATCCGTCAGGCCTCTCCGATATAAAAGGGTAAACCTGAAATCAAAACCGGTCAAATTGCAACCGGAAAGGCTGTTTTTCTGCTGTCCAGAAAAATATTGGCCGCGTGGAGACAGGAATAAGGGCCATGTCTGATGATGAGGGTGTGCTTTCGATAATGTAGAATTAAACATGCGCGCTGGCTCACGGGAGCGAGAAAAAAGTCACTTTTCTCTTTACCCGCATTAATGGAATGATAGCGAAAGCTATATCTTACTCTTTCCCCGGCCCTGTGAAAAATTGTTACTAATATGTAAGCACTACTTCGTTGTGTACAGAAAGTGTCCACAGGATGTGTAGACACTTACCCGAGGTTAGCCGCCGCGGTTGCTCAGTGGTTATGGCGCTCAGCTGCTGACCCGAAAGACGTGTGTTCGATCACGGCCGCATCGGTCGAATTTCGATTGGAGCAAAATTCTAGAGGCCCGTGTACTGTGCGACGTCAGTGCACGTTAAAGAACCCCAGGTGGTCGAAATTTCCGGAGCCCTTCACTACAGCGTCCCTCAGAGCCTCAGTTGCTTTCAGACACTAAAGTCCTGTAATCTTATCCCCGCTTACACTAGTTACTCGGTATTAACTAGAGTAAGCCCAGGTAAGTATCCACACTTTCTGTTGACGCTTATTTATACAACTGAGTAGTGCTTACGTATTAGTAATTTTTTCCTTAGGGTTGCTTAGCTAATGAACATTGAGGAATATAATAAGCATGCAAGACAGCAACCCACTAGTTCGTGCACGTTAGAAGGAAGTACTGAGCAAGAGGAACAGCGTCACAGAAGGAACAGTATTGTCTGTGCTTGTTTTAAGCAAATTCACCCACATATAGCCGGCACATCTTAAATACCAGTGTTGGCAATTAACACTGCTCTTAGAACTCGCTGGTCGGTGCAGTGCTTGCGGAAAAGAAATTCACCCTCAATGATTGCCATCCTGTGGCTTATAAGCTTACTTGGTAGCATACCCTGTAGCGGCGTACGCCTTTTTACAGCTGATCCTAAAACATTGCCCAGCTGATGACGTAACGCCGATCGAGCCGTCTTTCAGAACAAAAAATCTAATACGTCGCTCACTTCATGATAGCCCGACAGACAAATTGTTATCAAGCTTGCCTACTCGGTGGATACGAAGCAGGCAGAGAAGGTAGTAGGTAGATGAGAACGTACTTGCGTGCGAGGAGTTTAATGGACACCCGCCTTTAATTGTTATTTTTAACTCAAATTTTCTCCCCAATATCTTAGTGTAGATAGTGCGTCTTGCTCAGTGTTATCCACACTACTGCAGGCGGTGAAGGACCAAATGGTATCATTTCCCTTATCCTTTCTTTTCTTTTGGAGCTCACGCGTCTCAAGCGCCGGAAAGAACAGCGGTACGTGAGTGCTCGCCCAGCATTAGCTTAACCAGGGAGCTGTTAACTAGTACCTGGTTACAGAAAGTTCAGTGATGTCATAGTTACATGTGGCATGTCAGCATGCCGCCAATAGAATGAATCTACCATGACGACAGAAAAACAGGCACCGTCTGTCTTAAGACGGCGCCACAGTGTTAGTAGAACTTTTTTAATAGTTGTAGTAGCACTACCAGCAGCTCTAGTAGTAGCTGCTCTCGGTAGCAATAGAAATAGCGGCAGTATCAGCAGCATCAGTTGTCCTGATTACCAGGAATTGGGGCAGTGCTCTAGTCGGCTTGTTCAGCCCTCATTTGTCGCGTGAAAAACTAAGCGCTGTATTTGTCTGACTAAAAAAAACCTGGATAGCGTAGGTGGGGTCGGGGGAACCTCGTTCTCTACTGTGTATGCGTTGCAGCGTCAGGCCACTCAGTTACGGCGCGACATAAACAAGCGTATGGATGCATAGGCTTGGAGCCCTGGCGCGAGAGATGCGGCAACTGTGTTGAGGGAATGTGAGTTCTGAAATTTTTCCTATTTGTTTCGACAAACATGGGATTAAAAATTGGAGAGTCCAATCCGTGTTCTGTTTGCAGCCACTGTCAAAAAGTTGCTGAAGTCGTACATTCTTGAAAAATCGTGCTTTTGTCGAACAAAAGGTCACTTATTTTTTGTAGTTTCATAGACCCATCATTCAAACATTGCATGCTTATGAAGTAAACGTTAGCCGAGGCGATAAGACGCTTGTACCTTTAAGGGTGTGATGGGGGGCGACCCAAATCCTATGGCAAAACCCAGTTCGTCATCTGCACAATTAGTTATAAAAAAAAATGAACGCCCGTTCCCCAATGAAGCCACGTAGCCCGCAAGGCCTAAGGGCTCTAACTAGCAGCTGCCCCCAATTCATAGCTGTTTGCTGGTAGTAGAAGTGCCCACAAAGCGATGGGCGTCCGGCCAATGCCAGGACAGAGTGTGCTAAGAGGGTAGCATGCAAATGGTTATGTAAGGGATGACAGTGTAAATAATCAATGAAAACATAATGAGCAGGAACGTAGTGTTTTCATGATGGAAAGGCAGCCCTTACCGGCATGTGAAGGGTGACCTTTCGCCTCGCGGCTGGTGGAGGAGTGTCATCCCACGTATCCACGCAGGTGGCGGCAGTGAGCACAGTCCCTCCTTTCAGACGGCCACGTCGGAGCCGTCACCGCTTAGCTGCTATGCCCGGAGCTCACTTCAACTGGGCTGCTAGTCTGGCGTACTGCTTACAGCGCGACGAGCTATGGTGGTGGCTTGGGAGGCTTCTGCTTCAATCTAGGGCCCGCTCGCACATAAGGCTGCCTGTGTGGAAAGCAAAGGCACAATAACTCTCTTGCTCGATGGGCACCTCAACCGCGCAGTGATGAAAGGGGTAATAAGGGAATCGAAAACAAAGAGAAAAAACGGTCAAGTTAGCTTGTCTGTGGGCAGCAGATCGCCTTCGAGAAGCTGCAGCGTTAGCCTCAGCTATCCGACACCTTCGTCTCGCTGGTCGCCTCCCAGAACATCTGGAAGGGTCTAAACGGGAGGTCCCGCTGCTTGGAAGACAGATGGTTTACCGCTATTTCAAAGTAGCTCCGTTGTTCTGCTCGCAGTCTCTCGTAGATCAACTGGATTGCTGCCACCTTTGCGACGTTGCATCTGCAATTTGCTCGCAGAGTGGGGCGGGCCTCGTCACGAACAGAGTATCGAGCTGATTGGCACGGGCACTGCAGGATGCGGCTTGTTTGCCCTGGTGTCCCCTTGCTGAGGCGCGCAGTGACCCGCGAGTTTCGTGCCATGTGAGGGTAGTTCCGAATTAGCGTATTCGATGAGGCGTTCACTCTGCCAAGGACATGACACGTCCTAAGGTCTCCGGAAGTTGATGCAGCTAAGATTTGTGTCGGGCACTGTGCTGGCTAACTCAGTGTGCCCCTGCAAATTGTCGAGACGGCTGCAGTAATGAAAACTGCAGGCCTCTTCGGACAGGCAGACGCACAGCGAGGCGCATCTAGAATCTCGCTACCGCTCTTGGAATACTGCTAGCTGCGATCTTTAGGACCATACCCAGAAACTCTGGACAAAAGGAACTGCAAACCATTCACGAACGCATTTTTTTTCATATAATGGAAGATTTCACTATAACAATCAATATATATGCAGATCATCTGACGGCAGTCCTTTATTTTTCTTGCTACTAACGTCCTTGCTATCGTCCTAAGCATTCCGCATTGGTTTCCTGTGGCAGTCTTAACTGTTCGATGCGACCGATTAGAACGCTTTAAAAGAAAGATTTCACTACATATCAGAAGAATGGGTCATTGCCTTCGATGTTACCGTTACAATTTCCTTAAAAACCTAACCTTAGCAATTTTCCAATTAATCAAATTTTGGTCCGAAATTGCTGGACATGAATGACAACGCCATCGCGGTGGAAAAGGCGCATAAATACAGAGTGTTTCACCTCAAATATTCTGCAATTTATGATAATAGGCTTTTTGAGCTAGAAGAGCTTTTTTTCGCCGTGCCATTCTCTTCGGTGAAGCGCATCAGAATTCAGCTAGGACGTGCTAACTAGTAGGCTGGCTATCTAAGATTGATTGGCTGTTTTCTAACTGTTACTCTTGGTCCCCGCATTTACTGAGGGGCGAGTGGCCTACCGTAAGCAATATCCACATCAGTTTTAGAATTTTGAAAAAGCAGTTACCCTCGGCGCTGTGACCCAACATATTTTACCTGCATCCTGCTAAAATGCATGCGAGTTCAAAAAGCTTGCAGGTAAAGCAACCCCTCCAGTGCACGGAACTCGTCAAAATAGCCAAAATTCTTAAACTGCTAAGAATATTATTTCATCACCTCCAATCTTTCTCCTCAACCGGCAGCCTCCACTAGTGGTCGTTCTCTCTCCCCTAGCCCCGCAGGCCAAACAACTTGCCAACATACCTGACCTCCACGCGGAAATATGCGCCGACGACATCACCTTATTGAAGACTGACAGCGCCATAGGGGAAGCACAAGACACGTTGCAATTGGCAGTTGATGTCATCACGCCGAACTTCACCAGTATGGACCTTAAATGCTCCCCGCTAAAATCGGAACTGCTCATGACTCGACCCCTTCCCCATGATAAATGCCTGCATCTCCGAATGTAAGACAATCACATTCCACTCGTCAATAGACTCAAGGTCTTTGGACCCTTTGGACACTTTGGATGCAACCTTCACACGCAACCACGGCTTGTCGGAGAGGGAAACCCTTAATATGGCAGGCGCGCTCTTCACCGGCCATTTGAATTCGATTAACCAGCACAGAAGCTGGCCAACACCTCCTTTAGCATCCTCACCTGGTCCCCACCTTCGGCTCACCTGCCCCTAACTAGCAAATGATCCCACCTGACATTCAGGGCTAATTTCGCATCAAACCTCTTCCCATAAATATGAACCCCGAGCTACACAGGGCAGACGTCAGGCCCGAGCTGAATATTACGCCAAACACTACAGATGAAGACCCGACATCCTCTACGTAAATGCGGCATGACACACCCTACCAGGATATCATACCTCTCTCGCCGGCTACGAATATGGCACCATTGTGGCCGCAGCCACCCTCCACGTCAACAATCCTACGGAGGCTGAGTGCGCGGCCGTCCCCATGGCGCTCATACACGCTACACAAGAGCCCAACGTCACTGAAATCTACACCGACTCCGAACCTGCGTACCGTAACTATCAGCAAAGCATTATCACGGCAGCCGCCCGAAGCATTCTCGCGTCAGGATACACGCTTACCCCAGTGGTAGCCCTCGCGTGCGTTTCTGGGCATGCCTCGATCCTTGGTAATCAACGTGTTCATATGCAATGGCTCAAAAAATATCCCTCCGGGCCCTGGAAGATCGGATACACAAACCCACGCATGTAGCCTCGCGGGTTATAACCACATACCACCAAATGTTCACACAATGCAGAAACAATACTTCACCCTCCCAACTTCTCACCATAGATTATATTCGAAATACAGGGTGGTCTGGCTGCAACTGCAGAGAAACTGCTACTCCTTACCTTACATCCTTCATCGGTGTACCACCCTGCATTGGTCCTCCCACTCTGCTGAACACGTGGGGCGGCCAAGGTCACCCCCATGCACTACCGCGGGAGTGCCCCCATCCTATGCCAGTTGCCCAATACCCAGCCCAGCCCATCCCCCTCCTCATGGTAGGCCGCTCTGCGAGCTGCTCAACCAGTTTTCCAAACATGGCTAGTGGACAGAGCTCTCCGTGAAGCCCAGGCGCTTGCACTCTTGGACAGTTTGAAGCCCACCGCTGATGTGATTTGTTCCTAACTGCAATGGCTAATGAAAATAGGTCGAAAGTTAGCTATTCATTATTAGTTAAATACCTCAATAGATAGCATGTTTGAGCTGTTTTCTGATACGCTGCACCGCTAGTTTCAAGATTGCAGGATATCTTGAGTGAGACAACTGGTAAATGTGTAGTCGACCAACCGTATACCGGACCAGCTCGGCTTCATAAGCATTATAGAAAACACGATAAGATGGATTGCTCCCTGTTGATAACGTTGTCTTCGTTGCCAGTGCAAAGCCTTTCCGAGACAGATCGCCTCCAATCACGTGCAGCGCTTATCAAAAGTAGAGAGGTCACGACGTTTGCTTCTAAGCCCTATAGCGGGACACATGAAGCATCCGTGGAGGCCTAACTTTTGTATAGATGAGGGCTAGAGCTATTCTTACTTTCAAAACATGCATATTTAATTTTGAATCCTGGCGCAGTAAAATGAACCCAAACAACATCAACCGCAAAAGGGAAATCGCCGACCTGCATGCGCGCAGGGACTTTGCTCTGCACCCCAGACGTCGCCATTGACCGTCAACGCACAGTTCGGCAACGTGCCTCGCAGCCTAAGCCCGTTCATCCCCCCTCCCCGCACCTTTAGCATCACCTCTTTCCTTCTATGGGCCTTCTGCTGCCTGCCATGATTACCTAAAGACGATAGCTACCATCCCCAGTCACCTGTAACGAAAATAGCCGAGCCGGCTTCGAAACGTTTGGTTTTAAGTTGAAAATGTTTGTGGTTGGAGCCAGGTCAGAGTTTAAGTTATAAAACGCAACCCGATATTGAATTCTGTCAAAATTTTCAGTTTTAAATATATTTGAAACGCGGATGACGCATAAAGAGCCACACAGCATGGCTGAGAATCGGGTTTCATGGTCTCTGTACTTTCTGCAATGAATGTACCATCAGAGTCCTGAGCGAAATTGGAGTAATTTTGTTCATTTCTCTTTCAGAGCCGTCAGCGGCGCCAAGCAGTAAGTCCACGTTTTCTAATTTCCAGATTTCCATTCGTCGGACCAATGTCAATTGTTTTGGAGCCAATTGCTCTCACGCAACGATTAAGAACCGATGCATTTAAGCGTTTCTGCGTAACTGCAGCTACGACTACTGTACAAGCTCGAGAACAGCGGCCTCATGAAGGCAGGCTTTAGGCAAAGACGCACTCTCAACATACATTCTGAACATGTTCATTCGTTAAGCTGCAATATGCACACTTACGGAAAGGGCCGTAGCAACACATAGAAATACTGCTTGAGCGAATGTCAATCAGAATATCAATAATCATTCGTATGCTCACTCGAACGAATATCAATTGTCATTTTTCGTGCGCGCCGCTCACGACTGAATTAATGGCCTTCTTAACCGTCTGGTGCTTATCGGTGATCCTGCACGCTTCGATACTGTCATCGAAGAAGCTGTCTCATCATAACCATGTATACCGCAGGCCTGTCCCAATTTATCGCCGTACACCCGCCCACCCTTCATGTAAAGTCCCACGTCTTAACCTTTCAGGTATTATTAAATTAGATTAAATTAAACCAAATCTTCAGGTAAGATCCTTTGCCAGATGTCCTGGCGAAGCACCATTATAGCCTGTGCAAAGAAGTTTCAGCTGATTAAATTAAATGCATGGCAATCCTAAATTGATTACAGGAAGCATTTTGGAACCTACTAAAGTACTCCTTCCTGTTAGAAAATTATTTTGACTAAGGAGGGGCAATTTTCGTTCCTGAAACAGCGGACCCTGCAGTACCGAAAGTGGGTGCCGGATGCCAAACATCGCAGCGACATGCTTTTGCTTCAAACACTGCGGGCCGTCATATCACATTTAGGCTAGTGTGGATACTCGGCTGCCTTGTGGCCTGAATGCTATTAATTAAAAAGAAGACAATAAATCTAAACTAAGAAATGTGCGGCGTCTCGGAAGTCGAAAGCATTTTCCGCTTTGCAGACACCTGTGCTAGGAAATTTGCATAAAAGCTCATACGTACTCTGTCCACGACGGTGTGATGTTGAGTGCCAAAGTTTATTACGCATGAGAGTACTTCATTTCATGAATACGCTATGTGCTCAGTGGACGCGTGGAGTTCTTCAGCAACCATTTAAATACTTCATGTCCCTTTGTGTCCAGTATGGAACTCTCCATGCTCATTTCTTCTTAGCGAACTTTCATTTAAGCGCACATTCTGTTGTGGTCCGCGGATGTTCGTTCAAATGGCATTTTTTGTACAGGCTTTCCCTGGGTGCAGCGGAAAGAGATCGAAAAAGAAAAAAAAATAAGAACAGCCATATAAATGTGTTGTGGAAGCGTGAGGGTTAAACAGGGTTGTTCAAGTACCCTTCTAATCTCACACTCGCTATGTTCTATATTCTTTTTGTTCCACTCTGTTCTACCCTTCGTCGCCTGTTTCGCTGCTCGCAATGAAATTTCAAGCTGATGCGTTAGCGCCACATGCATGTGCTGTTAAGTTGCAAGTATTCATATCCAGCAATCCTGCACAGCAGCATCTTTCGATGCGAAAGAGTTTAAGCACGCAATTTCTTTCGTATATTGTTAGATTTCATTATAACAATCAATATATCAGGAGATGTCCCATGGGCAGCCTTAAACTTTTTCTGCTCAGGTTTTTGCTATCATAAAAACCCTCCCCGATTGCTTTTCTAACAAACTGAACATCTCGATGTGAGCGATGGAAAGACAAAAAGATTTTGATACGGATCTAAAGGATAGACAATTTCCTATAATGTTTACATTACAGTACATCACATGTGTTCCGATATTCAAAACTGTTGCCCAGTAACGCTGGACATGTGTACTTTTCTTGTCAGGGATGTCGACGTGATGCCGCTCACAACCTTAGTGGGCCAGCGATAGTAATTACTACGCGTTTATAGCGCAAGCTTCATGCTTCGTGGTACGGGCTCGCCACCACTGCTTGCTGTATGTGCACCCAGCTTCAGAAGTTTTTAGGGCGATGCGATAGAGGTTACTTACGTGTAGCCTGGACGTTTAGCCTGAAAATAAGGGGGGCGCTGCAGAGTTTCAGCCGTAAAGAAGCGGGTTAAGGGGTACCATTTGATGGTAGGCGCAGTGGCTTCCAAAATATTTACGTTTTTCGCAATTCACGTGCCCCGTTAACCTTTGACGACGGCTGTACACGCGCCCTCTGTCAGCTTTCAATAGTTAACTATCATCGTGTGCTGTTACTGTTACAATCCTCGATAGCTGAATATTACTGTAATGTTATTCACAATAAGGATTAGACCTTAATCATTCGCCACTATTCGTCCTCTGAGTTTCCTTGCAGAGCAGTTATATTGCCAAGTCGCACGCTTCTAAGGCGTTCTCTAGGAAGCCTCATACCTCTCTTTTCTCAAAGAAATCCACTGATTACCACTTTTAAACACGACAGGTAAGACTGATTTAATCATTCGGTCTGAGAGTATTGTTGTGCAAATTCAGGCTTACAATAATAGGTAAAGTTCTGGGTTCCCTCCTACGCTGCTTACGTAAAACAGGCTGAAAGAAATCGTAATATTTAAGGGGGGACCCTGCTCTTTAAAAAAAAATAAAAAATATTAGTAAAGTTAGCCGTGCAATTTGCAGAGAACATATGTTTTTGTGTGCTGATTCTAAATGTCATTTAATTTTAATTGTATGCAAGACAACTCCGTAAGCACTTTTGCAATATATTATAGAATGTTTCGGAGAAACATTTTGCTGCAGGCAACTTCTGAAGTGCATGCAATTGATTTGTCTGGACATCAAAGAGTGCAATAAGGCACAATTATCATCCAGCCTATCATACAACTTGAGTTACAGGGTTTTCAAGTCGCCATACTAGAAACAGGGATACCATCTTTATTGACCGCATCAAACCCCATAACTCAACTATGATAGGCAGGATGACAATTTTACAGTTATTGCGTTCCTTGATGTCAAGACAAACCAGTGAATGCATTTCCGCAAATTCCCTGCAGCGAAATTTCTTAAAAGCCCACTCCAAAAAATGGCTCTGGCTTAACTGGGGTTAAGCATGGATACACAAGCGAAAGCTTCGCTCGCTTGGTATGCTGGATCCTCTAGTGAAGCAGCTCGCCGGGCGATATCCGCGGGGTGGTCAGCCGTCGCTTTCCGTTGACGGCTCAGTCTCCCCCACTGTCAGAGAAGACGGCCCGGCCTCGCTGTCATGCATGGCCAAGCCCGCACTGACTAGGCCAGGGCGCCGCCAGGTGCTCGGCGAGTCAAGTTGTCAGGCGGCACCCAGCTGCGGAGAGCGCACGCGCCGACGGCGTTGCCAAGGGTACGGTGCAGCTCCTGTCAAATGAAGGTCAAACTGCAACCCACGGTGAAATCGGTGCTAGTAGGCCAGTGAAGCTTGCGCTTTAAAAATTTAACGACACATTGCACAAGTGACAAGCTGTTGTCTTACATCAAATTAAATGACATATTTAGAATGAGCTCACAAAAATACTTGTTCATCGCAAAGTACATGATCGTGACTTCAGTAATAATTTTTTTAAAGACCAGGGTTCCCCTTAACCAAAGTGCCACAAAGGGGAAGTTGTTATTCACGCCGGTGAAAGCAAATTCACTCGACTCTCAATTACAGCATGTGCTGACACATAAGTGGTAGTGACGTCACTTCAATTCAGCTAGTGTTCGAGCTTTATTACCGGCCACGCATTTTTCGGGTGAAGCTTGTAATGCAGTCGCTTTAATAATGGATGAAAATGCCAGGCGCATTTAATGGCTGGTCTTTTGTCGTTCTTTTGTTCACTGTGGCCGCTTTGTAGTTACTGTGGACATCGTAAAACCCAGCAGCTGGTTCGAAATTCCGCCTACTTAGATGCGTGGACCGTTCTCGAAGGTTAACGGTAGTTTGCTAACACGCACACAAGCGAGAAGCAGCGGAAAGGTTTGAACTTCTCTAAATGACTAATTCCTGGCCTGTTGTTACACGTCACATTACTGCCATACCACTGCACGATTCCGAGAACATCTCTACAAGCAGGCGGGCGAGTTCACGGGGACAGGGAATTTTTAGAGCATTTTATTTCAAGGCATTCGAGACAATGTGATCGCGAAGTTACCGCGGTTCGATCACAACTCTAGTTTGTTTACTTGGCGCCGTTTGTTTGTTTTTATCATTTTGTATATTTGATCACATTTGTTTCATGGCCGCTGTTTCGTCTCACTGCACTTCACTGCACAGAGTAGTGGAGTTATCGGAGCGACTTACCGAAAAATCACATCTTGCTTTCGTTTTCAGCTGGGGCTGAGTAAGTACATTTCCTGAGCAAAGCTTTCGTCTTGAATAATCGATTCCTTCTGACAATACCTTGGATGTGCAGAAATACACGAGGAGAGGGCATATTTGAGACAGACTAAAGTTTTTGGGAAAGCATACTAATAAAAGATAATAACCGTTCCAGAATATTGGGTAGAGAATAGAAGAGAATGAGGGTGTTTCAGTAAATGTTCGGCGTAACCAAGACAATACCAATACTATTTTCTCCTCAATACACCGGTCACGTAGAGCTACGAACAATCAATACACAATGAAACGAGCCGGCTGGCGTGGAAGCTCCAGAGATTTTTTGAGTTTAGCCTTAAAGAGCATTGAACGTATCATATGTCTGGAGGGAAAGTGCTCAGAAATAACTGAGCTTTAATTTTAGTCATATCGGGGGGAGTCTCCTTTGACTCCATTTTAATAAAGGACTTCCTTTGATTCGCAGCGGTACTTTCTTGCACATAATAGAAACCGTTATGGAATAAAATTTCACCCGCAATTACCTCCAAAAAACATCACCTTGAGGATATATATATGCTTTTAGTTGTTTTTAGGTTAGCATTAGATGCAACCTCTTTTTAGCATCATCGCGAGAAAACCCTAACTACGCATAACCAAACCTCAGGAGTGCAACGTGAGAGCATTAGAGATTCCTCCCGCTCAAGCACTCTTTGTATTTCAAAGATTTATGGATCGCCGGGTGTCCTCACGCTATGGCGTGGTTGTGCAGCTGTTAAGAGATGCGTCACTGCCCAGTGCCTCCTAGACAGAAAATACCTCTGCTCCCCTCCTGTGACGCCATGCACTTTGACGCAGTTGACCACACCGCGGCATGAACTTAGAACACAAAGTTGAATAAGCGGCAGCCGCCACCATCAAGGCGGCAATCACTTCTTATCCCGGGTACTGTCGCCTCTTGAGCCTTGTGCTCTGATTTCGTGCCGTGGTATGCTCAACCGGGCAAGGTATGCAACATCACAGTAGTAGTGAAGGGGCTTTTTTTCTTCTAAAAGATACAGCAGCGCATCAGCAATAAACTGTATCATACACAGCCTCTTGTGACAGGCTTGTGAGAGCCAGGTCTCTCTTCCCGAGCTGACATAAGGCTCATTTTTTCGCAAAAACTTGTTCGGGAAACTATCCCACGGCCAACGAGCTGATGCGCGGTTGCGCCGTAGGCAGGTAGCCAATTGCGTCGAATTTATTTGCATTAATTTCATTACCACCTGCTTTATCGTGACGCGGACCGTTTATGTCGGCCGGACAGCGCAGCGAGTTATGTGAAGAAAACAGATAGGCGTAACGTTAAGAGACCAGAAGCCGGGCAGAGTGCGTGAGGGAACAAACGCGGGTTAACGACATCCTAGTTGCCGGACAATACCACGTGGGGCGTTATTGCTTTGCGCATGTGCATCGGCAACCAGATATTCCCGTAATCGGTAGGGACCCCTATACTAAAACTCATTAATAGTTTCTTTTAGACATTAGAATTCATGGGTTATCCGTTTGCTGAGCCAAAGTACAAGTCGTAAACTGACCGAGAAAAAGAAGCACTTCAATCTATTGAGGGATATGATGGCAGACTTACCAACGTCACCACTCTAGCATAAGCATAACCTACTCAAATAAAACAATGTCTCCATAATTCGCTTCTTGCAATACATCCACTGCAATCGTTTGTATCTCCTCGGTCCTAATCGCCGTCCTCCTAAATACCCCCTCTGTCAACATAGAAACTTAGTCCACAAAGCAATTGGAATAATTACGGAAGACTAAGTTAACAGATTCCAATTGTTCTCAGAACCCATGTCATGTTTGATCTCTCTAAGAACAAAAAAACATTAAAAAGCATCTAACCAATGGTGACCTAAAATTATCACATTTTTTTTTTTTGCAGCGAAGTATTTTTTGTTTTCGTGTCATGTAGATTTTGCGAGTTTTTGCTTGAGTGATTTAGCGCCATGCTTATGAATTTTATAGATTGCTTTTACATTATAGTGCACTGCCTGTATATAATGTAACATTTGTTGTGTACTACTGGCGTTTGGTGCAACTAATGTTTGCTAATATTTGAATATTTGGAATTTCTTTGCTGCGCCCTGCTGTGTACAATTTTTTACATACTGTGGCGTCGTTAGGCAAAATTTTTTGCCTTTTTACACAGTGCGCTCTTTCGCCTCTGAAACAAATAAACCGCAACATCAAACCGACTGGAACAAATAAGAAAACCTTCAAGGTGGAAGAATCAACCTTATAACTATGAAAAAGGAAGAAGAATATATTAATAATTCTCACCCTTTAAAGTGTCACGAAATGTCTCAAAAACGCACATGGTGCGACCCTCTTAGCAACAGAGAAAACGGCTCTTTGCAACTGAGTTATTTCATCTTTGACCTAGATTTAAATGACTTGTACCTAGCCACCGTACTCAAAGTGACTGCACTAAAATGCGGCGTGTCAACACTTCTGCGCTCTCAGGGGAGCAAAGGGTGACGGCGGAGGCAACATGCCGCCAATTGTCATCGGCGGCGTGGTGCTGGTGCTTGTGGCCTGCGTCGGCCTCTTAGTGGCGACGTCCGGGCCCAGCGACGAGGGTGAGTCCTATCCGCCTCAACAGGCCAAGCGAGCAAGCAAGCTTGAAGTTATTTTAACAGAGCTATCGGAATAAATTGAATATTTATGTCAGACAGCGTGATGTTCTGCCACTTGCTACATTTAGGTGCGCTCTTCCTTTTTGTCTACGCTCATGAGGTATATAACTAAAGAACGGGCAATAAAATGGGGTTGTTAGTCAGCGTCGTGTCGCCACTCTCCTCTGTCGATTGCAAGAGCTTTTTTTTTTCGACTCGAGCGCCAAGTGTTGCTTCCGAGTAGCCAGAAAGGAATCCCTGCTAAGCAGCTTCACAGCTCGACGCGGCTGGTATCCGAGCGGCTGTGCCGGAGGAATGAAGCTTCGAAAGACATTCTGCCAGTGATTGAAACGGGCTCGCATGCGAGGGCACGCTATGGTCCTCCCTCAGTTAACTGACTGCCTAGGGCAGGGAGTCGGCATTAAATGAAAGCGGAAGGGAGGGTTACGTGCATTTAATGTGAAACCAGTCGCGCTGTGCTCATATCCAGTACACCGTGAAGGATGGCGTTATTGCATAAGAAAGATGCTTGATAGGGATAACACGAACCGTTGACAAGTCGCTTGAAATTAAGTCCCGGGACCCGTTAATGCGGCTGCGACCGACCTCTTCGCCTGCGGGAGTAGTATGTTAGCCTACAAGGTGGCGCCACTTGTGCACTTATGCGCAAATGGGTAAGAGCTAAACCTATCTTAAATCACATAAAAAGCTTGGAGGCTGCTACAGACGAACACATACCCACATCCTCAACGTCTTGCACCACATACAGCCCACATTATACCCTAAAAAATGCCGGCTATGCGGGAGACCCAAATCTGTATTAGATTACGTGGATAAGTGTAGTGAATTGGTCCTGTTGGTCAGCGTCCATAGTTAAAAACAGCGCTAGTCGTGTCTCCGTTGTTTCCCATCCTTCGCACTCTTCTAAGTATTAATACTACATGGGCTTGACAAAGCGTGCAGGCCGTCCCCAAACTCTCAACCTGAGCAGGCCGTGCCGTCCAGCTCGAGCCTGGAGGACCAAAAGCAGCTGGTTTACCGGACGCATCAAAGAGCTAAGGCCGTGCACAAAGACCCACGCCAGTTCGGGAGACACGGAGTTCGTTACTGAGCAACATGTTCTTCGCCACGAACACTAGTATACCCATCTGTAGTGTACAAAGTCTTTGTAGCCTTTCAATAACACTGTCTTTATTATCTGCCTTGAAGCCTTGAGCTCCTACCTCTAGGGTACGGCCCAGTATAATCAGTACTCAGACGCCCAATAGTAATGGCTTTTAATGAAATTATGGGATTGCGGAGTCTCAAACTGGAATTGTTCCGACACCCTTTGCACACAGTTTCCGCATGCCTATTATATGATGTGCATGACGTTGTGCGCAGTCCGCAGGAAGTTCGTCTTCTCTGCATGTGTTTCAGTACAGTGCATACAGACTTTAGGTGTTGCATGTGTTTTCCGTGTGAGTCATATGGGAAGATTTTAGAATTATCAATCTATATATTATTTCGTGGGAATCTTCTTATAGCCATATTTTGCCGCAACATGCTTAATTTTCAGAGAACAAAATGCCACCGTCCAGGCTGATCGGTTGTGCGATTTCCATCGCGCCTTGTTATGTATCGTGAAAGCGGACTGCTGTTCGTGTTCGGCTCTCTTTGTGTCAATTTGTTCATAAGAAGCCTCCATGTAAATGGACAAGCAGATTTTAAATTTTTTTCAAAGCAATCACGTTTGCCGGACAAGCGAACGAAACCGCTCACCGGAGCTTCTTGAAAAAGCTAAAGCAGGGGACAAAAAAAATTGGCGGTGGTTTAGCTCTGGTTAAGCCTGTAGTGACGCGATATCTACAGCTGGCCGAGTGGAACTCGGTCACTTGACCAACCACGTGATCAGCCGCGGCACCGCGCCGCCAGCAGCTGCTCCGCACCACGTGACCAACCACGCGACAGCGTGGCGGCGACGCCACCACGCTGAAGGCTCGAAATACTACCGCGATGTATCTATCGCTAACAAACTGTCTCTCAGATGACGCGACATCGCTGCTGGTTAAAAATTCTGCATAGAAGCATTAGCCATTCGTGACGCATTATGTCCCAGGAGCAACGCAAGTTCGGCGCACATGTGGGTGCGCTGGAACTGAGAGGTTAAAATAACGTACCGCTTCTTACTGGACGGGCGCCAACGACCACTTTTATTATTAGTGCATTGGTACTGAGCTGCTTTGTCGTTCTCATGTCCAGAAGTGTCGAAAGCATGCCCTAATTTGGGCTTCGCTTCTCAAATTTCGTAGTGCCCCGTCTCACAGTGTGGGAGCCATCAAGTTCACGTGCGTGCATTCTTTTCTTTTCTGAGGTTCAGGATCCACTACTGGAGAGAGTGGCGGCCCAGGTGGCCCAGCAGGGCCCGATGCCCCCCCCCCCCATCCCCCCCCCGGAACAGGTGGTACAAACTGAGCTGCCGCCATTTTGATCTCTTCCATGAATTCTAAACACACGCGCATGCGTTGAGGCCGAACGAAAGCAGAGTACATTGAAGTGGGCAGGTGTTGCCCGTTCGTTTCCTTTCTGCCGTGAAAAATAGGTTCGAGGAAAAACGGAACGCCACTTGGGGGATAGTCAGTCTTGCCATGGGAAAATAATCATGCTCTCTTTGATATCGACCACTCGCGAGCTGACCGGGCTGTAAACGTATAATGCAACTTGGAACAACTCTGCATCGTTTGCGCAAGCGTTTGCCGATCTCTTATCTCATATCTAAGAATTCCAAATGTGCAGCGTAGTACGAAGGTGGGTGTATTTACTAATCCCTAAATGTACAGAACAAATTTAAGTGGCCAAGGAAAGTGCGTAAGAAAAAAGAGCATTTCATACATGAAGACCAAAGAAAAAAGAAGCAATGGTGCTTTGTACTTCCTAAAATACCTTGCAAATAAAGAACAGAAAAAAAGCATTCATTGAAAGCGAACAATGGCTAACATTGTAACTCTTTTGAACAAAAGATTTTCCAGTCACGGGGGCTACGTGCAAGGAAAGGACGGCGGTATGTGGTGTTGCTAGGCATAGTTGCACGTGGTTGTAGGCGCTATTTCTCGGGGCACAGAGATACAGTACTGAAAAAAAAGCACATGTAATAAAACGAACCACGTAAGCGAAAACTCCGATAACCTCGCGCAGGCAAAAAAAACCGCTCCCCGACCAAACACTACGGTGGCAGGTGATGAAATAGCAAGTCACTGCTTAAAAAAAAAGAAATCCAAGGGTTTACTTAAGTCTGCTTGAGACCAGTAATGCGAAACAATTGGTCTTACTGCTGCCGATTATGTTGCTTATAGCTGCTGATTGTTACGCACGCGCTAATTGGTCCCGACGTGGTAAGCGGTCGCGGTGTCGACGGAAACGTTGCGCCATCTGGCTCCCTCAGGACAAAGAGCGCATGCGCAGTCGTGGCCTCTGCGACCGGCTCCGGCAGCACCGCTCTCTATCGAAAAGGCCACGGCGCAGTGGCGGGGCACGGTACACGCTATGCTAAACGTAATTTTCCCTTTTCTCTGCACGAGCTTACTACAGGCTTGGCAATTCTCCGTGACACTCTGCTGTACGCTCGGAGCGCCGTGTTGTCGTTGCGTTGTGGTTTCAGGGTGCTACTGTTTCACCGTGCAGTGATTTAGATGCGCCCTTTCTTGGTGCTGTGTTTTTTTGTCGCCCGGGCATTGTCTGTTTGCGTCATAGTGCCCTGTTTTGCTCGAAAAGCAGATCGACTCCAGTGCGTAATACCCGCCGCGGTGGCTCAGTGGTTAGCGCGCTCGGCTACTGATCCGGAGTTCCCGGGTTCGAACCCGACCGCGGCGGCTGCGTTTTTACCGAGGCAAAACGCTAAGGCGTCCGTGTGCTGTGCGATACCAGTGCACGTTAAAGATCCCCAGGTGGTCGAAATTACTCCGGAGCCCTCCACTACGGCACCTCTTTCTTCTTTCACTCCCTCCTTTATCCCTTCCCTTACGGCGCGGTTCAGGTGTCCAACGATATATGAGACAGATACTGCGCCATTTCATTTCCCCAAAAACCAATTATTATTATTATTATTATTATTATTATTATTATTATTATTATTATTATTATTATTATTATTATTATTATTATTATTATTATTATTATTATTATTATTATTATTATTATTATTATTATTATTATTATTGTCTGTATCGCGTTTTAACTGGTGCTGTTATTCCCGTGCCATTACATACCAGTGTAAAGTCTCCTGCGTTGCACGGCCTCGCGGGCATGTACATTTTGCTGTGGTATATCGCATACGGAACGCTCACGTCAATGCGGCGACAATCATCGAGGGTCAACAACCAAAATAGTTAACCGTCAGCATTCACTTGAGAATATCATGGCAGCTTGAACGAAACTTATGCACCTTTCCTCAGACAAGGATGCTTGAATTACTTTTTTTTGGCGCTGCATGAATGCGCCCAGGTGGAAACTCCGCTGATTAGAACCTGCTGCACTTTAGGGAATCAGCCTAAACACATTGCACTAATGGTGATAGTCGGCGTTGTAGCGAGGACTGGCTTGCGCGGCACGGGTGCGCTGCAAGGGTCGATAAAACCCAAGTTGAAAAGAAAGCACTGGATAGCGTCCGAGTTTGACAGTTAGCTTAATGGTTTCGTGGCACTCTCGCACTTCGTCCGCCTCGGCAGGATTGACGCGGTAGCAATGCATGCTACACCACTTCACCGTGATCACCAGTAGCGATTTTTTGTCAGTGGCATGTTTTAATGTAATAAGGGACGTTTAATTGCCCCTGCACCTCTGAGAAAAACCGCTGGTGACTCCGTCTGAAAGAACTGGCATAATCAAATTAGAGGAATTAAAGCCTCAAGTTAGCGTTCATGACATTTCTGAAGAGATATTATAGAGAAAATTCAGAGACACGTGATCCCATTATAATGAGATATGTGGTCATGTATGACTTGCCACTGCGACCGCATTAGACGCTGCTATGCCTTTACTGGACGGGACGTCATTTCAGCGCTAGTGAGGTCACTTACAGTGGCAATGCTGTTTTACGTCACGCCCCTCCAATTTATTGTAATGCTCCGATCTAGTAATGTCATTTTCGGTGGGAATGCTCCGATCTGGTGATATCAATATTTTTTTTCAGCGAATGGGAATGCTCAGATCTCGTCATGTCATTTTTCTCCAGCCAACAGGAATGACCCGGTCTGACGACTTCACTTACCTGCAGCCAATGGGAATAGATTATCACTGACGACGGTTTGTGACTCCTTGGGGCTTGTAATGCGCCAAAAAAAAATGACCCGTGCAAGAGTATTGCGCCATGCGACCAGCCTTAATTAACAGGCGAAGCTTTCTTGAAGCCGTCCCCCTTTTTTTTTATCTTCTCTGGGCCGTAAAATGCTTGCCCCTCACTAAGTGAACGCCTCACGAGTCGTCGCATCGGCCTACTTTCAACCATCTTATTTTCATGACTGGTGTTCTAAGCGGTCGCGTGATGGTTTCTTTTAATATAGATAACATTTTTTTCCTCAGTGCCTGCAGTTCATACACACTTGAATATCAGCAGGCTAAAGATCGGCTGATCTAAAAGACCGCACAGTGGCCCGCTCTGGGGATAGGTCACCTGGTCTACAAGTTTGCGCTTCAGGTCACATATCTCGGCACAAGCGTCATGCTGGACTGCTCACTTGACATGTATATGGCCTTGTATCTCGCTATCATCATTATTGGGCTCTTGAGGATGATATCTGTGAAAGTTTTTTGTGCCTGTTGATGAGCAATACTACAACTTTTTTTTCCGCACAGGAGGTGATACCTCAATAGACCCGTCAAGTAAGTTCTCCATTGCTCCTACGATGTCACAAAGGGCTTAAAAAAGGGCTAGTGGAAGGTATCAGTGCGCATTGTATTTTTGCTCCTTGAGGCGCTGAAATTCAGCCAGCATGATATTAAGGCGAAAGCCTTTAATGGCTCATACTGTCGTCCGTCCGTTAACAGAGGGTGTCACACGTGTTAACTCAGGAACTAAAAACAATGGGAGAAAATGGTTGCTTTCAGATAGAGATGGAAAAAATGAACCTAGAAGCCAAGCTTGAAGACTGTAGAGTAATTGTAGTCAAAATGTCAAAACTGCGTCGAAATAGCGCGGACGTCAATATAGCTACGGGAACGATGTGACATCACATCCACCGGAAGTCGTCACAACAGTGTAAACTTCTACAGAATGGCCGGAAAAAGGTCGGATTTTTGTCAACTTAGATGGGGAAATGAGGAATTAAGCGTAATTAATACTTAAGATCCCCAAAAGATGTATAATTTGGGTATCGATATAGCCTCGGGAAGGGTGTGACGTCACATCCATCGGAAGTCGTCACGGCATAGTGAATATTATCGCATAAGCAGTCGGCTTTCGCCTGTCAACAGTTTAGTTGCCAAAGTGTCTCGTATTTTTTTATTGCCGGAGAAACGTTATTATTAGGCAGCTGTAATGTCAACAGTAGTGATAGATGCAGAAGTAAGTTTTCAGTAAAAAATAACGGCAACTTCAGTGCCCAGCTAGAAGAGCAGTTTTTTGCCTATTTTTCAGAACGAACGAATTTTGTCAAGTATTGCGGAGTCGCCCTTCGTGGTGACAACATGGCTGTCGTGCAATTGCACCGCATTTCGGTTACAAGAATTTTTGTCACGACGAAAGCAGATTCCAAAATGCTACGATGATATGTGCTGTGCTCATATAAGCATAGGTATTTGACGTGTTCTAAGCATTCGAGTTTTGTCGGTGCCGCAGTGGTACTGGCAGCACGAAAGAGGTTTTGTTTAATGCGAGAATATGGAGCGCTGAACAAACTGTGGCGGAGCAACAAGCTATTGCAAAAGCGACGGCCTTCAGCTTCTAGCAGGGAGCAGGCTAAGCCCGACTAAATCCATGGCCCACAGTGGGCTATGATGCTGTGTGAGCTTGAATGTTTGCCTAATCCTACTATATTCTGAAATCTGGAGAGGTGCGTTTTTTTTCTACTGGAAGTGTATTGTTTCCAGGAAAGTAACTTACCTCTACTTACCTAAGACGATCACACAGAAAGGCATGACAGGAAGGGCGCTCACTGGATCTGACTCGTTACTTTGATTTAGAAAGAATGCAGTCAGCGCATGCGCATTTATGGCCATAGCATTATACATAAATTTAATGAGCGTGCGTTTCAGTAAACGTAGTTTGAATTAGCGCCCGTCCTGTTAAGTCTGTCTGTGCGCTCATCTTAAATATGTATAGCTGAATTGCTTTTCTAGAGCCCAACAATGTGTGCTACTAAAGATAATTTGTTCAGAATTGCTGGGTAGCGTCGGGCAGCCATCAGCACCCTCCATATATGAAAATCGGAGGACTCATTTAATTTGGAAGACCGGCCACCGGAAAAAAATTCGAAAGGAAACTCAAAATATTGGAAGTAGGCTTACCAGGAAAATGAATTAAGATCAGTTAGTGGGTTGGTTGAGGTGGATTAGTGGGTGGGATTAGTATAATAATGTATGATGATCCCATGAAAGGTACTCGAAATTTCCGAAGGCGCTGACTTATTCATACCATATGAGGGCATTGTAACCGGTTCTAACCGGAGTTTTGGCAAGAACAACATTAGGCTAAAATTTGGTTAAGATGAACTCAAGCTTTTGGTCGCGTATTTCTGAGGTTTGACTGCACCGCCATCCACTGTTCGTCCAGTGATCGCGAAGTCCATATTAGCCGCAGCGTCACGAGTTTGAGTCGAGTGGCCGCGAAGAAATATTCATTTCGAACTTAAGTCTTTCGCCGCTGAGCTACAGCCAACAGAGCCTTCCGAAGAGCCAAACAATCCAGTTTCGCAGTGAGCGAAAGTCGGCTGGAATTGTTCTCAGAGCGTGACATGTAAAATAGCGCAACAGCACACAAGAACAAGCAAGAATATGCGCGAGTGCTCGTGTGTGTTCTTGAGGCTGTCCTGTTAAGTCTTTAGGCTTCCAGGCTATCTTGTTAATTCGCACGTTGCATGCCCGCAGAATGGACCTACTTCGGAGTAGAACTTGGGACACTGAGCAGAACTGAACACGGCGTGAGCGGAAAAGTGTACGCTGCGACGGACTCCCTGATCTGCATCACCGAATTCAATTACGACGGCACAGGACCTGGTAGGTATTAATTAGCCAGCAACTCATTTGACAGGAAATGTCGACCACGGTTGCTCCAAACTCCCCAGGCCACAGGGTGTGTTTGTGAGCACTTTGGTGGTGTCAGCGACAAGCCCCGAAACTGTATATCCCGTGGCCGGGAAGGGCACTCAATTTCACCTATAAGAGCAAATGGCCGACAGTACCATTCAATAGCAGATTTGTTGAGCCGTGCACTGTGCAATGTGAGTTCTAGTTAAAGAACTGCTCGTCGAAATTTCCGGAGCCCTTCACTACGGCGTCCTCCTTAAGGTAAGTTGCTTTTGGACGTAAAACCCCCATAAACCACAAACCTTTGGTCTGGGAACCATTCCTGCATGAGCATGTGGTGATCTGCGTGCCTTTCATGCTCAGTGGCAATCACTGGTTGGCTGCCTCTTCCTCTGAGTGATGAAAGTGTTTTCACGAATGTACAGGCTCTGCCAAAGGTAGCCAGGCGCATGGCTTGCTTGTCAGCCGCATAGCGAAGTAAATATATGCTAACCCTTGTCTTCACCTTCCAAGACCTTTCTCTTCTTCGGGGAAGCCGTAAGGGCATTGAGGAACAAACCATGCATTCTGGTGACGCTTATTGTTGCCTACAGGTTTGAGCATCGGCTGGGCATGCGGGAGGTGAGGGTTCGAACCTCTCGGGTACCCATAGTAAGACAAGGGGCACACGCTTCTCCCTGGCCTCGTGCTCCGTTTATCTGTGAGGAAATAATTGGAAAAGGTACTTCATCTCTTGTGGCCACAAATGCTTTGTGACATGAAGCTCTTTTGTCAAAGCTGCCCTTGCGGCACAGGAATTCAGCCCCGCCATCAAGCGGAGACGAGGTTGTGCTAAACCACCCGCGGCGATAGCATTATACTGCCAGGAAACAACGAAACGAAATTCAGTGTTCAAAAGCAATGAAATCTCTTTAAAAAATTAATTTTGCCCATTTGAGTGTCATAACGTTACAAACGTTACAGAAATAGGGCTTGGCGCAGCCATCATCGCATCGGGTTTTAGCAAAATCATCTTAAAAGTAATTGCGTTAATACGCTATGCATTTTTCGTGAAGCGCCTGCTTAGCATGAGGCGTTCCCATAATGAATTTTCACCACGGCGAGCGAAATTGTGAACATTGCTTGGATGCATATGCGGCCATGCTTTCGTTCTAAACTTATTAGCTCATATGGGTAAGGGGGCTTTGGACCAATGTTTTGCACGAGCCATTAATATGACCAATGACAGTCGGTCACGTGACCTGGCAATCTGATGGCGTCATTTCGTGCGGGTGACAACCACAGTTTCTGAAGGAGGAGGGGCTTCTGGCTGTAACAGGGGCTTACGCTGTCTTGGCAATGGTCAGTTATTTGGTGAGCTCTACAGCACCGCGACCGGTGTGGGCTTCGCCATTTTACTGGTTCTTCGGGACCGCTGTTGCGGAGTGTAGGTGGCTTGCCTTTGTGGAAAATGCGTGATTCGCTGTGGAGAGCGATGACAGCAACCTCGGGGTATTGTCGCCAACCCTAACAAAGAATGTCTGGTTGAAAGGGTAGCTTGCTAAGCGAGTTTTGCATTACGAGAAACAGCGTTGGATGAAACGGGCGAAGAGACGTGCACGCGGCACTGAGCAGCCAACTCAACTGCATTGGAGAAACGCTCCGGACTGTGTATTAAAAATCACAATAAGAAATTGTTTCAGTTACAACGAGTCTCACATATTCGTTTTATTTTCGCCTGGCTATTTTTGTGCCTAGAAAGCCATCATCTTCATCATCGACATCAGCCTACCTACGTCGACAGCAGATGAAAGGCCTCTCCCATATCTCTGCAGTTAAACAGTCTAGTGCCAGCTGCAGCCAGCTGATAATTCCTGCAGACTTCCTATGGTAGGATACAATTGAAAAATGCATCCGGGAGGAAAGGCCGCCCAGCCAAGATCCTGCACGAAGTGGGAATAACTGCGATATTATAAAGACCGGTCGACGCTATTTGTGGAGCGCATTCTTTAAGACAGATTTCGCCCTAAATTTTTGAGTTGGCCGAGTATAATCTCATCCGCCCACGTAACATTCTGCCCCCCCCCCCCTTCCCGCTACTACGGCTGTCTTCGTTTGGAATCGACTCCATTATGCTTAACCAAGATAAACACCGATTATCTTGTCGTGCAAATATGCCCAGCCGATACCCATTTATTATTGTTGATTTCTAGTAGGATGCCATTAACTCTCGTTTTGTCACCTGACCCACTCTACTCTCTTCCTTCCTCTTCCATTGCTCGCTCCGTTGTCCTTAACTTGAGTTGAACCCTTTTCGTTAGCTTCCATGTTTCTGCCCCATAGGTGAGTACCAGTAAGATAGAGCAGTCTTTCATTTTCTTCGTGAAGAATACTTGTAAACTTCTATGCATCACCTGAGGGTGCCTGTCGAATGCAGTCCACCCTATAGCAGATTAACTTTCTTACCACTTGCAACGCTTCGATAGTAAACTGCGGTTCCACTCCAAGACTTGAAGATCACTTGTTTTTTGCATATCAATCCATAGGCCCGCCGTCAGGTCCTCGGTCGTGCTTGGCAATTCATTCTCTGAGGTACTTAAGTAGGGGGTGTCATCAGCGCACAGTAGATAAAGGTATTCTCCCTCACCACCCAAATATTCCCCATCACAATCTCTGATTACCTCCGGGAGACAAACGATTAATATAACCAGAGAGGTAGTGTCACCTTGCATGGCACCCTTTCCGATTGGTATTTTCTCACTTCTCCTGTGAAGAAACTCTATGGTCGCTGTGCAACCTTTATGGGCATTTTCTAGAATCCTAAGCCGCACAGGTAATCGGCCCTATATTGGAAATGAATTGTTTCACTCTGGACCTACGTAGGACGGGCCTTTGCCAATATATTACCAATATTTTGCCAATAAATTGTGCTGCTTGGCACCCCTGCAAGTGCCTCGTCTACGCCTTAGTTACGCAATTCCTGCGTACTGCTGTGATCTCGAGTGCGTTCAGTGACATTTAGGAGGTGATGAAAAACTAAGAGTAAATTGCTCTTTAAATCGACAGGTTCTGGATATTTTGGAAAAAAAAATTATACCAGCCTTTATTATATTTATTTTATTATACCAGTAGTTTTTTAGCGTATTGGAGGTCATACCGTGTTTTTACGAGGGCATTATGCTGCATTATGAGCCTCTCCAGGTGCTTCTCAGGTGCGCTCAGTGCTCTTTATAGTTTTGTGTATTTGTTATGTGGTGAAGTTTCAAAACCTTATGTGCTTAGAAAAAGGAATAATTAATTCCAAGCTACTAGTGGTTAGTAAAAGAACCCGAGATGTAAGGACGCAGATCCTTAACGCCTCCGGTGAAACAGGACCGAGATTTGACGTTTAATTCCCACGCTCGTCGACAAAAAGATAAAGTGGCAAACGAACCGGAGCCAGTGACACCAGGGAAGGCTAAAAAAAATTACCTGCTTAAGTAACGCGCCTAACTCCGCCAAGCAAGTCTCCATGCCTCTTTCATTTTCTAATGCTTAAGATCTACAGTAAAGTCTTACACGGATGAACTGTTTTGCAACGTGGTACCATAACGATCTCAAGACCACCACTGGCCACCTGATCACAAGTCATCGCCATGTGACCGGATGGGAACGGCTTAGGCCCTTACGAGGGGTGGGAGTGGGGGCGGGGGTGGGACGAGGGCTGCTTGTAGCAGCTTTCCTTTTAAAAAGCCAGACCTAAAAATGATGTGACAGCCTGTGCACCAAGAGGAGAGCAAAATATGCACAGAAAATTAAATTGTCTCCGAGGAAACGTTAACAAGAAAAAAACAGACTAAACAGTTATCAGGCCAAGGAATGACGCAAAGCAAGTGTAGGTCGACCGAAAATAGCATCGTCCAGACGAGTAGCACACAAGTGTCGGCATAGAGGTCACATTTACTTGAAAACCTAAAATCTCGCAGCTAAAAATTGCGCCAATTCCAGCCAAACAAAGGCGTTTTTGACTGAGCAATGCCAACACGGTGTTGACGCTCAGGATTCGGGCTTAGGATCGGATGCCTGAATAATTTCCAGTACATTTTGTGTACGCCCGCGAGCCTTATTTTACATTTTGTCGAACCTGGGCTCCCACTTGAACCACCACCCGCCCTAAGCGGTGTGAGGGACTCGGTAGTTTAGGCAATGTTTAAACATGGTCTTGCCGACCTTGCCGAGACGAAGTGCTCTGTTCGAAGCTTTGATGAGCGGGCAGAGGCTGTCCTCCTCACCCTCGCCCATTTTTGGTCACATGCCACACAAACGTACTTGGCGAAGTGGCCTGGTCGAAAAATACCACAGAGCTGGTCCCAAAATACAACGAAAATTTGGTCCTGTCGTTACGACAATTTTTGTTTTGCTGCGAAACTGTCTGTTGTGGTGACAGAACGGGATCCATCGTTACGACAGGGGACTGCTCAATACTGCAGAAAATCATGTTGCTACTACAAGAATTTGTTGTGAGTTCCCAAAAAACTACAGGAAAGCCTGTTGTGGAAACAAAAATTTTCTGCTTTTCGATATGGAATAGAAGAAAGCTGCGTCGCATATCTTACAAATCGCTGACACGGTCGCTCCCTCTCTTCTCTCCTCAGACGCCGAAGTTATGGCTGGAACGACGGACACACCCGACCAAAGTGGCGAGGTGCTGACGGACGTGAGAAAAAAGTGGGCCACCTGGCAGACGAAAAGGATGGTTTTGAAATACTCGCTCAATGCGTTGATTTGTCATTACTCATGCCGGACTAGTCAGCACGAGCCTGATGAGTGGTCCTGGCAAGAGAGGCGTGCAGCACAAATTACAGTAGAATGTGAAAGACGCTTAATGAAAGTTCATAAAAGGGATGGCTACGTTCTTTTCGTATAACAAAAAAGTAACATGACGCGTTGTCGTAGGAATAGAAAAACTGGAATCCCAGTCCAGGCGAGACAAAAAATGCGAGAGAAGCGGACGTTTTCTAAAACTTGAACTCCTCGGTTGCTGTGCCTGTTAAAATGGTGCCTCTGCCTTTGCAGTCGTGTTGGGGCCTTGTAGCACATACGTTACACTCATGTCCTACATTACGGACTTTCTGGTTATCCGGCACACCTTAGTCGTTGCAACGTTTATTCAGAATCTCAAAAAGGAAACGATGCACCTTGATCGCCTTGAGGGCACAGAATGGCCACGCTGCAAACCTATAAGCGGGCCATGAGGGAGACTCGTCTACATGTTGGTATAGTTTAATCAAGAAAAAAACCTAATGCGCACAGAGACACAACGTTGCTATTTTGGCTAGTGAGAAAATTTACAGGCTGTCAAGATAGCCGGTAATGCGAAATTTGATCTCAGGTCTTCACTGCTGGCACGTGGCGTGTTACGCTAATAGCCGCCCGCCAGGATCCTCCCCTTGCAGCCGCCTCCTGCTCCGTTCCATACATAGCAGACAACGCTGCCAAAGCTAGCGTGCCTGTTCGCGCAGTCATTACTCGTGCCAGACTAGTCAGCACGGGCACGGTGAGTGGTCCTGGCAGGAGAGGCGTTGCCTGCAATGTCTGCGCCCCAAAAATACTTCTTCCTAAAACCGAAGTTGTTAAGGGATTCATTACTCATTGGCACCCACCCAAGCGCAGCCATACGGCTACAAAACTTTTGACCAATCCTGTTCCCACTCCGAGGTATTGACCGATTCGCTCTCGCCCTATCATAAGCTTGCCATCCCGGTTAGCACAGTTGGTAGAGCGACTGCTCCGGTGAAGCGGTGGTCCCGGGTTTGAACCCCGGACCACGAAGAATTTTTCTTCTACAATGAAGTTTCTGAGAAAGCTGTACAGCTTTCCTTTGTAGCCGTATGGCTGCGCTTGGGTTGATGCCAATCAGTAATTACCGCCTTAATACAAACCAACTTCATCTTGGGGGACTCCCCTAAAACATTTGACCTAAAACCAAAGTAACACAAGCCTATTTCGTGGCGACAGATCTTAAGTGCCATGAATGGCAATCTCCTGTGGTTTGTTTTACTTACCACATTTTCGTCTCCCAACTCATCGTGACTTCCAGAAATAATTACTTTGGCGGTCCGATACGCGGCTAAAAGGGCGAACCGCCCTTACTCCATCCGCGCTTAAAAAGTAGTTCACAATCGGTGAATGTTATCGCCAGAGGCTGCGAGCACTGAACGCCTCACAGCTTCCATCGTAGTTTTCAGTGTTACCTCTTCGCTTTATACCGCTCATTGTTTTAGCCCTAACGCTCACCGAAGCTTCGAGATTGACGAATATGTGGCAGAGTAATATTGTTCCGCGGACGAACTACTTCCGCAGCCTTGGCACCGTTGCCTGCAAGGCATCAAACAGAGCTAGGTGGCGCTTCGCTCTTCTACTAACGCCGTTATTGTTTCCGCCATAGTACGAAGTAATAAGTCCTCGGTCTAGTGTGTGGAAAATTGAAGAAGACATACCCGCAACACGTTGGCGACGCTTAACTTATCAGTTTGCGCGGTATTCCGCGTATGCATTCAGCTGCCCGTCAAGCTTGACGATGTGAAGCTGTGCGCGAGGGCGAAGAACCAAGAAACACTTCTTATTAAAAATTAAACACATTAATGACACTTAGGCGCGGGAGCGCGCACACATACAACACACCCCACGAAGCATGGGCGGAAGACTTCGCACAACGCAGTGACAGGCTGGATGGATGGATGGAAGGTAGGGTTTGGGTTTATGGGTGTTTAACGTCTCAAAGCGACTCAGGCTATGAGAGACGCCGTAGTGAAGGGCTCCGGGAATTTCGACCACCTGGGGTTCTTTAACGTGCACTGACATCGTACAGTACACGGGCCTCTAGAATTTCGCCTCCGTCGAAATTCGACCGCCGCGGCCGGGATCGAACCCCTGTCTCTCGGGCCAGCAGCCGAGCGCCATAACCACTCAGCCTCCGCGGCGGCTGGATGGAATGTAGGAGCGTGCCATTTGAAACTGGGTGATTGGGGTGGCAGGGGCTGACACCTGTCGTGCAGCAAGCAAAGCACGAAGACGCGAGCCAAGCATGTGCTGCATGGGAGCTGTCACATGTGCTCAAATCTCACAACGGCAGCAGAGAGATTCCAACTTGCGTTAAACAGGACAGAAGTGCGCTGTTTTCAAACTTCATTTTGAACAGCGCCTTTTCAATGCCTCAATATATACGCTTCAAGTCTTGCGAGTCTAATGTTTATACTCCCTCTCGCATAATGTTTGCAGCCGTGGACGAGTGAAAACTCACGAAAGGCCCTCTTTTTTTCCGAGCTGCACGCCAAAAAGTGTGCCGGATGTCACGCCCTTTCGCAAGGACTACTGGGGGTTTTTAGCCGACGGCGCCGCCAATAGTAACGCTAGGCGCCGCGGCGGTGTCTGCTGCAATGCCTGCTGCGCATGCGCAAGCGCCCTGCGACGGCGGCCAAGTAGGGAGGGCGTATGGGGAAGCCGGCGTCAAACACTGTGGCGTAGCCGCCTCTCCTGAGTGCTTTCCCTCCTCCATGTTTGAAGCACCACGGAAGGCAGAGCTCGGTCGTCCTATCAGGGCTAGTTCCAAAATATTTCAGCAGTGTAGGACTATAAATAAAACAATAATCACAGCAATTCAAAACGTACAGGTAGGTGTGGATGGTAGAGTGTTAAATCACTGGCGAAAGTAACAAAGCCCGTACGGACACAGCTCTGAGGAGGAAGGCTGCAAGGAGTAATGCTCCGCATCTTTTTCAACATCGCATCAACCGAGTCGGTTCTGTCGCCTGTGTGCCCTACACCGAGAGTGCGCTGTTTTCGCAGACGGGCGAAGCTGTTGGCTTTCATAGTTCCTGAAGCGCTTCGCGTCGGATGTGGGGCAGTTTAATCACGAATTCTCTCATCAAGAGACGGAAAAAGGCGTCCAGTCGATAGAGTGAACGCTTCTCCAGTGGTCAGCGCAGACGTTGAAGGTGGGCCGAGTGCACCGAAGAAGCGTGTTGGCGGAAGAAGTCGCGAGCGGACGACGAAGCTAGACGATTTTGACCTGAGCGTGTTGCGAAGGGCGGTAGACCGCTTTTTTTCAGAGAGGGGACATTCCTGCCATTGCCAAGGTGGTGGCGCATTTCGAAAAAGACACGCTACCGACCATGTTGACAGCGACAATGCAGAGGAGGCTGAAGAAATTTGGCTTCCGGTACGAGAAGTGCTCTTGGAATGCAATGCTAACCGAAGCGACGCATAGAGTGCAGTGTCGCCGCCGGTACCTGCACCAGACAGGATAGACGTCAGGACAGACCTATATTTTTCACCGACGCAACGTGGGTCAGTGCCGGCCACACGCCAATTCGAGTGTGGACACACTGCACTATTATCCACGAAGCACATCGATCCGGACTGTGGATTGGTCTACGAAACCTCAGTGGCATAGGTGGCAGGCTTATTGTGACGCATTGTGGCAGTGAACGAGGTTTTGCCGAATTCGCAGCGGAAGTTTTCCGAGCTAGAAAAGGAAAAACTCAGCGAGGAACACTACAAAAAGTGGTTCTCCCGGAAACTTCTCCCTCTATTACCGCCAGGCAGCGTTATAGTGATGGACAACGCGCTATATCATTCTGTGAAGTACGATAAAGGGCCGCCGATGAGTAGCCTCAAAAAGGACAGACAGGCTTGGCTGTCCGAAAACGGTGTCGCGTGGAGCAGCGACAAGATGAAGGCCGAACTCATGAAGTCTGTCAACAACGTGCACACAGGTGGCGAGCGATACCATGTAGTCTTCACCCCTGCTGGCCATCTCGTTTTGCGCCTGCCACCCCACCACTGCCAACTGAACCTGATAGAGGTTTTCGAGCGACGTCCTGGGTTTCGTGGCCAGTTAAAACAGAACGTTGAAGCTCCGAGACGTGAACCCTGTGTTTTGACAAGGCATCATGCAAGTGACTACCGAGAAATGGAAGAATTATGTGCACCATGTTAGTGAGGAAGATGTAATGAGAAAACTGGACCACATCATCGACGATGTTGTTGACCAAGGAACAGCGATTGTTGTCAACCAGGAGGACGAGATACCCAGCAATGCTGAATCGAGTTGTGGTGAAGACGATGAGATGAGCCCCTTTAATGTGCTAACATGATACCTTAAATGTGCGCGCACAAGTCGGGACCATTCAGTACTGTCAAAGTGAGAGTAACGAAAATGAAGATATCATCCTCTCTGATAAGATATGGCAGACGCCGTAATGAAGGACTCCGGATTAATTCGACTGCTTGTGCGTTGCCTTTCGTACAGCACATGAACTTGTGCTTTTCACCACTATGAACATTAGGCGGCCCCGGCCTCCATTAGACCCAGCTTACTAGTGCAGTGACCACGCTGGAGAAAAAAAAATTATTAGCACATGACAGCAGCATTGAAAATATCTGTGATGTGAGAACAGAGAAACTGATACGAACAGGTGGTGGCAAAAAAGAAGTAGGGCCAGTCCCTTTGGAACGGTCGTCCGCCTGTCCAAAAACAAGTGAACAAAAAAATAAAAAGACAAAGCGGCGCCTGCTAGTACGCTACTAGAACGCCTTCTTTCACATGGGTGGAGCCAACTATCTGGTGGGGCTAAAGTCCCTCAATGAAGCAGAAGCAACGAAAAGCTTTGATCTTTCCAGCTGCTCTCCTCTCCCAGCGTGCCTTTGTGAGCGGACATATCTGAAGGTTTCCCAATTCATGTGCTTCACTTCCCGGCGACGCATTCTGCAATGCGCGGATCGGAAATGGTACACAGCACACAGTGATCGCTTCCTATGTTAATGTTGAGATTGTCCCATCTCACACCGGGGATATTTCTTGCAAAGGTAAGGTGGGGGCGCGTAACCCTAGCTACACTGTTACCAATGCGCGTAGGTTTTTCAGGGTCGATGCGTGAGGTGTGCCTTAGCGCCTCAGCCAGAGTTTAGTTCCCTTTCTACTGTTAATTGAGTAGCCCCTTCTGAATGGGGCGCGTTAAAATCTCCGCGGCTGAATGCGCCTTGCGGATGAGGGTAGTCATTTTCATGCTGTTGCCTACAGGTGGACTGTATACATTGCTAATGTAGAGGGGCGAGCGCGTTTTCAGTAAGATTTGTATGAAGGTATGAGAGACCTCCGACATTTCCAGATTAGGTTGATTTGTTGAGAGATTGCGGAGTACAAGTGCAGCTGTGATCGAACGGGACTCAGCCGTCAATTTCTCGTTGTATGCTTTGTATCCAGTGAGCTTTACTTAACCGTCCATCTCTAGAAGGGCTATGATTACCGGTCTTTTTGTTTGGGCCAAAACTGTATATTCCATAGCCTTACGCTTGGATCTGAATCCCATGTAGTTCCATAGCCATACTATAACAGGAGCGCGGGTGGCAGTACGTGAAGTTTGGGAATACCGCTGGCGGACGCACGCGCCGACGCGTCATCGGTGGGCGGGAGGGCCCAGTGCCGGTGCGAATAAGGCGGCGTGCAAAGCGACGGCCGCGCCACAGGTGGCGGCTTTGCTCCCAACTTCCGGGAGTGAAGCGCGCCGTTTGCCGGTCGCTTCTGTGTTGTTGCGACGTGGCTTTATCTTTCTCGGTCGTTTCTTCGATCAAATAAGGTTTGTCCGTGCATCTTCATTGCGATAGGAGCCCGAAGGGATGTCCAATAACAACTGTTGTGTGGTTGGTTGCTCTAACACATATAAAAATACGCCGGAGACGCGATGCTACTCGTTCCCAGCGCGGCCCTATGAGCGGGAGCGACGACAGCAATGGATCGCCGCTGTTCGACGGCAGAGGTGAGGAACTGATTCCATTTACTTTAAAACGTCAAATTTTTTATTCACGCCTCTTTTTTTAATGATGCAAGGAAGTGTTCGGGATAGTCGTCGTCTCATCATAAATCGTCATGCTGCTGCGACTGAAGTTCACATTGGTAAGCAGTTGACTGCGCATCGCAGCTAGGGCATGTGCAGGGCGCTGTTGCTTTGGTGGTGGTATTTTGAAAGAACTCGTTACGGGTATTGCCTGCACCGTGATTATGCGCTCAATTGTTGACGGTATACGTGTGTAATTTGCCCCCTGCATGAGTGCATTTTGGGGTCACTGTCGAGATAGTTCCGCTATCGCTCGAAAGTTTCGCATGTTGATATTTATCGCGCCTCTGTGTTTTCGTGTTGAAACGTTTGCTTTTTTAATGGCGATAATTTTAATGCACAGGTTGTGGGTATTGTCTGCTCTGTGATAATGTGCTTTATTTCGATTAGGATATGTGAATGCTGCGTATGTTGTCCCCTGCATGACTGTGTCTCGGCGTCATGGAGATAGTTTCGCTATCGCTAGAAGCTTGATCTTCATTTTCCGCATGTTGATGTTTTGGGCCTGTGTGTTCGCGCATTGAAACTTCAGATTGCTACCGCGTGCAAGACCTCTGCTCATTTTGCATGGATGTGGTCTGAGCTTCGTTTGTGACGCGATGACCTCATGCTTGCAGTGATTTTGTGTCCATTTTTTTGTAGTTAATTGTGTCTAGAGGCAGGACAGCACATTGCATTATCAGGTCTCTCCCGCCGCGGTAGCCCTGTGGATTCGGCTGTTGATCCCAAGGACATGGGTTGGACCCCGCCGCCGGAGGCGGCATTTCGATGCAGGCGAAATAAAAAAAAAATATGCCCGTTGGCTGTACGATGTCAGCGCAAGTTAAAGACTTTTAGGTAACATCATAATCGCTTAATTTAGTGCAAAGGACCGGACAAAATAAAAGACGAACACGCTGTCCTGTGCTGTTAAATTAGATGCATATGATGTCAAAGCACCAGCTAGCCCAACAGCAAACTGTTTTGAACCCCAGGTGCTAAATTAATCTGCAGTCTTCCGCTACGGGGACCCTCATTGCCCATGCAGCCAAAAACCAAACAATTTATTCCCTTTTGCTGTAATGGCTGTGTTTATGTGTGCTTCTGTCATAATTTTATTAGAAAAGACGGAAGCCTGTGGGAGCCGACCAAACACAGCAGGATCTGCAGCAACCATTTTGTAAATGGTGAGAAATCCAACGACCCTCGGAGTCCAGCATATCTGCCGACCCTATTTCCAAGTGAATACAGACGCACCAAGACACCTTCTGCTTACAGATATGAAAGGTAAGATGAACTAGCGAAAAAATTGTAATCAAATGGTGTGCTTTGTGGCTGGCATTATTAAATGTGAATGGAACGGAACTTGGAATGAACTGTGACAGAGAGAACCAAATAGGGCAGGCGATACTGGAAATGTAATGATTGCTTTACATACTGTAGGTCCTAGTGGCTAGCAGTTGTGGTGGTAGGATTATAACTACGCATTGTGTCATTGCTTTAACTATGCAGCTAGTATGAAACTGATTCAACTAGTGCTAGACCAAATACAGCAATAGTATTCAAAGATTCATTAACTGTGGAGCAATTTTTGTTGCTTGTTCTATCTAGGTAATGACTTTTCTCAATGAATATTGATTCACAGTGTAACAATCCTCAAAGAGTTGTCTTAATCCAGGTTGCGGTCACGTGAACAGAGCAAAGAACCCACATCAAGCTGTGTGCAGGAAGTGGCTACTGATGAAGAAGGCTACGATTGCACAAATGGACTCATAAGTGTATTTCTCTTCACATACCCATCCTGAAAAGCTTTCACAATACCAACGTTACTAAGCTGATTTCACAAAGTTCTGTGTTGACTTGAACAACAAACAAAGCTTTGGAATTTCTGGCAAGCTAGATTTAATGCTTTCTCCCAGTTTTTTTGCCCTTAATATGCTTGTGTCTATGGACAGGACGATGTTCTAGTCTTTGGTTTCTTTCTTTGTATCAGTTTGCACATAGCATGCTGACATTTTGTGCTTTCAGTTGTGTTGTTATCTAGGAAAGTTGCCCAAGACATTTTTAAAACATTGTGTCAGTGAACATAACACACCAGAAGTCTTCATTAATCGTTACCGCACAATTTCAGGTCATTTGCATATATGTCATTCATATTTTTTCTTTAAAAGATTGCAGTTTATACTGGTGCTAACAAACACTACGATTCACTGCATGACTGCATTGTGTAATGTGGGGAGGAAATTTTGAACAAAAAAGAAGTGACTGTGCCTTTTAATGAATGCAGGCAGAAACACAAACAGACACCTGTACTTGGACTTTGGAGCCAGATATGCCGAGTCTGTTCCTTTGCTGCATGCAAAGTTGCAGTGCTGAGACACAGGTAGGATGGGAACTAGTATGCATATTTGCTCTAATTTCATTGCACCTTAATAGACTTGTACCTAAAATTACATATATTTTCTTGTTGATACCTTTCTGCAGCGCCCCAATTTTTCGAAGTGTGGACTGGGTGTTGGGCTGTGTAGGTACAGCTTTGAGATAGCAGCTAGCGCGTATGATAGATAAAATACTTCAGATTGGGAAATAAACTATGTGTTAATATTTATCTTAAGCACATTTTCAGTTTTGTCATTGTTAACTGCATTAATCTTTAAGCAATATTTAATGCAAATGTGTACATAAAATAGCTTTGTTACCCTCTAATAAGCACGGCTTCAAATGATTGTGTGCGTAATTTCTTGCAGGCTACCTTTCCTAGCAAGAAGGAAACAAAGAATGCCGCATGGGGCACTTCCTATGGCGTCAAGGACAGCGCGTGGGACCCAATGAACATCGACAGCTTGAAATCTACCTGTAGCTTTCGAGGCTACTCAAGTGTATCTGCCTGCTCCAGTGAAAAGGCCTCAGACATTTTAAAATCCATTGCTGGTGTGTCACTGCCAGTATTTTCAAAATTGCAGAGCATTGTTGTGGGGGTGCTTACTGTCAGTGGGGAAGAGGAAATTGTAAATGCATCAAACAAACTCCTCCTCTTTCTCATGAAGCTAAAGCTCAGCCTTTCCTATTCGGCTTTAGCGGTCTCTTTTGGTATGCATAGGACAACTTGTTCACGACATTTTTTTCTGATTTTGAATCTTTTACATGGCCAAATGCGCTGTCTTATCTACTGGCCCTCACAATCAACCATTGAGCTCATGATGCCTGAATGTTTCAAGCCCGAGTATGCAAAATGTCGAGTCATTATAGATTGCACTGAGGTTTTCTGCTCAGCACCAAACACTGTGCATGAGAAAGTGCTGATGTTTTCTAATTATAAAGGCACATACACTGTCAAATTTCTTGTAGGAATAACACCTAGCGGAAATATCTGCTTCTTATTAAGGCCTTATGGTGGCCGTGCCACCGATTCATTCATAACAACTGATTCTGGTATTTTGCACTTGCTTAGCCCAAGAGATCTTGTGCTTGCTGAAGGGCTTTCCTCAAATCAGAAGTGCACTTGTGGAACGAGGAGTGCTATTTCAGGTGCCTACTTTTGCACGACCAAACCAGCCTTTTATTCGTGAGGAAGTTTTTGCCTCATACAAAGTGGCATGTGCAAGAATACACTTTGAAAGATGTATTCAACGTATGAAACTTTTCAGGATATTGTCAGAAAAGTTGTCTGCTGATTTGCTTCCTCACGTCTCAAAAATAATTGATATGTGCGGTGTGCTTACAAACTTACACAGCCCAATCATTAAAGCTAAAGAGTAATGTGGTAATGTGCAAGCTGTCATGTTCACCATGTACAAAATAGACAGATGACGTTACAGTGCAAGTATATTCTTTTGAGGGCTGGTTATTACCATTAATGCACAAAACCATTTTTTACTGCAGGAAATAAGTAGTTCTTTTTTTAGGATCTTCATGTATCTCTATCAAAATAGTTGCACCAAGGATGTGTTTAGTAAAAGGTACGCATTGCAGGATACATTTCTTTGTCAAAATTTTGAAACATCTATTTAAAAACATCGAGAAACTTGGGACTTGTTTGACTGTTGGGAACAGTGATCTGATTGAGACACGAAAAACTTAGGCTGCTCAGTGATCCTATTACTACACAAATCTAGAAACCTGACTGTGTGAGAGCACAATGAGCACTCAACTTCCATTTATACTTAGGTTACATAACTAATATAGGCATTTAAAAAAATACCATTAAAAGTAGGTAAGCCTTCCAATGCGAGTATGTATGTCTCAGCAAGATCTCTGGAGTGCAGCCATAGCTACATTTTTGGTAACAGCTTCCACGGAGGCTCGGTGGTTATGGCGCTCGGCTGCTGGCTCAAAAGACGCGGGTTCGATCCCTGCCACGGTGGTCGAATTTCGATGGAGGTGAAATTCTAGAGGCCCGTGTGCTGTGCGATGTCAGTGCACGTTAAAGAACCTCAGGTGATCGAAATTTCCGGAGCCCTTCACTACAGCGTCTCTCATACCCGGAGTCGCTTTGGGACGTTAAACCCCATAAACCATAACACAAATTTGGAAATAAGCAGATTTTTTGTCAAACTGCAATATGTATATTTTTAAAAATCCAGGTTTTGGTTTACCCTGTTGAGAATCCTGTTTTCACTTACTTTCCGAGTGACCATGGCAACTAACAATCATTGCCATCTTTTAATTCCCCGACTGAACTTATAGCGTGACTTTTTTGTAACATTTACAGATTTTAATTTTAAATACAAGAGATATTTTGGCATGTTTTGTGTTGGTGGATTGCACAGTCAGGCGGGCAATATGTACAGGGTCGTCTAGTTGGAGCTAGAACACGTATGTGCCACATTTTGGATACTTGTGAACTAATGGGCAGGCAGAGAGAGTGCGTGCAGCTGCCATGGTTGCCAAACTTCTCTCAGGTGGTCAAAAACTAGACATCACTCTCGTGTGATGCTATGCAGAGTAGGGATTTAAATTCATCGAGCACTCCTTTGTTTCAGCTTGAAGTGCGATTGCTTTGTTACTCGGAGTTGCTTAAGCACTCACCGTTTCAGGCTGTCATATGCATTCAGAACATCTTGAAGCATTTCTTTCGTGCTCTGCATTTCACACTGAGTTTATGTGTACAAATACTTTTTCTGCAGTATGTGCACAATGAGAGCTGAAGGGCAACTGAGTTTGTCAAACCGCTTTTACGAAAAGCCCACTTTTTCTGCCCAATACATTCAAGTAATTGAATGAAAACACCTCACCCTTTTTTGTTCTATCTTATGAGCTCAATGGCAGTGATTTGCGGTGCCAGTTATCCAGTTGTAGAAAAGCGCACTTGCATGTGCAGTGCTCTAGACTGTAAATACAGTGGCTGTGGTATATGTTTGATAATCTATTAGTTGTTTTGTTGATTTATAAAAATAAAGGGGCTAACGTATGATTTTTTTTTGATAAGTGAAGCAACCAGAAAATGCTGATTCCATGCTGAAGATGAAGTATGAAACTTTTGGTAAAAAGAACTCATTTCTCTGAGGGATCAATGTTCACAATAAATTATTTTTTATTTAGCCTTTCCATTGTGCTCGTTCCTTGCTTCCTTAGTGTTGAAAATAGTCTTGACACTATGTCCCTAGATTTCATCAGCGGCACTCAATCCTTTTCTAGTTTAAATTTTCCACGCTGATTTAGTTCTTGTCCTGTCTTGACAGAAGCCCTAAAAAAGCCACCAATATCTTCAAGCCTGCTTGGATGATGTTGAAAACTGTCTTGTTGTCTTTTCAGCAACACTTTTCGTTTTGACTGCTTCCGTCATTCTTGCTCTTTATTCCTTTCCGTGCACCATGGTCATGCATCGTGGCCATGTATCACTATTGTTGGCGTGGCGCCCCACCACGTTTTCTCACCATGGTCCCTCTAATGCACTTGCATTAATATCTGAAGTAAGTTATCACGCTGGCATCCTGGGAACAAAAAGCCGTTTATTCATGGGCACAGAACACATATATATAGCACGAGGTGACGTCACGCACTCCAAACCATGGCGACACTTCCGTGGCTGATAGCGCGCTGATAACGCGTGCTCATCGCAACCACGCGCTATAACAATATCCAACACTGAATTGAAATCTTTGTGATGCACAGAAGAATACACACCAGTTTACCTGAAAGTGGGCATCACTTCTTTTGTTAGTGCCGGTAACAAATACTTAAAATAGAAGTTCTCAAGCTGCGGAACAGCCTGAGCAATGAAGGCGTTGTCAATTGGTACCTTGACTGTAATGTGCTGCTGTTTCGAGTACACATAGAAGAAACACGCTTCTAAACCGAGGACATACATTGAAACTTGAATTTGCGTGTAATACATGTGTGTACGCTTAAGCTCCAACTTGCCATCTTGGAAAACCAGGTATGGAACACCAGATATGGTGTTTTCAAAATCTACAATAGGTTTGTCTCTGCACGAGTAGGGACACTTCACTTCAAGAAGCGATGCAGTAGGGCCTTGTACAACAGTAGCATCTGGTGTGCAGCACAGCCAAGGCTGCTCGAGCATAATCACAAGCCCACACTTGTGGACTTCTGCTTCTATTTCCCTCGAAAATGACTCTATGGCTTCTTCTTCAAGGGCATTCCCATACGCTGTAGCTGATGACCAAAATGACCGTTCGGACAAGAACTCCTCAGCCAGTACATGGCGCTCCTTTCTTGATTTCAGTATGTTGTGCGGCCGACTGCTGGCTGAAATACGGCATGCCCGCATTTTTTTCCATTGCAGAAAGTCTCTTTCTGACCCTCGTGTTTTTCTTTCAGTTTCTACTATTGCTCAGCAGTTTGTACAATGTTGGCCATGTAGTAACTCATATCTTCGTCGTTGTTTTCATTGGTTTCAAGACAGCGGTAGAGACCAGACTTTCGCAAGTTGCCTTGCACCACTGGTGGCCAATACACAATTGTTTCTTCCACTGGTTCTTTATCGATGTTCACAGATAGCTCATGCTTGATGGCTGTAACCAGTGAGCAGTTATGGTCCCACAGTTCATCAAGTAATGCGGCTACAGCAGTTGCATCTTGAGGCGGCGGTACTGCTGGTGCCATTGGTTCAATGTCTTCAACCGTCTTCCCAAGAAAACCGTCCAAGCAAGCTCCCTTTTTATACGTCCCCAGTGACCGTACTGAAGGCTTCCCCCATTCTCTTGGTCCACTTGTACGTGATGCATTTTCTTCTTTGTTTATGTACTGCACTAAAGCAGCAACATGCTTGCATCGTCCACCTGGTCCTGCCTTACAGGAGCAATTGCCATCTTCCAGCGAAAAGTCTGGAACTGATGCCTGCCAAGAAAATAATGAAGAACTGAAGTTTAAAAATGTATATTACTCTCTTTTTCATCACAAGCTACCAGTATGCAAGAATCATCAGGTAAAATTGATGAGAAAAATTCTTTGTGCAATCAGCTGAAGGGTGAGATTTTAAACATAATTAAGGCTCTGTTATTTCAGAAAGCAAGTTTCAGCAGTAACTAATTTTGTGGAACACTAGCAATGCACTAAAGCTTGCAGGAATGCCGATGGCGTATGCTGCAATTAAATGTTCCTTGCATAACCACAATGGTCCAATAATTTCTTTTAACCCTTTGTGGGACAACATATATGTTTTGCAAGAATTATAAAAAAATTTTTATTACACTTGAAAATGAGGCGTACAGAAATGATTCTGAACAAATTTCACAATTTTATTAGGTATAGTTAAAGAAAAAAATGTGGGACGCATTTGTCCCATTGACACTAAATGGGAAAATGAAATGTGGGACGTATTTATCCCATTGACCTACACGGGTGCCACACTAGGTTAGTGTTGACTAACCACTTCATGGAATGGTCCAAAACAGGTCACACAAAGCGGGACTGAGCATGCCTTGCACAAGAAACTTGTTCGCACTTCTTTCCCCCTCGTGGAACACCAACGGCATCTGCGCCTATTTTCCACTTTCACAGGGTTGTGCTCTCTTCCCATGAACCGAACTTCATCCGATACGCCAACCATTTTGTGACCATTTTTTCTACCCTCCTTGTTCATTCTGAACGGCTTCCTGCTGCCGGTGGTTCTGAATGTCTGGCCATTGATGAGTTCCCGTCCAAGAACCAATCGAAACCCTGCATTAGAAAGCAACGACAAGTTCTAGATCAAATAATTCGAAAATTACCGCTCAAAATTCTGCCATTAGGCTTAGCAAAATGTGCAACTTTTTTCAGCATGGTATTGAAAATTTGCATTTATCTCATTATATGTCAGCTCAAATCTCAGAAACAAGAGCTGATTTTAATCCAGGGTTGTTTCTCTGAATGCAGAAAAAAGGAATTACTTACCAGGCATGTTGATTTTCTTTTCTGCCAGATCGCATATAGTCGAAAACTTCCAATGCATCAGAAAAAAAGAACGAAGTTTCAAGTTCTGGACTCACTGCCTCATCTAGTGGAGGCTGCTGAAACTATATTTAAAAGAAGTGCTGAAACCTCTCAATAGGTGGCAGCACATCACAAGAATGATTCCGGTTTCCTTCTGCTTCGTACGAGCCCTTTAGAGTCGAGCACTATGTGGGACGTATGTGTCCCACTGTCCCACAAAGGGTTAAATGTGTGAATCTAGTATCAAGAGGAAATAACTTTTTTACACAATTGGACCCGTGTCGCATGTAGGTATTTAATATCCATATTATGACATGTTGTAGTGAATGCAAGAAATGCCGAAAAAAAAATTAACGACCGTCCTCCGTACGCGTCTCCTGGTTACAGAGAGGTAATTATGTGAGATCTGTGCCGGAAAAGGTAAAAGGGACAAGGAGAGTGTCTACTTGGGCGGTAGACTCGCGAACTGGGCGCTGCAATGGCAATTCTCGTACACGCGCGGACACCAGTAAGCGGAGCGCGCTGTGCTGATCTGCATATCTCAATGCAGCAAGAATGAGCAGTCAGGGTTATGCATGCACGGCAGCGCAGCCGACACTACACCTGCGTATGCGCAGCACTTCCCGTTCTTGCTTTCCAAAGGAGTGGTGGGAGTTAGATTGTGACAGCGCGTTAGTCTGCTTCTGCCATTCGTGTATCCCGGTCGCCAGCGCATATCAGTACGTCAGTGAAGCGATGTTTTGAGGACCGGATACATGTACATGAGCATGTGCGCTGGGTCCATATAAATCGCGCGACTCGCATGTGCTCACCACACATGAGCAGTGCGGGAGATGTGTTTAAAAAAAATAGAGGCTCTGTTGAAGTGATTACTTTATCGACAAAGCGGCTACTGACCACGAGCTCCACTTCGTAGCTGGGCTTCGTGACGCTCGTCTGCGCCACGCACTTCGCACGTATGCGGACTGGGTTGTCCCAGACGGCTGCGACGTCGTAGACATGCCCGCTCTCGTACAAAGCCCGGCCCTTTCTCTCGCTGTCTCCACAGAAATATTCGTCGGGGACCCGAACAACCGGGAAATCGCAGCTGCGAACTTCAGCCATTCTCGCAGTGGCAACGGGAGGCGCTGAACCGGACTCCCGGAAGATGGGCCGAAAACGGCCGCTAGGCGGCTTTCACTGGCGCCTCTATAGGCGGTGCACGGGGCGTATACACTTAGCGTTGCCGATGTCATGGTCAGGTTTCTAGGGGCCGCTAGAGCGTCGACGCTACTTGATAGCGTGCAGACCTTAGATAACACCGTTTAGAAAGTGCTTGCAACGCTGGCCACCGCCTCGGTTACTTTGTTCAGCAGTGATACCTGTTTCTGGATAATCTCGTCGAGTCGTTCGTCTATTTTTGCAAGCCTCTGTTCGTAATTATTGTCTAGCTCATCTGGATATGGCCGAGGTACAAGCGGCGCTTTTCGTTTGTTACGGCGGGTGCGATCCACTTCCATGTATTCCTTGCGGGTGACCTCGACGCGAGTGCAAGTGTCACTCGACGTGATATTATTTTTGGATTACGCATTCGCAGTTTCTTGCCGCTTGGCTTTAGCGTTGGACTGTGCTGACTGTTGTTGGACTAACTCTGCCACCTCCTATACCTGTGGGACGGGTGCTGGTTGGCGTTGCTTGCCGTCGATAATTGGCCAAATGTTTCGAAGGTTTGTCTTCTGCTCCAGAATTGGAGTTGGTCCGAGAGCTGCTTTTTCGAGATGACGATGTGCTCCTACCGGTGCTCCCACTGCGCCCACTTAAAGGCGGAAAAGAGTCCTCCCTTGGTTCCCGATTCGGCTGACCTCTGACCCATAATCGAGATGGACGTTGGATTGGTGAGGGTCCTAGCTCCGTGTCACCTGTGTCCAGGCTTGAGCTGGAGCTTGAGCTCGAATGGTAAGACGAGATGCCACGGCGATTTTGTACGAAGTGGTGCTTCCAGCTCCTGCTGTTGGTCGGATGTGGGCTCTCGCACACAATGCATACCACTTATAACGTGGGATTCTGTCCTTGTGGCGGCGCATCTTCGATGCCGGTTCTGTGGCAGGTTTGCTGCCTTAGGTGCGAGCAGACGACCGGTCGATGCCCCTTTTAGCGGCAATTAAAACACGCCCCCAGTCTTCTTCTTAATGAAAGAAACCTCGAATGTGAACCTCAGATATCGGACGTACCGGGGAAGTGTGGTGTTGGCAAAGGTAATCTGAAGTGGCGAGTCTGGCCCAAACGCCGCAACGCCGCGATAGGAAGGTCAGGGTTGCAAGTTTTAAGCTCGTTAAAGATGAACAAGTCTGTCTCGTAGCTGTATCCTCTGTAGATCTCTCCTGTGATGGTCGGGGGTAGAAATCGCGCCTCGTTCTCTTCACCTTTGACGGCGTCTACGCGCTGCGGTGATGCAAAGCTTCCGCTGCGCTTACGAGTGCGACAACCGAGGAGGGACAAAAATTATTGTGGGATGATAAAAGAACGAAAAAAAATTTTCCTTCCCGTGCCACATTGGGAAAAAGTTTTGTAGCGATAGCTACATTACGGTAGCATTTCGAGCCTTCCGCGTGCCGTCACCGGCGCGGTGGCGGCGACGCCACCCTTTGGCTGCGCCGCCATGCTGTCACGTGGTTCTGATAAGCTGCCGGTGCCGTGGCTGATCCGTGGTCTTATCACCAGAGGATGCAAAAGATCAACTTGGCCAGATAGCACAAGGCCTTTTTCAGGCGCGGTTGGCGGTTCCATTTGTACAACCCCCTCCGCGCGCAGACTTCACTGCGGTTACACCCTCTGAATTATTTTCCATTGTTTCTGGCCTCAAACCTGCAGCTCCCGGATGCGATGGGATCTCTATTGGTATGTTGAAATCTCTTGTGCAACAATTTACCTCGGATGTTTTGCATTTGGTTAATGTCTCTCTGGAGAAATCTTGGCTTCCTCCTGAATGGAAAATTGCGAAAATAATCTTACTTCTTAAGGATAAAGAAGGTGTTAGAAATGGACATTCGACCAATTTCCCTCTTGTGTAATTTAGTTAAAGTTATTGGACGAATTGTGCACACCGGTCTAACAGATCATGTTCTAGCGGTACAAGCCTTCGGCGCTTCTCAGATAAGGTTTCGTCGGGGGTGCTCAATTTGGACCGCGCGCATGGACTTGGAAAGTAGAATTAGGATGGCAATGGGGAAGAAAGAGGTCGTGGCTTTAGTCACCTTTGATATTGCTAAAGCGTATGACAGTGTAGAACATTCGATTTTATTGAACAAGCTGGACGAAATTCGGCCGCCTTTTTATATTCTTGCATGGGTTCAGGAATTCTTAAAAGAAAGGCGATTCTTCTGTTCGGACGGTTCTTTTACGTCCGAGACTTTTCCACAGACTAGAGGCGTGCCGCAGGGCTCTGTACTGTCTCCGTTACTTTTTAACATACTGGTGCGAAATATATATCTATTCAGGGTGACGTCAAGGTGTATGTATATGCAGACGACATCGCCTTTTTAGCTTCTTCTAGAGACATACACTAACTTTACCAGCTTTTGCAGACCTACCTTAATGCACTGGAAGTATGGCTGGGCAAGTTACACTTACCTCTAAACGTGAACAAATCTTCAGTTCTCATTTTTCCTCCAGCGTCCCCTCTTTATATCAGTCTACAGTATTGTGGCGCCCAAATCCCGCAAGTGCAGTCCTTAAAGTATCTAGGGGTCATTTACGACCCTCACCTCGACTGGCGACCTCATAGCAAAAGTATAGCCCTAAATGGTAAGCGAGCTCTCGGTCGTCTCATGCGAATCTGCAATAGGAAATTTGGTATGCGCAGATACACTCTCTTATTTCTCTACAAAACTTACGTTAGACCAATTTTGGAGTTCGGTTGCGTTCTGTTCTCCGGTTGCCCTAGATATAAAAATCAACCGCTGATTCTTTTGAAGAGACGTGCTCTACGGCTATGCCTGGGTCTACCAAAATTAGTGGCCAATTGGGTCCTCTTTCTGGAAGCTCCCATCTCCAACTTCTCACAGTGCGCACCTTCCTACAGCGACTTGAGCCAATGCCTGGAGTGGCCCCTCCAATTTTTTTGACAACCCCGGCATTCTTTCTAGATAAACATTGGCCGATCTACAAACTGCCTCAATTTGTGTTCACAGAGCACCTTTTGTCCAAAATTGCAGTCACGCTTAGGTCCGTGCAAAGCGTCACCGACTTGCAGGCTGCAATAACTGTTTGCGTTGACCATGTGATTCCTATTTACGCAAAGCAATTACCTGCCAACATGCTAAATTGTCTCCTGGATGATTATCTTTTGCAGTATCCGAGCCATGCTGCAATTTTTACGGATGCCTCTCAACAAGCCGAAAAGGCAGCAAAAGGTGTTTATTCACAAACACTAGATTGGCGTTACTCTCTCCGGATCCCCGATTATACTCCAATTTACCCTGCTGAATTACTCGCTATCGGTTTTGCCCTTCAAAGCATTCCCAGCAATATTGATCAAGACATTCTCTCGGACTGCCGCTCAGTCTTGGCTGCACTGGAAAGCTCGCAAAATACTCTTCTTTACCAATCCCTATTGTACTTCGTGCCACGTCATGTCATAGAGGTGCGTTTTCAGTGGATACCAGGACATTGTGGCATTTCTTCCAATTCTATGGCCGATTTCCTAGCGAAATATGCCATCAATGGCCCTATTGCCCAGGGCGTTCCAAACCTAATACTTCTGACCACGTCCCGGTATGAACGCTTCCAAATTCACCATTACCTGAGCCATGAGCCCATCCTTGGTACAGCGGATTTCGAACATTTGAAATTCCCATGGAAAATACATTAATGTACATCAAGACAATGTGAGGTTTCTTTGACACTGCTGCGTTGTAGGATACCTCGCCTTAATCTATACTTATGCCGTTCGGGGTTCACGCCGTCGAATCTATGTGCGTCATGCGGGGAAGTTGAATCCATAGATCATTTCATCCTCTACTGCCGGCGGTTTGCCCGGCAGAGAATTCAGTTTTTGGTAAATCCGCTCGCTCAATTAGGACTGCCGTTTACTCTTCCCGTCCTCCTCTCATTCGGTGCAACCGTCAAAGGGCATGCCATTTGGCAAGCGTGCCAACTGCTCCACAAGTATATCAGTGCAACTGGGAGATTTTAGTGTTAATTTCTAGATTTATTTATTTTTTTCTTGTTTTAATTTCTTTTTTTTACTGTCATTCTCTCAAAATTATTTGCTTTCTTATCAATCCTCACATCAGTAATTCTACTCGCACAGCTTTGTTTCCTTGATTTACAACTCGATTTCCTCATGTTCAATCAAATTAAGGATTTTCTTTTCACTCCCAATCTTAATTGATAAATCGGTTGAGATTCACTTGGATTAGACATTCCCTGATTGGATCTGCACCAAACCCTGGACCATCCCCCACCGCGGGTATGTGCCATCATATTTTCAGGCAACAAGAACTTATCGCGTCCCTCCAGATTTAACCAGAGCTAAACCACCGTGTCACATATATTAAGGAGCCTAAATTCAATTTTAAAGGAAAAAGGTGTGAAGAAGACGACGCGAATTAACCGAAGAACAAAGAGGAAGAAGCATTCGTTGAGGTGGAGAGAGATGATTTGTGGAGAAGAGAAGACGACGACAAGGCTTATGTGGACTAACACCGAGGCTATAAAAGGGCGAGTGAGAGCAAGGCCCGGGGGGCAACAGTAGAGAAGCAGAGGCTCCGGCAGGTCAGGGACACATCGGCTGGAAGAGAGCGACGCCGGCGACTGCTCCGGTGAGCTCGCGTTCTACGACATCGCATCGTGGACTTCCTGCCGTGCCTGAGCCCGTTCCGTGGAGTCAACGGAGAACGCTACCACTTGCTACGACCAGAGGTGTGTCCAGCGCTGTTGCCACCCATCCGGGTGGTGCCTCAACGCCAACACCGACATCACCTCCACGGGCGCTTGGACCGGTAGCTTGTACCACACAGCCGGCGACGCCGCCAGCGACGCCAGCCCAAGCACGCCGAACGCCACATCGACGCCGGCTACGGGATCGATACAACGCCGCAGCCGCACCGAGCCAACCGTGAGCACGCACGCCGACCGCTAATAGTAGAACGCGAGTAGTAGACGCTGGCAGTAGTGTGCCCGGGTCGTGTGTATTTATAGTCTGTGTTTTGTGTTTGTTAGTTTTGTTAGTTTTGCGTTCGTGTGTGTGTCACGTAGGGTGCATTGAATGTGCGTTTGTGTGCGTGCACCAGTCGCCTAGCCCATTCTTTCAGTCCGAGTGTTCTCCGGAGAGATCCGTGACACACCGGCAATTTTTCGTCATTCCGTCCGGAAAAAGCAACGCGGCTCTCTGAAATGTTTGGCCGCATAGGATAGGCCCGGAAAAATTAGATAATGTGCTGGATCCGCGTCTTTGCGATGTTAGTGGCCGTACCTCTCATGTCAGTCGTGTTTTTTTGGAGGATTCGGTGTGAAGCGCGAGCGACTGCAGCCTTCGCAGTAAATGCTGTCTGGAATGGTTGTAGATGGATTCATTCCCTCGCGGGCTACAAAAGCCGTGCTTCTCGTTGTCTTAGCCCCGCCGCACTGCTAGGCTCTGCAGGTGTAGCTTTGATGTCACGCGCATTACATGACGTGTTGGTTTGGCTGTAGTCGGAATCGTTCGCAGGCTCGACTCGAAAGTTGCGCTTCATGTTGTTTGAGCCCCGCCGTGTACGCTGCTCGCGGTGCAAGTTTAGCTTTGATGCTGCGTGCACTGCTGACCGTGTTCTGCAAGGGTTCAGTGTTGATACCAAGCCGCTGCGGTGCCTAGACATAGTAACGGCATCTATGGACTGGATGCTTCATATCAGCATGAATAATAATTGAAAATACATGCGTGGGCCTTCTTTAACATGGTTACAGATATTTCCTTCTTGATTTTTCTATTTTCGCTTCAAGCAACTTCATAAACGAACGTGTTTGTTCAAGCTGGACTGAGTAAATTCTAGTTTGGATTTTTCTGCGCTTGATTGTTTTTGAATGCGGTTTCGACTGAAAGCGAATAATTAACTGCGTCAGTCCAGGCTGCTTCGATTTATGCCTGGCGATTACACGAGAGAAGTTAAATATGCCATTATTGCATTAGCTGACCCAAGATGACCATCACCGAAACAAACAATATGCTAGTGAACCATGCAGCGCTGCAGCTGCGCGCAAGGCAGCGCTTAAAAGCCTTCTTTCATGGCTGCTATTCAACCCAAAAAATTAACCCCACAACAAAATTTTTTCTGGTCAGAACCGTGTTAGTGCGCAGCTTGGTTTTGCTACATGTCAGAGTTTTTGTACTATCATGGTCCTATGTGAGCCATTGTCCACCTGTGCCGCACTCAAGCATGGTTTGCTTAACCGGCACAGAATTCTGCCTTTTACACGAAGGTGAAAAGAAAGTGATTTAATGTTATTATTACTATCAGTTTTACTAAAAAGGACATTGTATTCACCTATTTGCAGAAAAATATCAAGGGACTGCCGTCAGTCGGATCATTTGAACAATAGCCTGCGAGGTGTTATAGTAGCTCCGAAATGTTCGCTAAGCTTTCCTGCACTAAAAAAACGTCGAGATGAGTACGCACCTGCGCACTGAATAGCACAGCTGATTGCGCTATTCAGTGCGCAGCATTACACCGTCATCCTTTCATATAAGCACAAAGGCCGCACGTCTAGTCGTATGTCGTTTCACTTCGTCTTGCAGAGTTAAATTAAGAATAAGATTGCGCAAAACACGCCGGTCGAAAAACAACACTGCGACGGTGGAGGTGGTAAAAACTTTTGATGTCTGGGGTGTTTGGGGCACAGAGGCCCCTGGGCATCCGCACGACCCCACTGCACTGGGTGCGCAGGTACCCAGAGCAGCTCCACGCGGCGGGGCCTGTTGGCACCGGGCGAGGTCATTGTGCAAATCACAGGAATATGAACTCGCCCACTCACGAAATTTAGTAGTGCAGTTTTTGAGTCTGTGAGTATATAACGGGCTTCCGTGTGGGCAATCGCAAGGGCTATGGCTGCCTCCTCAACCACTTATGAAGAGGACACCGGGAAAGAGCGAAAGTAGCAGGGGATTGAGGAGTATAGCCTACCATGGCTGCCGCCGCTTCCTCGCCCGAGCATGCGGCGTCCACCTTCACGGCATACTCCACATAGCCGCAATATTTGTGGAGAGCCTTTGTCCTAGCTCGGCGGCGTGGCCCGTGGTGTTGCGGATGGGTGTTTTTGAGAAGAGGTTTGACGAGGAGGTTGGAGAGGATAGGGCGTGGGATGGAGAGGAGTGTGGCATCGTTAGCCGGGATATCAATGCCGAGAGTGTTGGGGTTGTGGCGTCCATGTTAATCGGATATACAGGGACTGTGTATGGGCCTCCGCAAGCTCCCAATAGTTTTGTGAAGACTCAGCTGGAGCAGTTTTTCTGTTGAAGTGTTCAGGGGTAGATGGAGGACCTTCTTGAACGCGGCGTGAAGCATAGCGTTCAAGGTGGAGGCTTCCACACCCGCAAGTCTGAGGTATGGGAGCGTATATAGGAATCGGCTGAGGATAAAGGCGTGAATGAGACGCATAGGTTGGGCTCCATCATGCCCTTATGGTGGCCCAAAACTCTGGGGATGAGGTGCGTGATCGAACCTTTCACCTGCTGAAGTTTCTTCATGATAAGGCTGTGCCTACCGTTTTTTTGGATATGAAGGCCTAGAACCCGGACAGTCTCGACCTCTGGGATGGGGCGATCGTCCAGAGCAACAGTTATAGGCCTGGTGGGACAGTGACGCGTGGTGGAACGGAGAGTGAGCTCGGACGAGTCTGGAGAGCACAAGAGTCCGATGATTGAGGATTGTTCTTGTGTGAATGTGGCGATGGTTTGTAGCGTGTTGTCTTTACATCATCTCTGCGGAGGGTGCTTCACAGCGTGATGTCATCGGCATAGAGTGTGCCGGAGGTGTTGTATATTAGTGAGTTTATGAGCGAGGAAGAGTCATAGTCGCGTTGAAAAAGAAAGGGGAGAGGACGGACCCCTGAGGGGTTCCGACGCTTCTACAGGAGTAAGAACGTGATTTATGTGGGCCAAAGTTGAACTTAGCCCTGCGGTTCTTAAGAAAAGCTGTTGCAGAGGTTGCAAGATGGGTTGTTGAGCATCATAGTTGCCTGATGGTCAACGCGATGAAAGGTTTCAGATAAGTCCAAAGCCAGGACGCCCTTTGTGTGACCTGGAATGGCGGGGTCAAAAATGTCGATTGTGAGCTGCAGCATGGTATCCTGCGCCCATAAATGGGGATGGAAGCCTACTATGCTAAGGGGGGGGGGGGGGTACATGTCGTTGTTCGTCATGTGTTGAGTGAGTTCGCCAGCACGACGTGTTCTAAACGTTTCTCGAGACACGACGTGAGAGCGATTGGCTGGATTTTGGCTGGTGTGAGTGGTTTGTTCGGTTTGGGGATAAATATCTTTTGTGACGCCAAGATTGGGGAAGGATGACTTGCACCCAGCATTAGTTGAAGTAGCCCGTAATTGGGTTCATCTATTGATCATCCAGGTTGCAGAGAATAGAGTTTGAGAGTTTGTCAACACCAGGAGCGGAGGAGGTATGGAGAGTCAGGGGGGCCGCTCTGACTTCCGCTGCCGCAAAGTAGGCATCGAGGGTTGAATTTGGTTGGCCTATGTAGAGAGGAACGGAGTCGAATATGCCCAGCGATGTATGAGTTGGCTTGAGGTTGCCCAGGAGGGGGTCAAAGGATAAGTGAGTATTGTGCATGAGCCGTATCACATGATAGGGTGTAGCTGTTTTGGACTGCGTGGGGTCGTTGAGATGGCGGATCAGTTGCAAGGCTCGCTTGGTAGACAGATTACCTGCCATGGTGTCAAAGATTTGGGCAAACTTGGAGCGGCATAGCTCTTCTGCATGTTGGTTGATCTGAGTCTGCAGCGCAGCCAGCCGCTTTTCCGAACTGCGGTTGAGTTTGTCCGTTTTCCAGCACTCTTGGAGACTGTGGTAAGCTTCCCAGAGGTGGGAGAGTTGACAGTATAATGTGGGGGCATCGTGTATAGTTTTAATGTGTTGGGTGTGTGGCAACATTGGTCGTGAATCAACTCACCCATGGGTCGATGTCTGTGATGGCGACCGCTGGGGTGTGCATTCGCAGTTTGCAGATGACTTCGCAATTTGTTAGCTTGTGTACAAGGTATTTCCCTCGTTGTTGTATAAACGGGATAGAGACAGAGTATGGTATGCCTAGTGTATGGTTTTTCCGGTTCCCGGTGATGCCCACGAGAGGGCGGCTTATATTCAGGTCTGGACTGATGTCCATGGAAATGCGATACCGATTCTCGTGGCAGTGTGGAAGTCAATGTGCACAGTGAGCGGGAGGCCTCACACCAAGGACCAAAGGCGTTGCCCTCTGCCCAGTGGGGCATGGTACCCGCCAACAGTGTGTGCACAATTGAACTCCCCCCCCCCCCCAAATGATGAGAGGATGCTACCCTGTAGTGTAGTGTCGGTGTGGACCGAGACATGACTGGGGAGATTGGCGGATGTGTTGGGGTCTTCGCAGTCGGAGGATTTGGGGCTTGGAGGTGAGGCTGAGAAGTTGAAGGCGTGCGCGCTTGCCACGGAAGCCGTGACAGCTCCATTGGAGGAGAGGTAATTGGCTATAATGAAGTGACTGCCCCGCCATACTGAAGGGTTGGGGGTGCCACGACTGAGAGGTGTGAGGCTGTTAAGCGCATTTCGAGCGTCTGAATCATTCCGGTGAACAGTTGTTGCATCTGGTGTAGAAATCGGTGAGTGATTTGATCCATGGTGTTGGTAAATTTTGTCACAAGGCGCGCCTCCATTTCTTGTAATATTGAGTTCAATTTTTCTTCCAGTTTCCTGTGGCCGTCTTGGGTGATATGAAGGGATTCCAGTGTGCGTATCTTTTTAGCGGGCAGGGGATCGATTGGCTACGGGGGAGTGGGTGTGATGCGTGATGAGGGGCTTTCTGATGGGAGTGAGGAAATTTGTGTGGGATGGAGAGAGGGAGGAGTGGTATGAGGGGGGTGGAAATGCGGATGTTTGTGTGGGATGGATTGAGGGAGAAGTGTTATGAGAACAGGTAAGCATTAGCGAGAAAAAGCGGCTTACCTACACCCTTAGGGCCTATAGCTCCTTGTCCCGGGGATCCGTACGAAGTGGGGGGGTCTTGCCGGCAACTTTGTCGGCCCATGAGAGGTGGTGCGGTGTGGTGGTTGACTTTGAGGAGTCCACATTTCGGGGGCGTGATTCTGACTTGAAGGCACCGGAGCGGTTTTTGATGTGGGAGTTCTCGCGATGGGTTGTAGCGTCCTTGCGGCATATGTGAGTAGAGTGGCCAGATTTGAGGGCTCGGTGACCACGGGCATTGCATCCGGCTATTCCCGTCTTGTGACACCCACCACACAGGATGCATTTTGGTGTGCATGCAGGTATTTCTTCTAGAGGGTGTGGGGTACAGCCTCTGGGGCAGTTGTAGGTGCGGGGTAATATGCGCACACCAGATCGATGCCCTGGCTTCCTACTGTTAATGCACCCGTCCATATGGCCTCAGTACAGGGTGCAGAGGTGCAGACCTCCTCCATAAAGATTTTTCTCAGGGATGGACCTTCCCGGAAGGTGATGAGAATGCATATGATATTGCCCATCCTTCTGGCAGCCACTAAAGGGGCATGCCAGTTTCCTTTTAGCCGCCGCGGTGGCTGAGTGGTTACGGCGCTCGGCTGCTGGCCCGAAAGACGCGGGTTCGATCCCGGCCGCGGCGGTCGAATTTCGATGGAGGCGAAATTCTAGAGGCCCGTGTACTGTGCGATGTCAATGCACGTTAAACAACCCCAGGTGGTCGAAATTTCCGGAGCCCTTTACTGCGGCGTCTCGCATAGCCTGAGTCGCTTTGGGACGTTAAACCCTCATAAACCAAACCTAAACCAAACCAGTTTCCTTTGATTAAGTCATCCAGGAGTTCTGCTGGGATCTCGTTCCAGTACGCATTACTAATTCCCCACGTACTGACCCGTCAGAGGAAGCTATGTACACTGCCAGGGCGTAGGTGCATCATACTGATGGCGTCTTGTTGGTTGGGTGTGCTTGCAGCGCATGTGTTGTTAGCTGGATGGATGCGCAGTTGTACTTTCTCTGGTTCTCGGAGCTCTTGGGCTGCTAGGAGAAGAGCGGACCGTAGTTGGCGGGAAGCAGAGTGGTGAGTTGTAGGCCTCTTCTCGAGCGGAGAACTACCGTGAAGTATGCCGGCTGGAGCCGAGGCCGTTGTCTTGATTTTTGGGCGATTAGGCGTGCAGCGCGCAGCGCTTACGTCATTGGAGACAGGTACGCAGGGACAGCGCGTTGCAAGCCAGATGTTGCGCTGGGGTTTATGGCGTTCTGCGGCGCCGTTCTCAGGCTATCGGGTGAATTCTAGCCGGCTCCTGGTGTTGGGCTGGAACACTCTAAATAAATGTCCAGTCACGGAGGTCACAATCCCGTGGATCGATGGTCTCTGGGTACATGCATCGCTATAGTTGGGCTTCTAGGGGAGGTCGCGAAGCAGTACACCTAGCTTCAGGCGGATCGAGGCCAGACTTAAGCCGTGTGCTGGCTCTGCTGAAAAAGGGGCCGTGGGGCCCGAAAAAGGTCCGGCGTGTGCAAAAATTTGTCTGTCAGTGGTGCTCACCTTCACGAGGATCTGGGCGAAGGTATCAATGCTGGTAGTGCAGGCGATTTGCAAAAAACGCCATCTTTGGACGGAGCCAAAGTGAAGCACGCACACGCTCCACGACCACCACTCCAAGGATATTCGCTGCTGTGCCGCGAGCTCTCTCGGCTGGCCTCGGCGAAAAGCTCGTTTCCTGGAGCAACATCAGAGGGCAGAAGTAGAGAGGAAACATAAGGAAAAAGGCAGCTCCATGGCTAGCCTCGGCAGAGTCCATTTCATAAAGCAACTACAGAGGGCAGAACAAGAGAGGGAACATGAGGAGGCAGCTGCACGGCTGGCGCCTGCAAAAAGTCTGTTTCCTGCAGCAACAGATGGCAGAAGAACTAGAGGGGGAACATGTGGGAAGAAGTAGCTCCACGGCTCGCCTCGGCGAAAAGTCCGTTTCCTTGAGAGAAAACAGAGGACACAAGGCAGGGAACATGAGGTAAAAGGCAGCTGCACGACTGGCTTCTGCAAAAAGTCCGTTTCCTGGAGCAAGAGCATAGGGCAGAACTATGAAGGAAACATATGGGAATAGGCAGCTCCCCAGCTCGCCTTTGCGAAAAGTTTGTTTTGTTTAGCAACAGCAGAGGGCAGAACGCGAAAGGGAACATGTAGAAAAATCAGCTTCACGGCTGGCCTCGGCAAAAATCTGTTACCTAAAGCAACATGAGATGGCAGAACTAGGTAGGAAAGATGTGGCAATAGCTGGATACACGGTGACGTCGGCGAAAAGTCCATTTCTTTGAGCAACAGCACAGGGCAGAACTAGAGAGAGAACACGTGGGAAAAGGCAGATCTACGGCCGGCTTCGGCGAAAAGTCTGTTTCCTGGAGCATCAGCACAGGACAGAACTAGAGAGGGAACATGTGAGAAGAGGCAGCTACATGGCTGGCCTCTGCGAAAAGTTCGTCTCTTGGAGGAAGGCGAGAGGGAGAACTCGAAAGGGAACATAAAGAAAGAGGTAGCTCATGGCAGGCCTTTGAGCCTCCCCCACTCTCCCCACGCTTCGCGTAGCGGGATTGAGGGAGCCGTGCGAATCTCGATCGTGACGGCTGCTGCCGCAGTCGCGCTATCAGCTATCAGCATGCGGGGAGTGAGGACGTAGGTTCAAGTTCCGTGCGTTGACTGAAGAGCTGTGCAAGTCCTCCACCGCTAAACCGTCACAGGTTAGGGGTTCACTTAACCTCGCGTTTTTAACGCCATAGCGTTAAGCTCCCGTTGTGCAGAAAATCCGGCGTCGTCGTTGTCGGCGTTGTGAGAGATATAGGGTGGCATAGGTTGGCTCATGCGGTCACCCCCGAAGAAACTTCCTAAGAGGGCTACCTAGGTCACTTGACTTTGTGAGGATCATGACAACCTGCCGACCGTGTAATGAGGAAACCAACCACCACGTCAAGGTGCAGTTAAATAATGATAGATCGCGTGAGGTTGCGTGAAAAGAGCAACTTGGGTCGCACAATACCCAGCGACGATGGGAGCACCTGGCATTACAGGGCATCGCAGGGCCATTGCTGCACCAATCCGCAAGGAGCGCTATGATGACCCCCAAGGACATATACATGTAATTGGAAACTGAAATTGGCTGCTGAGGAAAGGAAATGACGCTGCAGCTCTCTCCCATACCTAGGTGGACAGCCGAATCGCGCTGTAAGGGAAGGGATGAAAGAGGGAGTGAAAATGATGAGTAAATGATCAGTTCCGCATCTCCTATCGCGTCATATACTTAAGACAAAGCTTAAAATATCACCTTCAATTTTTCTGCCTTCGTATCGTCGGATACTATTTTAGAACGCCGCCGCGGTGGCTTTGTGGTTATGGCGCTCAGATGCTGGCCTCAATGACGCGGGTTCGATCCCGGCCGCGGTGGTGGAATTTCGATGGAGGCGAAATTCTGGAGGCCCGTGTGCTGTGCGATGTCAGTGCAGGTAAAGGAACTCCCAGTGGTCAAAATTTCCGGAGCCCTTCACTACGGCGTCTCTCATAGCCTGAGTCGCTTTGGGACGTTAAACCTCCATAAACCAAACCAAACCAATTTTAGAACGCAGCGGCTTTTCCCTGCCAAATGACTCCATTCAGGCAGTGGCGTCGGCCGATTCTCTTGACCTTGTCATTATGAGGAAGCAGGGAATTGTAGGTTAAAGGGGATAATCTCAACTCTTTATATTCGGCGATAAACCGCGGTCCTTATTGTCGCGTTGCTTCCTGCATTGTTACGGTGCCAGGGTATTGCGAGTCGGCCGATGGCATTGGTAGGAAAGGGGGTCCTTTGACGGGGAAACGCCGCTGTATTCTTGAGTTGTATCCGACTACAGTGAAGCAGCGCTTTTGCGCTAAAACAAACAGGCATCGTTCCGCAGCAATGACATAGTAAGTGAAGTTTCTTTCCGCAACTTTTGAGCAGGTGCGCACTTCAGGTTTTCATATCAGATAGAGGTGCACCACATCATCGCCATACGTGGCGACTCGGCAGGTCCTCAGTGTCTCACCATAAGCTGTCGACTTTCAGAATGTCAAAACTCGAGAATCTCAGCGGTGCCAAACGGGTTTTCAAACTCTCCAAAAAGATAAACGACTACAAATACATCAGCATTTTCTCTAAAACAGAGCAGGTAAGCACGCGGTTTGTGCACGGCTTGTTTTGTGCGCTTCGAGTAAGCGTCACACTACCGCTCTCTACCAGAAGCATCGCGGCTCTTCTCGCCGTCTCTGCAGCACCGAGAAACGCTCTTTCCCTCGTGCGACGAAATGCCTTTAGCATAGCGCGTTCCGCTACCTCTTAAACGCCTACCGCGCTGCAGTCTCGACGTGGCAGGCTAGCGGGCTGCGGACGGGAACGTGGCGCCACCTAATGCCTTCCGGGCGATCTGCGCATGCGCAGTTGCGCGGCGCGGTAAGCGGTGGCGGTACATGCTATGCTGTCTAACGTCACACGGTTGCAACGTTTGCACGGTTGGGCGTACCGCGTAGTGCTAAGAGTACTTTCAGCACAGCACACCAGTTAGTGTTTGGAGCCCTTGTATCGAGAATCCTATGGTCTCAGTTGGCCACAACTTAGAGGTTAGCTTAATGTCGTGACACCAGTGCGCGATAAATGAACTGCGTATGCTTGATGACTTATGCGCAATGGAGCGTAACGTGGGAGACGCGGAGATACCAGTATCGCTCGCCCGCTCATGTAACAGTTTGCTCGCCAAAAGTGCGACAATAACATTACCCTTGCTAAAAACTATCGCTACTTCCATAGCCGTGAAGCGCAAGCAGGAGAGATTTAAAGGCACCGAACGCGAGAGCAAATTTCTCTTAAGAGTGCAAAATATCCTCACGAGACGTCTAAAGAGACTTCTTGAAAACGTTGCAGCTTTACCCTTTTTGGAACACGCATGGTGTCTTTGTGATACGATGTTGAGTGCGAGCGCGCGTACGTAGCCTCTCTTGTACATTTTCTCTTCCGCGATTACACGTTATTGTGGCGTCTGTGTTCGTTCTCTTAGCGTGTGAACATTTTTAACGCAATAGGATGTAGTTTGTAGTCTTAAAAACTACCGAGTTCCCCTAACGAAATATCATTTTTCGAGAGGGCCTTGAGACGTCACCAGAACCACATAATTTGACAATCTTAAGCCTAGAAAAGATAGTGTCTTCCATCAGATCACAATATGGGATTACAATGGTGTAAATCACGGGGGTGTGGAGGGAGTCTTCATTTCTCCTCCGCTTATGATGAGGTGACACCCTCGCTCAGGCAGTGCATAATTCAGCTACATTTAAGGCTGTAATGCAGTTGATGGTGTGAATCTTGTCACAGTGGTATGTTCTATCTTCTGCCTAATGGGGGAGAGTACCTCATGAGCTTTCGGTATGAAATTTTCAATATATCTGAGCGTCTATTCTATTGCCTCAAGTTCTGAAAACTTGTGTGAAACGCTCCAAGTTATATTTAAAAATATGCTGCCCATCTGAAGTTAAATGACAAACAATTTTAGTGCTGTGGCGCTTTGGGAAAGGTGCACTTACAAAATGCCTGTTGCCTCCAGAGCCACGGAAATTCACATCAATGGTCAGTATTAGTAGAGTGTTGACTGACGTACCAAGCGATACTGGACACAAAAATATTTTAGCAGGAAAGAGTTCTTTAACGCAATTTTTTCAGACATCGTAAGATTTTACTACAACATTCAGTATATTCCCCACACTGATGTCGGCAATCTTGCATTTTCTTGCTTTAATGTTTTTGCTATCTTCAAATACATGTAGTAGTAGTAAGTGGTTTTATTAAAATAATAATAAAAAGGAAGGAAAAGATTTTTGCTAGCCCCGGCATCTGCTATCCATACTGAAGCACCTGAGCTGGGGTAGCGGAAGTAAAGGATAGCAGGCAGAATGGAGAAATGAAATGAAAGAGGTTAGGGGACAGAAAGCGAGCCAAGACAGCTGGTGAAGATGGGTATCGCCGGTTGCGTCAGAAACCAACGAAAGTAAGTTGCGTGCTTGGAATATGCACACTGACAAAAGTAATTAAATCAGGTTATTCATGACACTGCCCAATCAAATTAAAACTTGTGCAATTTCCTCCCATCCTATTAATGACATTTTTGAGTAACTGCAACATAAAGAGGCCCTCCGTCAAGAAGTCAGCATACCATAACTTTCGCTCCGTCAAAGTACGAGTTCATAGTCCTCAGATATGCAGATCACCGCCATACTGGGCGCGACGAAAAAAAAGTGTGAGGCTCCGCCAGCTCCGCTGACATTTCATCCCACTCCGCGGGAGGCAATAATTCCAGTACCACACCAGCAGGGCCACTCGCTTCAGCCCCACGTGACGGTCACAGTGCGGTGAAAGTTTAGCGCGACATGCGATCACCTTGAAAGATTTTTCGCTCGCAGCCACACTCGTTCGGATAACAGCGTTCAAAGTTTCCTCGAACCACCAAACAAGTGCATATGCTGCAGGACTCGGGAACACGACACCGTGAACCGCCGTGAGCCAGCGAAAGAGACGACGGGAAGAGTTGGAACGTGTCAAGTAGGCGTTTCGCTTTCAATCATTCGTGATAATCGTCGCGGTTCAACGCCGAAAAGCTCGCACGGCAGTTTTACTCCTACACTAAATGCAAAACGTTCAACAGGAGCCGATAAAAAAAACAAACAAACAATCTTCAAATACATTCCGCATTCGTTTTCTACGGCAGTCCTAACTGCTCGATGCGAGCGATGGAAAACGTAAATCGAAAAAAATCGACCAATACCTTCCACATTTCCATAACAGGGCAATACCATTAATCCGATATTCAAAATTTCCGTAGAAAGAAAAGTGTACATGCCTCAAAAAAGATTTTGAGATTTGATTTATGGCGCTTGCTTCAGCGATTTCTCTAAAGAAAACATTTATTCCTATTCGGATTTTTCTAGTTCAGTAGACGCAATAGGAATAAATTTAAAAGTCCTTAGATTTTAATCTCATTTTTTCAGAGTTGCCTAAACAATGTTCACTAAATTCATGAAAACTGCGTGTCTATAAATCGCCGTTTAAACTTTGGCAGCGCATTCACAATCCTAAAATGACACTGCAATGGTGGCGTACTTGTTTGGTCGTCCGCCTAGCATGCGGAAAATGTGGGGCTCGATCCCGAGCGCCACCCGGTATCCACCAGTGGTACAATGAGTACAGACTTTGCCCTTGTTTGGTACTCGGTTTCTTTATGGAGAATTGCTTGGGAAAGAGGTCTCTGGCTAAAATTTGAGTAGACGAACGAAGAAACCCTTTGGCAACAGATCCCCCTGCGCTATAAAAATACATCACGGCTGACATTCTTAAAATGTACCTGGTGGCTAATGTTCAGCATCGTTTACTTGATTTGGTTTGCAAAACCTTTCCTTGCACAATCTTTCATCTTCTAGCTCTGGCATTTTGCGATGCTACGAATACTCTTGGTGTCAGGTTGTTGCCCACGCAGCCGAGCACCACATTGCAAAATATATCTGGGGTAGCGTGCAGGCTGGCTCAAAACACGTGCTTCTTTCGCGGATTGGAAGGAAAACAAGACACCGCTGTCTTCAGGAATATAAGGGATATAGCAAACAACCGCATGAGTTACGAAACTCCAAAAACTACCATACACGACTATTATCTGCCTAAGGGTGGAGGGTACCTCGTGAGCAGTCGGTGAGAAATTTTAAATAAATGTCGGCGTCTATTCTATTGGTCATTCTTTCGAGTGTTTCCATGGCTCGAATCAAGCTGTTAAGACTAATAAAATCCAGTTGGTAATGCGTTGGACGATAGTAAAAATGTTAATAGAAAATAATACGAGTCTGCCGACGAGAGGTGTGACTATATATTGTTTCTTATAGGGAAATGTACGATATGTGAAAAACTGACTCATAAATCTTAGTGAACGTTAATAAATTTTTCCCCTTCAAAATATTTTTGTCCAGAATTGTTTAGTGTGACACACTAATCTACTTTACCACATTTTCTGGCATGGACCAACCTCCAAGGTTTCTTTTAGAATATTTTTTGAGTGGCCAGCTTCCGAATGCTACCGAATTTTCTTTAAAAATGTGGTTCAGAGCAACGTTCAGCGCGAAAACCTTAACTATCCTGTTATAGAGACCCCTGGACCTTGGGATGCGAGTCAGACACTCTAACCCTAGGCCACGCAGGTACGCGGTACGGCTTTGTTAAAGCGAGGCTTTATATGTATGCTGTGTGGTCGAGCAGACCGCTGTTTCTAACACAGCCACTGGCGGAGCTTGCGAAACCCATGTTGGTCTTCCCTAGCTTCCGTCAGGCTGATGAGCGGCATCGTGGTGGGCAGGTCGCAAGTGCATCATGTCTAGCAACAGGGAACAGTTTGCCCACAATCTGGTTAGCAGGTTTTGAGGACGTCGCCTGACCTCTATCGACCAATCGGGGATTTTGGTGACAGAGAAGCATGAAATTTTCTTGAAGGCAACCTATATGCTATCGCATTAAAACATACTTTGAAATTGCCCCATTCCTTGTGCTGCAGTGCATTCTCTCCATCTTCGTCTATCGCTATTATCATGGGGTAACAGGAAACCTTCGCCAGATAAGAAAAAAATTACGGAACAACAATTGGACGGACGCGGACGAATGCGATTGCATTCTCTAAGTCGCCAATCTACTCCAGCATTGATTATATTGCAAGTTTGATTCTGCCACAGTCATGAGTTCCACTTGCCTGTTCCACTTACGACTGTGCAACCACGCGAAAGGTGTAACTTGATAGACCTTGGCGAGCCCTCATACCACTACCGGCGCAGTGGCGCAGCATTTAAGCTATGCGCCAGAGAACTGGCTGGGGGCTGTTTCAAAAGCAGCCACCGGTGGGGTTTGTGAGAGCCAGGGTGCTCTTCCCAAGCAATGCGAGAAGGAAAAGCTGCCGCGAGTCTCATTTTTGCACAAACAGTTCGTCGGAAGGGAGGCTACATTATATGCTGCATGTAGGCCTGCGGTTATTTCAGTCATTCTCTAGGCCATTTTCATTTTTGGAGCAATTTACCGTTCGGTGTCTCCCTCGTCTCTCCTACAAGTGAAAAAGGATTGGAGAGGGTAATCGTTAACAAATGGCCAATCCCCTCAAGGCCGCCTTGCAGGTGAAGGATTCACACGGACGCCACTGATGCTGCCAGACACTTCATGGCCTTCCTAATGCAATCGCGTCGAAACCCAGTGCCGTCCGCGGTTGTGCAGAAAAATCCTCACTGGCTGCAGGGCAGTGACGTCATCTCTGACATTACCAGAGCTGAGAAACAAAATTGGTTGGAGGGCCGTTGCGTCAATAGTCCGGAGAATGTTCACTTTTGGATGGGAACTGACGTCATCAAACCGGCTACGACATCATCAGGTCAAGTTCTTAGGGCCGTAGCTTCTGCTTGCTAGCCGTGGCAGGTCTTTACAGGAAGAGCAATCTGGGTCTCAGAAGCGCCACATCCGGTGTATTCACCAACAGCTTTGAATGCTATCGCGTTGCAAACGCATAATAAAGTTCTGTACAGATGTTTCAATGCAATGCAATTTTCGGCGTCTACGTAAGAAAATTTTCTGATTAATCAAGGGGTAACGTGGACTTTTGACGCCTACACAACCCTCCCACTATCGCTACTGCAAGTTTCTATATGGTGTGGTCCATAACTCCATAAGTTTCCGTAAAATTTAGAGGAGTCAATATGGTGCATACGGAGTTTGTGCGTACTATATGGAAGCACATACGGAAATTGGCGCACTCCATAAGACGTCATGTTAAATGTATGGAAACCGCATGGAGATTATATAGAATTCTTATAGGTTCCGTAAAGAGGGGGTATGGATTTCCATATATTGTACCATATCTTATGCACTCCATATTCCCATAATTCCATACGAGCGGCTAATACAAAAAGTTTCACTAGGAGTGGAAGATGGAAACCTGGCCACCGGACTGTGTGCAATTTCCCTACCGTGCCAGAAGGCAGGTGGTCTCCCACCCAAAATTTCCATTTTGTCCAAGCCCCAAAATGTGCAAAGTATCTCTAAAATCCACCAAGTAAGGCTTCATCAGCAAACTCCCAGCATTCTTCTTTGTGGTCATTTCCAGTAGGTCCCTCCCTCTTTGCAGGGAAGGATACGGCGGTAGTAGGAAACTTGAATGTGCGTGCTTATTTGCATTTTTCCTAGTGCACTCTTCTTGTATTCTCTGTTTACTTGTAAAGGCAACTGCATTTCAAACGTAAGTCGTCCGTTCGAGCAGCGAAACGAATTTCGCTTCTGTTGCTGCGCTAAAGTGCCGCATACCGTGCGGGAATTTTTCACCCGTAAGAAAACTGCGAGGACAGAAGGAGACTGTGGTTTCCACTCGTAGTCATGCAGGTGATCCTCGGCTGCACTCTCTTGTGTAAACTTTCGTACTGCTCCTACCGTCACATCGTATGCATAATGTAGACGGGTGAGTACGCGGGGCAAAAACTGTAGAGCACTGCAGTCTGGGGCATCGGAGAAATGCGTCGGCTTTTGCGTTTGAATGTCAGGAAGATTTTTACAAGTCATTCTTCTCCAACATGAGTACAAATCCCCAACACGCTTTACCGTTGTACACACCACAACGCGTTCACTACGTACCCCTCTAACACGCTTGAACCGACATTTAGTGGCATATGCGTTGCCATCCCGCGTGGTACACACAGGTCCTTTGTTCGAACCGCGCTTCCGGCTAATTCCTTTTTTCAAATGGTCATTTTCGTGCGGAAACGCTTTGCCGAAACACTCTGCTGAAACTCTTTGCTGACAAGCTCTGCTGACAGGTCCTGTACACGCTCCTAATGAGACAATAAATGTTTTCGCATTAATAAAGTCAAGTCTTATCGCAGGGGCTTGGTTAGGAGCCAGGCTCTTGAGCCTGTGCGGTTCGCATGCGTATTCGGCTTAGCTCGAGCGCAACTATATTTAGTGAAAAGCGGCACCTGATTAAAAATCTGATTTATTTCCTCCACACGGAGCTGCTCCCGCGCTCTAGACAAGTCTGGTCATAGCTCTCGCTTCTACGTGCATTGAGCCCAGCGCCGGCAGCACCTCCTGTCGTCGATTTCGCGAAGCAGCGACGGGGCTGCTCCCGCTGGCTTGTTGCCGCTGTCCCCCTGGCATTTTGCTAACGCGTGTCCCGCTGAAGCTTTATATAATCGGACAAGCATTCAATGAATCTCACTGGTGGGTTTAGCCTCCCTGTGTGAAAAAAGAGCCTGTTCTGAGGATTTATACTGTGTGCTTTCTACTGTCTGCGGCCACACTTGACGGGACAGCTAATCACAGCAGCTATAGTTACCGATTGCTGCTGAACCACTTTTGTCGCAGTTCTGCGAGGCTTTTTTCCTGAATTACCTTAAGTGGTCCCTTAGTCCGTAATAGACACGATGTATTCGTCTAGTTGCAAGTTTTCATCAGCACGGCAGAAATAATCTGAACTATAACACGAAATTTGTCTGTAGGGCAATATCGTTAGCAACATGTATAAAACAGTTAAAGTAGCCGAAGAGCTATAGTAGCCAATGTAACCAGAACGTTAGAGAGTTGAGCACAGCAATGTGGACATCCGGCAAGCAACGAAAGAGGAAGTAAATAAAGACTCAGGAGCAATGCAAAAGGGGAAATCAGGTGTTAAGGATCAGGTTATAGCAGATCTGTTAAGACTGAGGGGAGATTTTTC